>NC_087265.1:5577500-5910000 GCF_015220805.1 Pogoniulus pusillus
CATACATATGCTAGATCTGGGGATCTCTGCTGACTCCAGACAGCCATCACCCCACAACAATCCATGCCAGTCCAGAATTCACAGCTGGAAAGGACACTTGGATCCATCTCATGAATACACATACTCCAAGTGGTGCTTTAATTACATAGCTCTGATTATATACACAGTGCTGAGGTGATCACAATCTATTCACACAAAGGCAAAGGAGACTTCAGTGAGCATGCAGACAGACTGGTGTTACTGGGAAAGAAACCAGGACTTGGGGTGAGTGAATGACTAAAAGAATGAGTAAGTCCTTCCTAGAACAAGGGGCTCTGCTGAGACTATCACACACAAATCACACTGGGGATGAGTATGACAGTGCTTTGTGACTCCAAAGATGTTGTGTCTGCAACTGACCTACTTCACAAGCAGTTCAGTATCTGATTCCTGTCTGGCACAGCCATTATGATAAATAATGAGATACTTTAATCAGGGAAAGACACACACACACACACCCTTTTCAATTAGATTATGTTTCAGGTGGCAAAACACAAGATTAGCAGCAGAGCAGCAGACTGCAGACTCATGGCTTGCTACTAAGTTTCCTAAAGTCCATGACACAAAAGCTTCTGCAGCCCTCAGAGATGAAACTTAGAATCACAGAATCGACCAGGTTGGAAGAGACCTCCAAGCTCAGCCAGCCCAACCTAGCACCCAGCCCTGGCCAATCAACCAGACCATGGCACTAAGTGCCTCATTCAGGCTTTGTTTCCACACTCCAGGCACAGCAACTCCACCACCTCCCTGGGCAGCCCATTCCAATGCCAATCACTCTCTCTGCCAACAACTTCCTCCTAACATCCAGCCTAGACCTCCCCAGCACAACATCAGACTGTGTCCCCTTCTTCTGTTGCTGGCTGCCTGGCAGAAGAGCCCAACCCCACCTGGCCACAGCCTCCCTTCAGGTAGTTCTAGACAGCTATAAGATCACCCGAGCTTCCTCTTCTGCCCACATCTCCCATTTCCCACCTCCCTCTTCTCTTTGAGTGGATTAGCCTGGACTAGATTCTCTCACCTGAAGTTTCTCCAAGTGTGTGTTGGTGTCTGGGGACACAGAGAGCCTGAAGCACCTTCTACTTACAAGGAACGGGTATTTAGTGCACCTTGCAATGCTTTGAGCTGCTGTAATAGAGAGTATCAAAAGAGGAGTCAGTAATACAATTTAAGATGCTCTTTTTAAGTGTATCAAGGAACAGATTTCTCTATCTTACATGGATTTAGAGGTGATAGTACACTTGCAAATCCTTCACATGCATTCAGCAAACAAGTTTGGCATTTCCAAACAAGCACAATCATTAAATACTCACAAAAGCTTCTGCAATAAATCTAAAGCAGCTGCTCTAAGTGGCTGTGGCTCCAGCAGTCTTCACACAGTTGGGCAATCTGAAAGCCTGTGCAATTTCTTTGACATGAGACAAGAGCTAAAATCAAACACATTCCACTGATTTTCTTTTTTGCAGTTCAAGTGTTTAGAAGTGCAAAGGAAAAAAAATGGGAGTTTGTCAAAGTTAAGACAAAAATGAAGCTCACAAACTGCACACCAGATCATGTCTGATCAGAAAGCATACTGAAATGCTGCAGAAAAGCACCTAGGAGGACTGGGTGGACAAGTTCACCATAACAACACAATCTGCCATCATAAGCAAGAAAGCCAATGGTCATCTTGGGTGGATTGAGAAGAGTGTGACCAGCAGCCCAAGGGAGGTTCTTCTCTCCCTCTGCTGTGCCCTAGAGAGGACATATCTGGAGTACTGGTCTAGATCTGGGCTGCCCAGTTCCACAGAGACAGGGAACTGCTGTACAGGGTGCAGTGGAGGCTACTCAGCTGCTGAGGGGCCTGGAGAATATCTGTGAGGAGGAAATGCTGAGAGCCCTAGGGCAGCTGAGCCTGCAGAAGAGCAGTCTCAGAGTGGATCTTCTCCATGCTCAGCAAAGCTAAAGGACCCATGGGGGGCAAGAGGCTGGGGCCAGACTCTAGTCAGTGGTGCCCAGCGACAGCACAAGGGGCAACAGGCACAAACTGGAGGTTCCATCTGAAGGTGAAGAGAAATTTGTTTGTTGTGAGGGAGCTGGAGGCCTGCAGCAGATTGCCCAGGGAGGTTGTGGAGTCTCCTTCTCTGGAGAGCTTCCAAGCCCAGCTAAGCATTGTGCTGCTGGGCAAGCTGCTGTGGGTGCCCTGCTTTAGCAGAGGAGATGCAGTGGATGATCTCCAGAGGTCCCTTCTAATTCTGTGTGATTGTGTGACTGCCTTGCTTACAGCTGCGTGGGTGGACCCACAGCTTTTCCTCATCTGCTACACTCCCTGTGGGCAGCATTTGCGACATCCAGTGGTTAACACAGGCCATGACACAGAGCAGACAGGATCTGCTGCTCTGGCCACATAGCTAACAAAGTATCTTGCACTGTACCTCCAGGTTTGAGGAATGTAATACCAGCTGATCTAGACTCCCTGTCGTATTTCACAGCTTCTACTTCTCCTCCTCCTCCTTGTCCAGGCTTATAGAAATTCAGCTCTAATTTGTCTCTCATCCACTCATCAGGGATGGATAGATCAGGTATTTCTGAAACATTGATCTTCTTCCCAGAAATAGTGACATGGAGCTGAAAAGAGAGATGAATAGAATAGAATCATAGAATCAACCAGGTTGGAGGAGACCTCCAAGCTCATCCACTCCAACCTAACACCCAGCCCTGGCCAATCAGCCAAACCATGGCACTAAGTGCCTCAGCCAGGCTTGGCTTCAACACCTCCAGGGATGGTGCCTCCACCACCTCCCTGGGCAGCCCATTCCAATGCCAATCACTCTCTCTGACAACAACTTCCTAACAACATCCAGCCTATACTTCCCCCAGCACAACTTCAGACTGTGTCCCCTTGTTCTGTTGCTGGTTGCCTGGCAGAAGAGACCAACCCCACCTGGCTACAGCCTCCCTTCAAGCAGCTAGAGACAGCAATGAGTTCTGCCCTGAGCCTCCTCTGCTGCAGGCTGCACACCCCCAGCTCCCTCAGCCTCTCCTCACAGGGCTGTGCTCCAGGCCCCTCACCAGCTTTGTCGCCCTCCTGTGGACACACTGCAGTACTGCAACATCTCTCTTGAATGGAGGAGCCCAGAACTGGACACAGCACTCAAGGTGTGGCCTGAGCAGTGCTGAGCACAGGGGCACAAGAACCTCCCTTGTCCTGCTGCCCACACTGCTCCTGAGCCAGCCCAGGATGCCATTGGCTCTGCTGCCCACCTGGGCACACTGCTGCCCCATCTTCAGCTCCTCTCTCCCAGCACCCCCAGCTCCCTCTCTGCCTGGCTGCTCTCAGCCACTCAGTCCCCAGCCTGTAGTGCTGCTTGGGGTTGTTGTGGCCAAAGTGCAGAACCCTGCACTTGGCCTTGTTCAATCTCATCCCATTGGCCTCTGCCCACCCATCCAGCCTGGCCAGGTCCCTCTGCAGGGCTCTCCTACCCTCCAACAGCTCCACAGCTGCTCCTAGCTTGGTGTCATCTGCAAACTTACTGATGCTGAACTCAATCCCCTGGTCCAGATCTTCAATAAAGCTATTGAACAGGACTGTGCCCAGCACTGATCCCTGAAGCACACCACTGGTGACAGCTGCCAACTGGATGTGGCACCACTCACCACCACTCTCTGGGCCCAGCATCGAAGAACACTGAACTTGAAGCTTTTTAAGCACTCTAACTTTGTCTTTTTATAGTTCAGTATGAAAGTGGATTACCTCAAACCTGAAGCCCATTTCAAGTTTGAGAGGGATCACTTTCACATCTGTTGCTTTGTTGTCCAGGATCAGAGTGTGCTTCCCCTTTTTCAGCAGCCTTTGGGCAACTAAGGAAAATCACAAGTTTTCTGACATGAGAAGCTTTCCTTTGTCATTATAAAACCTTTGCCAGTCTCTCACACAGAATCTCCTTTTGCATCAATATAAGAGAAATAAATAGGACAACCAGATCCCACTCTCCATGTCTTCAGGCATGTTGATCTCCATAAAATCCCACTCCTCACAGGCACCAGGTAAAATCCACTGTATCTCTAGAGTGCACCATCCCTCTGCTCCCTTAGACCCATCATGAGACATCTACCAGTAGGGAGACAGGGAACTACTGTGGAGAATCCAAATGCTGAGGGGCCTGAAGCATCTCTGTGAGGAGCAAAGGCTGACAGCCCTGAAGCTGTGGAGCCTGCAGAAGAGCAGCCCCAGAGGGGACCTGAGCAATGCTCAGGAAGATATAAAAGACCTGTAAGGGGCAAGAGGCTGGGGCCAGACTCTTGTCAGTGGTGCCCAGGGACAGGCCAAGGGGCAGTGAGCACAAACTGGAAGCCAGGAGGTTGCATCTGAAGATGAGGAGAAACTTGTTTGTTGTGAGGGTGCTGGAGGCCTGAAGCAGGCTGCCCAGAGAGGTTGTGGAGTCTCCTTGTCTGGAGAGCTTCCAAGCCCAGCTGGGCATTGTGCTGCTGGGCAAGCTGCTGTGGGTGCCCCTGCTTTAGCAGGGCAGTTGGACTGGATTATCCCAAGAGGTCCCTTCCAATTCCCACCATGCTGGGATTCTCTAAGTGCTGCCAACAGAAGTAAAAGAAACAATCAAATTTGGCTGTCAGAACATTTTGAGTCATTTTTGACAATACTCTGTGAGGTAGGAGCAGAGTCCAGTTTCAAACACCAAGCACTGTTTGTGTTAGCTGAGAGCTGAAGTGTGGAGATCCAACAAAAACCCTGTAGTGCCTGCTGGATTTATTTTCCCTACTGATTGGTATCCCAACTGTGAAAGGTTCTCTGTGCATTATTTCTTTGCTTTCTATTTTGACACTTCTTTTTTTCCTCCAAATGTTTATGTAAATCTTTGCCCTTTGGCAATGACATTTATCACAGAACCACATTGGTCAGAAGAGACTTTTCACTGAGGCCAACCATTAACTTGGCACTGCCACTAAATCATGCCCCTTGGCACCATATCTACACAGCCTTTCAATCCTCCCAGGGATAGGGACTCCACCACTGTCTTGGGTAGCCTGATCCAGACCTTGACAACCTTATCAGGGCAGAAATCATTCCTCGTGTCCAACCTGAGACACCCTTGGCACAACTTGAGGCTGTTTCCTCTTCTCATACAATTAGGGGACTGTTTTGGTTGAAAAGACTCCTGAGATCATTGAGTTCCATCACCTAACTTAACTAAGTCTGGTACTACACCACACCCCTTAGTACCTCACCTTGTCCTATCACTTTTTCCTTGGGAGAACAGACCAAACCCCACCTGGCTCCAACCTCTTTTGAGAGAGTTGTAGAGAGCAATGAAGTCTCTCCTCAGCCTTCTTTTCTCCAGGCTGAACCATTCCAGTTCCTCCAGATGCCACTCACCAACCCTGTTCTCCAGACCCTAGACCAGCTTTGCTGTGCTTCTCTGGACCTGCTCCAGCCCTTCAGTGTCTTTATTGTAGTTAATATGACACTTAAAATACATATCTTAGAATCATAGAATCAGTCAGGGTTGGAAGGCACCACAAGGATCAGCCAGTTCCAACCCCCCTGCCATGCCCAGGGACACCCTACCCTAGAGCAGGCTGCCCACAGTCTCAGCCAGCCTGGCCTCAAACACCTCCAGCCATGGGGCCTCAACCACCTCCCTGGGCAGCCCATTCCAGCCTCTCACCACTCTCATGCTCAACAACTTCCTCCTCACATCCAGCCTGAATCTCCCCACCTCCAGCTTTGCTCCATTCTCCCCAGTCCTGTCACTCCTTGAGAGCCTAAAAAGTCCCTCCCCATCTTTTTTGTAGCCTCCTTCAGATACTGGAGGGCCACAAGAAGGTCACCTGGGAGCCTCCTCTTCTCCAAACTGAACAGCCAATGTGGACAGTGCTCTCCAGACTTCACCTCATTACTGTTGCTGAGGACTAGCAACAAGACTTACCTTCTTCATCCTCAAAAGTGATCAGTGCTTGCTTTTGATTCAGTCTGAAGGGGATTTTTGTCCTTACAGTAAAATGACAGTGAGTGTCCATGTCCAGACAATCATCCTTCTTGCCTTCCATGTGACTGAATTTCATCTGCACTTCTGCCACCTTTTTCTTGATCTTGGTATTTTTAGAATCAAAAGAGAAAAAAAAGAGAGAAATAAAATAAGGTCACTTCTGGAGGTCTTTTGTTGCAGAAGAGTAGAACAATTTGTTGTTTTCCATTGAGATTTGGGGGTTTGAAAGCTTGACAGTCAAGCAGGTTAAAGCCATGGCTGGGTAAACAGCTACAACCTTTCCAACTCAACTAAGTAGTTGGACTTATCTATTTGTTAATGAGGTTTGGGTTTGTTTGGGGTTTTTTTAGTTCATTAACTTTGAATTTCAACTTGACCTTAATAAATAGAGTTCAATTCAACTGAAGTCCAGGAGGATTTTTTGCTGGGCTTCAGCAACCAGCAACAGAACAAGAGGACACAGCCTCAAGTGGTGCCAGGGGAGGTACAGGCTGGATGTTAGGAGGAAGTTCTTGCCAGAGAGTGCTTGGCATTGGAATGGGCTGCTCAGGGAGGTGGTGGAGCCACCATCCCTGGAGGTGTTGAAGCCAAGCCTGGATGAGGCACTTAGTGCCATGGTCTGGTTGATTGGCTAGGTTGGACTGGCTGAGCTTGGAGGTCGCTTCCAACCTGCTTGATTCTATGATTTCCCCCTGCAGAAGCAGAATACTTTTGGTATCCCAAATCTGCCAAACCAGAGTCGTTTGTGTTGCCATTTATTTTTGCCTGATTGCATCACAGCTTTACACCAGAAGGAGAATTCTGCTGCTCAACAGCCTGGTCTGTTGGAATCTTAGTAAAACAGAGAAGAACACCCAAGGATTTTATCACTAGATTAGAACTGTTCATGGAGATGCTGGTGAAGAAAGACTGTTTGAGGGAGTTTCAGATAACTCTGTTTTCCCTTCATGTAACTATTACACAATAAATCCCTGTAAAAGGTTAACCCTCCTGGTGGAGTGGTCTTGACCCTGACCCCAGGTCCTCCTGACTCCTTCCTGGGGATGGGTTTGACCCTTACTTCAGGTGTAGTCTAGCCCCTTATAAAAACAGAGGAACTTCTGTTTTGATCTCTCTTGCCCTCCTGTTCCTGCTGCTCTTTGTTTTACCACATGGCCATCATTCCACGAGGCAGACAAAACATTTGCCATCAATCAGCTTATATATATATATTATATCTTCTTTTCCCCTCCCTATGCCTTCTTTGTAACTCCCCTACCTCAAATGCCTTTTATTTCTCAAGGTTTTCTCTTTTAACTTCCAAATCAGAGTGAGACTATTTATTTGGATGTGTTTTACCTTTTTCTCTCTACACCTAACTGCCTTTCTTTGGCAAAAAAAAAAAGAAAGGGAAGAGGGAAAGGTGTCCTATAAATTGTTCTTGGTTCTATTAACTATAGTTGAGTCTCTGGGAAATTTAAACTAGAACCAAGACAAGCCCTGTGTGGAAGAAAAATAGCTTGTGACAAGATAAAAGAACCAGAGTGATTACACCTACCCTCAAAACTAGCACCTTATCTAGGAGCCCTCTACTGCCAATGGAAAGAGAAAGACCCTTCCTGAAGATAGCTCAAGACCTTGGGTAGGGCTGCTGGTCACACTGACTCTCCTTCCAGAGGAGCCTTCCCCTCTCCAATGACTGCACAGGAAATTTAGGAGGCTGGACTTGACTGACATCTCTTGCACTCAGAAATGTCATTTAGAAAGCTAAAGCTACTATTATGAACATTAAAGAAAGGAACACTTGGATGGTGTTTCAATCTCTGTACAAACACAAACTGATCAGTGTTTTCATTTCCCTGTAAATTGCCCCAAATATTTGGGTTTGTTCCAATTTGGAATGAAATCAAGCTTCTGAAAGCTGACATTTCCCAAAGTTCCCATTTCTGAACATCTCAATCTGCAGCAGTTTCACCACTTTGGATCCTATTTGGTATCACTAATATATATCTGGCTGTAATTGATTTCTGATGTGGAGTAATATGACACAATACACAATACAAACAAGAGAAGCTGAAGAGAGGCTGAAACAAATGCTACCTGTGCTGTACAGTGGATTGATTGGAGAATCAATTTCTTAGAATCAGAGAATCAGGCAGGTTGGAAGAGACCTCCAAGCTCAGCCAGTCCAACCTAGCACCCAGCCCTGGCCAATCAACCAGACATGGCACTAAGTGCCTCATCCAGTCTCTTCTTGAACACCTCCAGGGACAGTGACTCGACCACCTCCCTGGGCAGCCCATTCCAATGCCAATCACTCTCTCTGACAACAACTTCCTCCTAACATCCAGCCTAGACCTGCCCTGGCACAACTTGAGACTGTGTCCCCTTGTTCTGTTGCTGCTTGCCTGGCAGCAGAGCCCAACCCCACCTGGCTACAGCCTCCCTTCAGGGAGCTGCAGACAGCAATGAGCTCTGCCCTGAGCCTCCTCTTCTGCAGGCTGCACACCCCCAGCTCCCTCAGCCTCTCCTCACAGGGCTCTGCTCCAAGCCCCTCACCAGCCTTGCTGCCCTTCTCTGGACACCTTCCAGCACCTCAACATCTCTCTTGAATGGAGGAGCCCAGAACTGGACACAGCACTCAAGGTGTGGCCTGACCAGTGCTGAGTACAGGGGAAAAAGAACCTCCCTTGGCCACACTGCTCCTGTGCCAGCCCAGGATGCCATTGGCTCTGCTGCCCACCTGGGCACACTGCTGCCTCATCTTCAGCTCCTCTCTCCCAGCACTCCCAGGTCCCTCTCTGCCTGGCTGCTCTCAGCCACTCAGTCCCCAGCCTGTAGTGCTGCTTGGGGTTGTTGTGGCCAAAGTGCAGAACCCTGCACTTGGCCTTGTTCAATCTCATCCCATTGGCTTCTGCCCACCCATCCAGCCTGGCCAGGTCCCTCTGCAGGGCTCTCCTACCCTCCAACAGATCCACACCTGCTCCTAGCTTGGTGCCATCTGCAAATTTAGTGATGCTGAACTCAATCCCCTGGTCCAGATCATCAATAAAAATGTTGAACAGGACTGGGTCCAGCACTGATCCCTGGGGAACACCACTAGTGCCAGCTGCCAACTGGATGAGGCACCATTCACCACCACTCTCTGGGCCTGGCCCTGCAGCCAGTTCTTAACCCACATCAGAGTGAATTTGTCCAAGCCACGAGCTGCCAGCTTGGCCAGGAGCTTGTTGAGGCAGGCAGTGTCTTGCTCAAGAAATATAAAGTGAGAGCATTTGAAAATCTCTAATATGTGTATTTGTAATTTCAGCTATTAATTCTCTGCTTGCCTGCCTTCCTCTGATGTTTTCAGGACCTCACCTACCTGTATTTCTTTCCATATCCTTCACCAGGTAAATGAGAACACTTCAGGCTACATGTTAGACAGAAATCAGTGCAGTTTCAAATGCTAAGCATCTGCCCCCCCTTCCAAAAGACAAACTGCAAAACCATTTCCACCTTTACCTGACCACACTGTGACAGCAACGAGCTGTATTTCACCAGGTCTTCTTGGAGCAGCTCGATTTCACTCTTCAGCTCAGCATTCTCTTGGTTGATTATGTTGACTTGTTGCTAGAGCCCCCAGAAAGTATGAAATGCAAAATGAAATGCAGAGAACACAAAAGTAACTTGCAGCAAAACCTACAGGCCTCCATGGCAGCCACACAGGATGCAATTTGCACACAGCTCTATCTATCCCCAAGACAAATTCAATTCACTGAAGTGCAGTTTCAAAGTACATTGCAGTAAGAGGGGAGGTTGAAAGAGGAGTTGGTGATTCCAAGCACATAAACCTCACAGTGCTTTCCACTGTCATGTAAGTCCTTTTTGCATGCAAGGTCAGAGCCTACAACTGCACAGACAGTTCTGTACCAGGTGCTATTTAGTAGCCCTTGTTTCCTTTTAGGTGACCAAGTGAGGACAGTTTCTGACATGCTTCTCTTCCCTCTTCACACTTCAGCAAGGAAGAAGGAGGACCTTTTCCATCTCCTGTCTGCTACATATTTCTTCCACACCAGTGCATTAGAATGGGCTACCCAGAGAGGTGGTTGAGTCTCACCAACCCTGGATGTGTTTAAAAGTCATCTGGTTGTGGTGCTTGGGGATATGGTTTAGGGTGCACCTTGTGGAGTAGGGATAGGGGTTGGACTTGGTGATCCTGAGGGGCTTTTCCAGCCTGAATGTTTCTGTGATTCTGTGAATCCTCAAAGGACATCAAGCAAATAAATAATAAAGCCAGTGTTTGCTGGACAGGGAGCACAATAGAATGAGAAGGAAACACCTCAGCTGTAGTCAATTCCAGCTATGCACAACTAGAAGAGAATCTTCTCAATCTTCAGCAATATCTAAATGGCAGGAGTCAAGAGGATGGGGCCAGACTTTTGTCAGCAGTGATAATGGGAATTTGGCACAAACTGGAACCCAGGAGGGTCCCATCTGAAGATGAAATTTCTTTGGTGTGAGGGTGCCAGAGCAGATTGCCCAGAAAGGTGATGGAGTCTCCTTGTCTAAATTGATTCCAGACCTGCCTGGCCATTGTGATGCTGGGCAAGCTGCTGTGGATGCCCCTGCTTTAGCAGTGGGGGTGGACTGGATGATCTCCAGAGGTCCCTTTCAAGCCCTACCATGCTGGGATTCTGTGGGAAGATTGCTCTCTTACAGTAATTCACCACTTGAAATATTTAGTCACAGTCACAGAATCAACCAGGCTGGAAGAGACCTCCAAGATCATCCAGTCCAATCTCGCACCCAGCCCTGTCCAGTCAACTAGACCATGCCTCTAAGTGCCTCATCCAGTCTTCTCTTGAACACCTCCAGGGATGGTGACTCCACCACCTCCTTGGGCAGCCCATTCCAATGGCAAATCACTCTCTGTGAAGAATTTCCTCCTAACAAACTGAAACCACTTGCTTACTTCAGTTGCAAACTATTACAGACTAGTTTTGATTAGCATTGGCTAAGTGGAACATCAGCAGAAGAATAAGGTACACAAAGTATCTTGCTGAAATTTGATTCTTCAGGTGAATTGGCTACTGTGGTTACCTCAAAATGACCACCCAGGGAGTAAAACCAGCAGTGTTTACTCAATCAAAAATGTTGAGAAATCTAATTTTTCTTTATCTACGAAGTTACTAAGACCAGGAGCTGAAGAAGTAAGGAGGAGAACCTCTTCCACCTCCTCTCTGCTACATATTTCCTCCACACCAGTGAATTGGAACAAGCTATGCAGGGAGGTGGTGGAGTCCCCAACCCTGGGTGCGTTTAGAAGTCAATGACAAAAGCCAGATGAGGATAATGATCAATTCTGGGTATAAAATCCAAACATTTCTGATTGGAGAACCAAACAAACTTCCAGAAAAATCTCATGCCCGACTTGAAGGTAGTTAACTTCCTGATTGTATTTTCATAGCTTGTAACAGTGAAGCTGTAATTTCTCATCAGTGACTTAGAGGCCAAACCAAACATCCCTGAAACCACCTCAACAGCCTCTGTAAACTCCCCCTGGTGTGGTACCAATCACTGCATGGCACATGGAAGACATGAACCAATTAGTTCTAAAACCAATTAGTGCTAAGAAGAAAAGGCCTCTTCAAACAGGTTCTGGCTTTTGCCAAGCTCACTGTCAGCCAAAAAATGGTAATCCCCTGGGTGCTCTAACATCTGAGGCTAACAAAGCAGTGTCAGTTTTAGCTGAATCACACCAAACTGAACATCATCTCTTAGTGGCAACTCTTGGAAGACTGCTTTTGTCTGTCTGCATCTTCTACAGAAAACAGGTGTCAGTGCTGCCAACATCACCCTAAGACTTATTTTATTGCAGTGGTTCTTAATCTGCCACTTGAGTGTAGAACACTCAAGTCAGTGTGCAAACCAATAGAGATGTAGAAAGTGAAAAGAAAATACTGCTCCTGTTTTCTCTCATCAGCACCTCTTTAGCTCCCCAAACACTAAGAGCTGTGAGCAAACCTTTTCCATACCTCCTGGGTCTCCCTAGACATAATAATCACCTTATGCTGTTTCTCTTGCAAGTCCTTCAGTTTGGTCAACTCCTCCTCTGCTTTAAAGTACTCTTCATCAGCACTTGTTTTAGCAAGAAGAAGGTCAGCTTTTGCTTTCTCAGCTCTTTCAACTCTTTCCTGGAGAGTAAAAAGTGGAAGATTTTTAGTTATAGGTTTGTTTTTTTTTCCCCTTCCACAGGAACAAACAAAATTTTAAGTCTTTTATATTTAACACTTTGGATAAATATTCTTCTTAGTCTTACAAGTGTAGTTCTCCCTGAGACCAACTCAAACATATGTCATCAAGGACTAAAGAACATATTAAACATGTTCTAGCTGGGGGAGACTTGATTTGATTTCAGAAAGATGGAGAAAAGGTCTTCTAAATATCTTTCATCTTATTTCTGCCCAGGGGTCACCATCCCTGGAGGTGTTTAAACAGCTTAAATGAGTACATGTGGCACTTTGGGACACAGTCTGGTGGTCATGGAGATGTTGGGTAGAAGGTTGGACTGGATGATCTTAGAGGCCTTCTGTAACCTTAATGACTCTGTGATTTCTACATGCTTTACAGAACTTGCCTTCCATTTCTTCAGTTCTTCTTTAAGTCCTTCCATCTCATCTATTGATGTGTCACAAGGGTCAGGGGGTATCATCCTCTGGGGAGGAAAGAAAAGGCACACAGAGGTTTTACACCTTGTTAAGCAGTAACTAGGACACTCCAACATCCAGTAAGTGTCAGAATGAAACCCCACACCTCCTGCAACTGGATGAAGCATTTCACCATGATAGTTTCCAACACATGTCCCTCAAATAAAGGCTAAAGTATTTTGCCTGTGTATCCCTTGTAGCTGTTTTCCTTCAGTTATGCAGGCACATTATGTGGGGAGTCAAACATTTTGCAGGATCAATTATGTTTTGTAATGAAATCTTCCTAGAACCTGCATGCCAGAGCACAGTGTGTGCCACAGAATCCTTTCCAAATCCATTCAGACACTCAGGCCAAATGACTGAACTATTTTAATGGCCAGGCAGGACAAAAATCTAAGCAAATGGATCCTGGTTAGCAATCCTTATTTGCTAACTACTCGACTGAAAACAGCCACAGGGTAATATTTTGATAGCCTTTGTGATGATGTGACAGGATGAGGGCAGAACAATGGATATTGTCTACCTCGATTAGAGCAAGGGTTTGGACATTGTCCCTCCCATAACATCCTCACAGGGAAGCTTAGGAAGTGTGGGTTAGATGAGTGGGCAGTGAGGTGGGTTGAGAACTGGCTGAAGGACAGAGCTTAGAGGGTTGTGATAGACAGTGCAGAGTGCAGTTGGAGGTCTGTCTCTAGTGATCCTCTCCAGGGGTGAGAACTGGGTCTAATCTCGTTCCATATCTGCATCAAAGACCTGGATGAAGGGAAGGAGTGAACTCTCAGCCAGCTTGCTGACAATACCAGACTGGAAGGAGTGGCTGATACCCTGCCAGGCTGTGCTGCCATTCACCCAGACCTGGACAGGCTACAGAGCTGGGCAGAGGGGAACCTCATGAAGTTCAACACAGACAAATGTAGAATCCTGCTCCAGGGCAGGAATAACCCCTTGCATCAGTACAGGTGAGGGTTAGGGTTAGGAGGAGAGGACCTGGGAGTGCTGTTGGACAAGTTGCCCATAAGCCAGCAATGTGCCCTATTGGCCAAGAAGGCCAATTGGTGTCCTAGGATGCAGAAGAAGAGTGTGGCCAGCAGGTTGAGAGAGGTTATCCTCCCCCTTTACCCTGCATGGGTCAGGTCACAGATGAACTCTTAGGTAAAGTTTTAGGCACTCCAGTTCAAGACACATAGGAAACTACTGTAGAGAGTCCAGTGGAGGCTCCAAAGCTGCTGAGGGGCCTGGAGCATCTCTGTGAGGAGGAATGGTTGAGAACCCTGGGGCTGTGCAGAAGAGTAGCCCCAGAGGGGACCTGAGCAATGCTCAGCAAGAGATAAAAGAGCTGTGGGGGATGAGAGGCTGGGACAAGATTCTTGTCAGTGGTGCCCCGTGCCAGGACAAGGAGCAATGGGCACAAAGTGGAAACCAGGAAGTTGCACTTGAAGATGAGAAGAAACTTGTTTGTTGTGAGGGTGCTGGAGGCCTGGAGCAGGCTGCCCAGAAAGGTTCTGGAGTCTCCTTCTCTGGAGAACTTCCAAACCCAGCTGGGCATTGTGCTGCTGGACAAGCTGCTGTGGGTGCCCTGCTTTAGCAGTGGAGTTGGACTGGATGATCTGCAGAGATCCCTTCCAACCTTCACCATGCTGGGATTCTGTGACAAATAGTAGAAGTAAGTTGGCTCTGTGCTCCTCCACATGGAACTCAGTACCTCAAACCCAGAAATGTTAATTTGCTTTCTCAGCAGTTCCTCTCAGAGAATGTCTAAAAAATATCCAGGCCCAAATGGGATGCTTCCAAGCCCAAGGAATTTGGACAATGAAATTTAACATCAAGCAGGAGGAAGGTGATAAAAGAAGCATTTCAGAATGTCAGTTTTTCAGGGCAGAAGTTCACCACCAGGGGAAAACTACAACTGGATAAAGCCCAAGAAGAGAGAAAATCTTCTCTGTTTTGTTTCTATGGCTTCAATATTCTACAGAAGGGAGAAGAAAAAAAAACCCAGAGAGGTCAGTTAAAACAATCCCTCCCTTCTACTTAAGATTACATAAAGCTTGGATGTGACTCATGAATTTTAGGCATGTAAAAGGTCTAAATCAGATTATCTTGTCAATTCTCCTGGTCATAGAGTCATAGAATCAAGCAGGTTGGAAGAGACCTCCAAGCTCAGCCAGTCCAACCTAGCACCCAGCCCTGGCCAACCAAATAGACCATGGCACTAAGTGCCTCATCCAGGCTTGTCTTGAACACCTCCAGGGATTTCCTAAAACCAACAACAAATAAAATAGCCTTTTTTTAACCCTGGCTACTTTGGCCAGTTGAAAAATGCCTGTTAAGCAACAGGGAAATCCCCATCTGCCTATAACTTGAAAGTGGATACAAAAATTCCCTTGCTCGTGGGAGCTAAGAGCAGGGAAGTGAAAGGTTATGCTACAGCCAGAGTGGTTAAAAAGGATGTGTGTGGTTTGGGTGTTTTCTTTTAACTGAAAAATCATCTAACCCAACCTTTTTCAACCTGAAAGAAGGGGAAAAAATGAAGGAAACCTCAAGGCATCACAGGGAAATTCCCCACCCAGGGAACTGAACCAAGGAGAGGCACCAGGAGAAAGGAAATTCCAAAGAAACCTCCAGCAAGGCAGATGAGTGAAGGAAAATTCTGACAGAATCTGTAATGCAGACACTTTGGACTGGGATTTTCCCCAGGGAAACAGGAGGTGGGGATGAGGAATTCCCAAAGTATTAAAGACTGGAAGAAAATGAGATGAGACATTTCAGAAGCACTGCCCTCTTAGCAGAAACCCTCAGAGATAGTGGCAAAGGCAGATTTTTCTCTCATCAGGAGATACTTACAAACCCATTCTCTTCCAAAGGTAGGGGGGAACTTGTTAAATCCATTGCAGCCTAAGTAAACAGGGGGGGAAACAATAATTACAACCTTGTGTGCTTTGGTTTCTCTTTTTTATTGCAGCAGCAGAAGCTGTGTTGAGCTAACCCAATTTTTACAGGTGAATGCTGTATCATTTCATAGGCAAAAATGTGGTGTTTTCATAGAATCACAGAATGGTTTAGGTTGGAAGGGACCTCAAAGCTCAGCCAGTTCCAACCCCCCACCATAGGCACCTCCCACATGAACAGGTCACTCAAGGCCTCATCCAAACTGGCCTTGAACAATTCCAAGGAGGTTGTGGAGGATCAAAGATCACATTCTGTGCTTCTGTCCTCCACAACCTCCCTGAGTAACCTGTGCCACTCACTGCCTTACCACAACTTCTTCCTAATATCCAGTTTAAATCTCCTCTCTTCTAGTTTAAACCCATTCCTCCTCATCTTGTCATAGAGTCAACCAGGTTGCAAGAGACCTCCAAGCTCAGCCAGCCCAACCTAGCACCCATCCCTGGCCAACCAACCAGACCATGGCACTAAGTGCCTCATCCAGGCTTTGCTTCAACACCTCCAGGGATGGTGACTCCACCACCTCCCGGGGCAGCCCATTCCAATGCCAATCACTCTGCCAGCAACTTCCTCCTAACATCCAGGTCTTGTTATTACAAGTCCTTGTAACTAGTCCCTCCCCAAGGCTGCCCAAGGCTATTTTGGGCATCTGAAGCCTCCTTCCTCACTAAACTTAAGAGCTAAGGACCCATGTGAGGAATTCTACATTGCACAATTTAATTCTACTGTCTTGAAACTTCTGTGCTTACCTTTACACTACTTTCATGCTGTTACACACACCCTCAGCATCCTGTTTGCTCTGTGCTTTAAGAGATATAACCCTTAAACCTGCTGAACACCAACAATAACACTTCCTTTCCACAGCAGATAAAGTTAAATGCAGATTCTGCTGCCACAACATTTGGTGGAAGCAGATAAAAGGGATTGAAGAGAAGCTTATGAGCCACTGATTCTGATGCTAAGGTGTCCAAGTTCACAAGTAAATGCTGCTGGGGTGCACAAGGGCTTCACAGCAAGGGTTAGACACTCTCTAAGGAGCATTTAACACCTGTTGCATCATGACCCAGCTGGACATTTCTCATCCTCTCTCTCGGAAATTCTTAGTTTGGTTTTGACCCAACACTACCATGTCCTGGAATTGTTCAAAGGGAGGTCAGATGGAGCCTTGAGCAACCTGGTCTAGCTAGCAGGAGGTGTTCCTGCCCGTGGAAGTGGGTTGAAAAGAGATGATCTTGAATCATAGAATCACAGAATTAACCAGGTTGGAAAAGACCTCTGAGATCAAGCCCAACCTATCACCTAACCCTTCTAACTAAACCATGGCACTAAATGCCTCATCCAGCCTCTTTCTAAACCCCTCCAGAGATGGTAACACCAAGGTCATAGAATCATAGAGTCAAGGAGGTTGGAAGAGACCTCCAAGCTCAGCCAGTCCAACCTAGCACCCAGCCCTGGCCAATCAATCAGACCATGGCACTAAGTGCCTCATCCAGGCCTGGCTTCAACACCTCCAGGCACGGCGACTCCACCACCTCCCTGGGCAGCCCATTCCAATGCCAATCACTCTCTCTGGTCACTTCCAGCCCTAACCATTCCATAGTTCTATGATACTTGCTGCAATCAACAGCAGGTGAGTTGAAATGAGGCCGTTCTGGGTTAATGACTCGGGAATGCCTCTCTGGTCTGCGGTAAGTAACGAAGCTTTCCCAACCTCTCCAGCTCTTCCCCACTCAGCAAAGCGAAAGGAGAGCTGCTGCAGCCCACCCTCCTTCGGCTCTGCTGCAGGACGGCCGGGTCAGGAGGTAAGAGAAGTGTCCTGCCTGCACTCCTGTGCTGTCCCCCGTGCTCTGAGGGGACCATAACCACGGCTCCGGGCCACACTGGAAGCTCTGGCAGCCCAACCCCAGCCCCTCAGCTCCCCGGGCTAGGCCTCTGCTTGGCGGACCCCGGCCTGGCTGCCGAGCTCACCGGCCCGGGGCTGGCTGCCGGGAGGGCGGACGCACGGACAGCCCGGGCGGCGGGCACAACTCACGGCAGCCGGGCACAACTCACGGCAGCCGGGCACAACTCACGGCAGCCGAGCGCTCCGCACGGCGACAGGTCCTGCGCTGCGCCGCTGGCAGCCCCGCTGGCAGCCGCGCTCCCCGAGCAGCGCCGCCGCTTTCGCTTTCCTTTTCCCCCTGCCGCTGGCGGAGGCGGCGCCGGGGGGTGGGTGTGTGTCTGGGTGTGCCCTGCCCTCGCCGTGCCGCTCCTCTTCCTACAAGTGACGCGGGGAAGGTGGTGCCGGGCCCCGCCACCGCCCCCGCGGCCTCATCCCTCCGCGCCGGCAGGGCAGGGCTCTGCCGCGCCTGCCCGCAGCCCAGGAGGGCATCGAACCGAGGGAGGGCAGGGCTCTGCCGCGCCTGCCCGCAGCCCAGGAGAGCATCGAACCGAGGGAGGGCAGGGCAGGGCTCTGCCGCGCCTGCCCGCAGCCCAGCAGGGCATCGAACCGAGGGAGGGCAGGGCTCTGCCGCGCCTGCCCGCAGCCCAGCAGGGCATCGAACCGAGGGAGGGCAGGGCAGGGCTCTGCCGCGCCTGCCCGCAGCCCAGCAGGGCATCGAACCGAGGGAGGGCAGGGCTCTGCCGCGCCTGCCCGCAGCCCAGCAGGGCATCGAACCGAGGGAGGGCAGGGCAGGGCTCTGCCGCGCCTGCCCGCAGCCCAGCAGGGCATCGAACCGAGGGAGGGCAGGGCTCTGCCGCGCCTGCCCGCAGCCCAGCAGGGCATCGAACCGAGGGAGGGCAGGGCTCTGCCGCGCCTGCCCGCAGCCCAGCAGGGCATCGAACCGAGGGAGTGCAGGGCTCTGCCGCGCCTGCCCGCAGCTCAGGAGGGCATCGAACCGAGGGAGGGCAGGGCTCTGCCGCGCCTGCCCGCAGCTCAGGAGGGCATCGAACCGAGGGAGTGCAGGGCTCTGCCGAGCCTGCCCGCAGCTCAGGAGGGCATCGAACCGAGGGAGGGCAGGGCTCTGCCGAGCCTGCCCGCAGCTCAGGAGGGCATCGAACCGAGGGTGCTCAGAGGCTGCAGCAGCTCTGCTGTGAGCACAGACTGGAGGAGTTGGGGCTGTGCAGGCTGGAGAAGAGGAGGCTCCCAGGGGACCTTCTTGTGGCCTTCCAGTATCGTAATGAGGCTACATAAAAACTAGGGAGGGACTTTTGAGGCTGTCAGGGAGTGGCAGGAGTGGGGGGAATGGAGCAAAGCTGGAGGTGGGGAGATTCAGGCTGGATGTGAGGAGGAAGTTGTTGAGCATGAGAGTGGTGAGAGGCTGGAATGGGTTGCCCAGGGAGGTGGTTGAGGCCCCATGGCTGGAGGTGTTTGAGGCCAGGCTGGCTGAGGCTGTGAGCAGCCTGCTCAAGGGTAGGGTGTCCCTGGGCATGGCAGGGGGTTGGGACTGGCTGATCCTTGTGGTCCCTTCCAACCCTGCCTGATTCCATGATTCTATGATTCTAAGGCCTGTCTGGATGTGTTCCTGTCTGACCTGAGCCAGATTGAATGGTCCTGCTCTGGCAGAAGGGTTGGAGATGGATGATATTGAAGGTCCCTTCCAACCCTGGCTGATTCTATGACCTATGGTTGGACCTGGCTGCCAGAGAGGCTGTGAAGTCTTATTCCTTGGAGAGATTCCAAACTCACTTACCAGTGGGGCAAGCTGCTGTGGGTGCCTCTGCTTTAGTAGGGTGTTTGAACCTGATGATTTCCAGAGGTCCTTTCCAACCCCCACCAGGCTGGGATTCAGGGATTCTGAGCTGCTAGCATGGATTGCCAACTCATGTCCAGCTTTTTCATCCACTATCAAGGAGGCTCCACTACCCATCAGCTATCAGAGCCTTGGCTGCAGAGCCCTGAGGTACCTGTGCTAGATAGCCACGGGCAGCACCCGTGTGCAGGATGGGGAAGGCTGCTTGTGCTGCACCTTCAGAGAGGGCAACAATGCTTCAAGGCAGTCATCATCTCCCTTCCATTTCTCCTATTTCACAGATTTAGCCAGGCCAGAAAATAACTTGGAGATCATTGAGTCCAACCTGTCACCTAATTAACTAACCCATGGCACCAAGTGCCTCATCCAGCCTCCTTTTAAACATCTCCAGGGATGATGACTCCACCATCTCCCCAGGCAGCCCGTTCCAATGCCAATGACTCTTGCTGTGATTGTGCTGTGAAGAACTTCCTCCTAACATCCAGCCTGAACCTGTCCTGGTGCAGCTTGAGACTCTGTCCCCTTCTGTTGCTGCTTGCCTGGCAGAAAAGACCAACCCTGTCTGGCTGTAACCTCCCTTCGAGTAGCTGTAGACAGCAATGAGCTCTGCCCTGAGCCTCCTCTGCTGCAGGCTGCACACCCCCAGCTCCCTCAGCCTCTCCTCACAGCGCTGTGCTCCAGGCCCCTCACCAGCTTCCTTGCCCTTCTCTGGACATGTTCAAGCACCTCAAGATGTTTCTTAAATTGAGGGGGCCAGAGCTGGACACAGCACTCAAGGTGTGGCCTGAGCAGTGCTGAGTACAGGGACAGAAGGACTGTCTCAGTCCTGCTGGCCACACTGTTCCTGATACAAGCCAGGATGCCATTGGCTCTGCTGCCCACTTGGGCACACTGCTGCCTCATCTTCAGCTGCTGTTGACCAGTACTCCCAGGTCCCTCTCTGCCTGGCTGCTCTGAGCCACTCAGTCCCAAGCCTGTAGCACTGCATGGGGTTGTTGTGGCCAAAGTGCAGAATTTGGCACTTGGACTTGTTCAAACTCCTGGCATTGGACTATGCCTATCTGTGCTGCCTGCCCAGGTCATGCTCCCAACTTGGTGTCATCTGCAAACTTACTGATGCTGGACTCAATCCCCTCATCCAAATCATCTGTAAAGCTATTGAACAGGACTGTGCCCAGCACTGATCCCTGGGGCACACCACTAGTGCCAGCTGCCAACTGGATGTGGCTCCATTCACCACCACTCTTTGGGCCCAGCCACACAGCCAGAGTGCCCCTGTCCAAGTAACAGACTGCCAGCTGTCACTCATCTCTTCTCTTGGCTGCAATCTGTTTTGTTTGTCATCTGGATTTTCCTGTGAAATGACTAAGGCTTGGCACCCTCAGGCTGATTCTGGTGAATTTTATGTATTTCTTTCTTTGTTTCATTTTAAACCACATTCTCTGGGGCTGTGTGTTTACTTGAGAAGCAACAGGTCAGCCTTCTTTGCTGGGCACTGACAGAAAGCATGAAACATCCAGTGATGGAAAGACCCTTGCTTAATTGAGAAGACACACTCCAAAAAGTAGTATCTGGGAAAGCTCTGGAAAAAACCAACTGGCAGATGGTGGCCACATGGACCTTTCCCTGGGACAGCAGCAGTCCACCATTCTGGAGACAGCTTACCATGTCAGAAGGAGCTCA
The DNA here is from genome assembly GCF_015220805.1 of Pogoniulus pusillus. Lineage (NCBI taxonomy): Eukaryota > Metazoa > Chordata > Aves > Piciformes > Lybiidae > Pogoniulus > Pogoniulus pusillus. Next base: position 5,598,546 of record NC_087265.1, read on the forward strand.
CCACCTCAGAAGGAGCTCACCACCTCAGAAGGAGCTCACCACCTCAGAAGGAGCTCACCACCTCAGAAGGAGCTCACCATCTCAGAAGGAGCCCACCACCTCAGAAGGAGCTCACCACCTCAGAAGGAGCCCACCACCTCAGAAGGAGCTCACCATCTCTGGTGGAGTGGCTGCCACACCAGAAGTGCTGCCACATTCAGTGAGACTTGGACAGGCTGGAGGGCTGAGCAGGGAGAAATGGAATGAGGTTCAGCAAGGGCAAGTGTAGTCTGGCACCTGGGAAAGAACAACCCCTTGGATTGGTAAAGGTTGGGGACTGACTTGCTGGAGAGCAATGAAGGGAAAAGGACCTGGGGGTGCTGGTGGATGGAAGGCTGACCATGAGCCAGCAATGTGCTCTGGTGGCCAAGAAGGCCAATGGCATCCTGGGGTGTATGAGAAGGGCTGTGAGTAGTAGGCTGAGAAAGGTTCTCCTCCCTCTCTGCTCTGCCCTAGTGAGGCTAATCTGGAATATTGTGCCAGGTCCAAGCCTCTCAATTCAAGAAGGACCTCAAGGAACTGCTTGAAAGGGTCCGGTGCAGAGCCACGAGAATTGTTCAGGGAGTGGAACAACTTCCTTAGGAGGAGAGCCTGAGGAGCTGGGGCTCTGCTGCTTGGAGAAGAGGAGCCTGAGGGGTGACCTCATTTATGTTTATAAAGATATAAAGGTGAGTGGCAGGAGGCTGGGGCCAGGCTCTGCTGGGTGATGCCAGTGACAGCACAAGGGGCACTGGGTGGAAGCTGAGGCATAGGAAGTTCCATGGAAACATAAGGAGGGATTTTTACCCTGTGAGGGTGACAGAACCCTGGCACAGGCTGCCCAGGGGTGTGTGGAGTCTCCTTCTCTGGAGATATTCAAGGCTTGCCTGGATGTGATCCAGTGTGATCTGCTCTAGGACATCTTGGTCTGGCAGGGGGGTTGGACTGGGTGAGCTTTGGAGGTCACTTCTAGCCCCTAATCTTCTGTGATTCTGTGATCTCAGAGAGAGCCCAGCATCTCAGGAACTCACCTTCTCAGAGTTCACCCTCTCAGAAGGAGCTTGACATCTTTGGGTTAGGGAAACAAGGTGAGATCATGGGTTGGGGGGGCAGCCATCTTGCACCAAGCAGAGGGCTTCATCCTCCTTCCTAGAGGTGCATGGTTGATTTTTAAACCCTTCACTCTCTAGTTTCACAAAAATGAGCCATGGCAGACACACCTAGAATTGGGCAGCAAAGTGATTGATGAACAGCCTACATGCAATGCCAACTTCATCTGCAGGAGCTTTTGTAGAGTAACAGAATTGTTTCAGTTGGAAAAGGCCTCTGAGATCATTGAGTCCAACTGTCAGCCTAAGACCACCATGGCCAAGAAACCATGTCCCAAAGTCCCATGGCCATACAGTTCTTGAACACCTCCAGACATGGTGGTTCCACCACCTCCCTGGGCAGCCTGTGCCAATGCCTGACCACTCTTGCAGCAAAGAAATTGTTCCTCATTTCCAAACTAATCCTCCCCTGGCACAATTTCAGGCCATTTTTTCTCATTCTATCACCTGATCCTAGAGAGAAGAGCCCAAACCCCACTTGGCTTCTACCTCCTTTCAGAGAGTTGTAGAGAGCAACAAGAGGCTCCCCTCAGCCTCCTCTTCTTCAGACTAAACAACCCCAGTTCTCTTAGGTGTTCATTATAAGATTTGTTCTCCAAACTGGCCAACTAAATTCTCAGATTAGAGAGGTATGAGGTCTCCCCTCAGCCTCCTTTCCTGAACACCCCCAGTTCCCTCAGCTGCTCACCAGACCTGTTCTCCTGATCCTTTACCAGCTATGTTGCGCTTCTGTGCAACCCACTCCAGACGCTCAATGTCCTTCCTGTAGTGAGGGGCCCAAAACTTAAATCACTACCCAAGGTGCTGCCTCATCCAGGAGGAGAAAAGCACTTTGAGGAAGAGGGAGCACTTCCTTCTTGAAGGGTTTGGCTACTGAGTGATATTTCTGTAGGCTGGATGTTAGGAGGTTCTTCCCAGGGAGAGTGATTGGCATTGGAATGGGCTGCCCAGGGAGGTGGTGGAGTCACCAACCCTGGAGGTGTTCAAGACACGGCATTTAGTGCCGTGGTCTGGTTGATTGGCCAGGGCTGGGTGCTAGGTTGGAGTGGATGAGCTTGGAGGTCTCTTCCAACCTGCTTGATTCTGTGATTCTTCATGTAGGTGACTAAAGGAGAAGAGGAAAAGAGTCTCGTCGGGATCCCACGTGGGCTGATCTGACTCGCTTCCTTATGAAGGACAAGTTGGACTTCGCGTGATGGGAGCTCTCAGGTGGCAGGTACAAAGTGTGTGCAGCATAGGGTGGTGAAAAGAAAGCCCCCCACACATCTTGCTCTCGGATTCAGGAGCACACAATCCATCCAAGCCTCTAGCCAAGCAGTTGGAGGCAGCTGGCTGGATCCAAGACTTCCTCCCTCTTTCGATGCTCGTAATAGATGCATTGCAGTCACACACAAAATTTGGGCAGTGTCTATGTCCTAGATAAAGGGGAAAGAAAACAAACTTATTGCTTTCAGGTTTCCTTTAAGCTGACTAATTTTGCAGTGTCACCCTCAAAATTGTAAACAGACTTGTCCCCTTGGTGAAGTGTTTTGGTGTGGTTAGCTGCCAGCCAGCACTGGCTGCTAAAGAAATTAAGCCTCAGAAATACAAAATAAGCCAAGCAGTTGGAGGAGGAGCGTGGAAGAATTTCTCACCAGTCGAGGACATAAATTTATAAACATGAGCAACCTGCACTGAGAACATCCTTGGGAGCCCTGCTGGCCCAGGAAATCGAGCTGTAAACAGCTGAGCACCCCACACACAGCTGCAGTGGGCAGAGACTAGATAACCAAAGGGGCTGGAGTGGGTGGTGATGGAGGCTGACCCTTAGAATGTATCACAGTATTATCAGGGTTGGAAGAGACCTCACAGATCATCAAGTCCAACCCTTTACCACAGAGCTCAAGGCCAGACCATGGCACCAAGTGCCACGTCCAATCCTGCCTTGAACAGCTCCAGGGATGGCGACTCTACCACCTCCCCGGGCAGCCCATTCCAGTGTCCAATGACTCTCTCAGTGAAGAACTTTCTCCTCACCTCCAGCCTAAATCTCCCCTGGCACAGCCTGAGGCTGTGTCCTCTCGTTCTGGTGCTGGCCACCTGAGAGAAGAGAGCAACCTCCTCCTGGCCACAACCTCCCCTCAGGTAGTTGTAGACAGCAATAAGGTCACCTCCCTGTAACTCTGGACCCTCTGACTGTAACCAATCTTGGTGGAGCCCACCTCTTCTTGCTAGAAGTGCATATAAGTCATTGTGGATTTGACCATCTAACCATATTGGTCAACCAAGAGTCATTTTCCCATAGCGCTCCACCGACGGATTCAACAGAGGAGTAGAAAGTGACTTTGCCACTTAGTAAGGTGGACTCACCTTTCTTTCACAGCAGACTTTCAACACTTTGCTCTGGTGAGACCTCACCTGCAGTACTCTGTCCAGCTATGGGACCCTTAACACAAGAGAGAGCAGGAGCAGGTCCAGAGAGGGGGTAACAAAAATGATTACAAGGCAAGAGAACCTCCCCTAGGTAGGCAGGCTGAGAGAGCTGGGGTTGTTCAGCCTGGAGAAGAGAAGGCTGTGGGGACATCTTAGGGATGCCTTTCAGTATCAACCAGCAGCAGAACAAGGGGACATAGCCTCAAATTGTGCCAGGGGAGGTCTAGGCTGGATGTTAGGAGGAAGTTCACACAGAGAGTGATTGGCATTGGAATGGGCTGCCCAGGGAGGTGGTGGAGGCACCGTGCCTGGAGGTGTTGAAGCAAAGAGTGGATGAGGCACTTAGTGCCATGGTCTGGTTGATAGGATAGGGCTGGGTGCTAGGTTGGACTGGATGATCTTTGAGGTCTCTTCCAACCTGGTTGATTCTATGATTCCATGATTCAATGGATGAAGCACTTAGTGCCATGGTCTAGCTGACTGGCTAGGGTTGGGTGCTAGGTTGGACTGGATGATCTTGGAGAGCTCTTCCAACCTGCTTGATTCTATGATCTAAGGGTGAGGTCCCTTCCAACCTAAACCATTCTATGATCTACAGGGGAGGGTCTGTTTAGAAGGGCTTGTAGTGATAGGGTGAGAAGCAGTGGTTTGAAACTGAAGAGGGGAGATTTAGATTGGACATTAGCAGGAAGTTCTTCACAGTGAGAGCAGTGAAATACTGGGACAGGTTGCCTAGAGATGTGCTTGAGACCCCATCCCTGAAGACATTCGAGGTCAAAGTTGCTGGTGCCCTGGGCAGCCTGCTCTGGTTGGAGTTGTCCCTGCAGGGAGGGTGAACAGGATGAGCTGTGAGAGTCCCTTCAAGCCTGTGAGCTGTATAGCAGCGGAGAGTTGCAGCGCATTTGGCTGGGCTTTGAAATGCAAAATATGCCAATCGGTTGAAGAAAGAGCAGAAGCTGACCTGGGCCTTTGCATGCACACTGCAGGGGGACTGCACAACAGCAGCCAGATGAAGGTTTTCAGAACTTTTGCTTGCTTTGGCTGTACAGAGAGAATCTTGGATTGCACCCTGCTTGGATGGCAATCACCTTGTGCCACTGCCGTCAGCAGGAGCTTTACCCATCGGGTTGTTGTTAGAGCAGTTTCCAGTGTCCCTATCTGCTTGTTAAAGTAGCAGGGATGAAGCTCTGCCCCTGGATTCGAGCTCTTTTACTTCTGATTTTCTGCCTTGACAATGGATAACTATGTTTACTATTGCTTTATAAACACAAAGCTGGTTACTAATGAGATGAGTAAAAGGGAGAGGTTAGGCTGGAGTAGCCAGGGAGGAGGGAGGTGATTGTCTTATGACCTAAGTACATCAGATTTCGGATTTAAATGTCAGAGTGGCAGGCTTTTTTCTCCAGTGGTCAGCTTGAGAAGTCACTGCCGATCTGCAAGAGCTTTATTGCTCTGAACCCCAGGGAATGCAGCCACACCGAGCTGTTTACACAGCCTGCTTTGGGATTTGAGCTCAGCAGTGTGTTTGTGCTTGTTTGGTGAAGGAAATGTAGCTGAGGCACTGAACTGGGCCAAGTTCCTTCACTGAAATGGAGTTGACCTGGAGTTGATATGTTAATTGGTTTCTGTGTGATGAATATGCAGTGTTAACCAGATGTGAATCCAGAGTAAAGGGAAGAGTGTTGATTTCACAACTCTGAAGAGTAGCTAAGGGGGAAAATCAAGGAGGAAAATACAGCACAAATATAGGCTGGGTGAGGAGTGGCTTGAGAGCAGTCCTGATGAGAAAGGTTTGGGGGTGCAGTCGATGAAAAACTCAACGTGAGCCAGCAATCACAGGGGTTGGAAGGGACCTCTGGAGATCATCCAGTCCAACCCCTCTGCCAGAGCAGGGCCATAGAATCTAGAGCAGGTTGCACAGGAATGCATCCAGATAGGACTTTAAAGGCTCCAGGGAAAGAAACTCCACAACCTCTCTGGGCAGCCTGTTCCAGTGTTCTCTGAACCTTACAGTCAAGAAGTTCTTCCTCATGTTGAGGTGGGACTTCCTGTGCTTTAGTTTCCATCCAGTGCCCCTTGCCCTGTCAGAGGGCAAAAGTGAGCAGAGTCTGTCCCTGTTCCTCCCTTCCAGCCCTCAGATACTTATAAGCATTTATTACATCCCCTCTCATAGCAATAGTCACTTGCAGCCCAGAAGGCATCCTGGGCTCCTTCAAGAGGAATGTGACCAGCAGGATGAGGGAGGTCATTCTGCCCCTCTGCTCTGCTCTGGTGAGATCCCCTCTCAAGTACCATGTCCAATCTTGGTGCCCCCACCACAGGAATCATAGAATCACAGAATGGTTTAGGTTGGAAGTGACCTCAAAGCTCATCCAGTTCCCACAGGGACACCTCCCACTAGAACAGGTCTCTCAAGGACTCATCCAACCTGACCTTGAGCACCACCAGGGAGGTTGTGGAGGACAGAAGCACAGAATGTGATCAAAGATCACATTCTGTGCTTCTGTCCTCCACAACCTCCCTAGGCAACTCATTCCAGTGTCTTACCACCCTCACTGCAAAGAACTTCTACCTAACATCCAGTTTGAATCTCCCCTCTGCTAGTTCAAACCCATTACTCCTTGTCCTGTCATTACAAAGCCTTGTCAATAGTCCCTCCCCAGTCCTCCTGTAGCCCCCTTCAGATACTGGAAGACTACTACAAGGTCTCCTCAAAGAAGGATGTGGAACTGTTGGAGCAGATCCAAAGGAGGTCCTGATGATCTGGAGCATCTTCCCTGTGGAGACAGCCTGAGAGAGTTTGGGCTGTTCAGTCTGCAGAGGAGAAGGCTCCAGGGAGACCTTAAAACAGCTTTCCAGTACCTGAAGAGGGCTACAGGACTGCTGGAGAAGGACTTTTGGCAAGGGCTTGGAGTGATAGGATGAAGGAGAATGTATTGGAGATGGAAGAAGGCAGATTAGGAAGAAATTAGGAGATTAGGAAGAAATTCCTGACAGTGAGAGTGGTGAAGCACTGGGACAAGTTGCCCAAGGAGATGATGAATCCCCCTTCCCTAGAGGTGTTCAAGCTCAGGCTGGACAAGGCATTGAGCAACCTTGCCTAGTTGTCCAGATATCCCTGCCCATGGTGGGAGCTGTAACTGGATGATTCAATGATTCTATGATGATAGAACAGTACAAGAAGCTTTAAAACTCTCAGGATTTTTCTGAGCAGTCCACATAGATTCCAAGATTTGTTCTTCAGGAGTCTAAAAAATTTTTGCTAAGCCTAGAAATCTGCTCTGGGAAATTGAGCACAACTCCATGACCCTTCTGGCAGCCTAGGATTAGGCTCCACAATACGTTGTGTGAACTGGAAGGAGGTTTACAGCCAGGACCTTACCTTTTATTGGTGCCAAACCAATTTTAGCACACCTCAGCTTCTGGACAGTTAAGAATCTCGTGGCATTACCTAGAGGAAAGAGTGTTTTGGTTCTTTGTACAGTTAGAACAGATCCAAAGAAGGAAGTAAATGGAATTTAGGTTCTTAGATCATGAACTGCTGTAAGGAAACCCCATCTGATCCTTGAGGAATCCCCAGCTGCAAAGGAGCCTTGTTCTCCAGGCAGGCCTAGCAGCATCTGAGTGCTTTGGCTTGATGATGCTTACAAGCATGTTCCACCAATGAGGTGCTCTCATGGCATGTGTGCTCCTTTCACACTCCAACAAAATCATGTTCCAGGGCTGCCCAAGTTACTTTGTGCTTTCTCTCAAAACCTGGCTGACAGAAACCTGGGGGTACTGATAGATAGTAGGCTAAAGATGAGCCAGCAGTGTGCCCAGGTGGCCAGGAGAGCCAATGGCATCCTGGCCTGCATCAGGAGCAGTGTGGCCAGCAGGACAAGGGAGGTTCTTCTGCCCCTGTACTCAACACTGCTCAGGCCACACCTTGAGTGCTGTGTCCAGTTCTGGGCTCCTCCATTCAAGAGAGATGTTGCAGTACTGCAGTGTGTCCACAGGAGGGCGACAAAGCTGGGGAGGGGCCTGGAGCAGAGCCCTGTGAGGAGAGGCTGAGGGAGCTGGGGGGGTGCAGCCTGCAGCAGAGGAGGCTCAGGGCAGAGCTCATTGCTGTCTGCAGCTACCTGAAGGGAGGCTGTAGCCAGGTGGGGTTGGGCTCTTCTGCCAGGCAAGCAGCAAGAGAAGAAGGGGACAGAGTCTGAAGTTGTGCCAGGGGAGGTCTAGGCTGGATGTTAGGAGGAAGTTGTTGGCAGAGAGAGTGATTGGCATTGGAATGGGCTGCCCAGGGAGGTGGTGGAGTCTCTGTGCCTGGAGGTCTTCAGGAAAAGTCTGGATGAGGCACTTAGTGCCATGGTCTGGTTGACTGGATAGGGCTGGGTGCTAGGTTGGACTGGATGATCTTGGAGGTCTCTTCCAACCTGGTTCATTCTATGATTCTATGATTCTAAGATGCCTTCAAGATTTCCAGAGCCTGGGAAAAATTAAACTTCTTCTATGAAAGGCTTATAAAAACCTGGAACAGGGTCCCCAGAAGAAGGTGGCTGAATCATCATCCCTGGAGGTCAGAGTCACAGAATCAGAACCTCAGAAGCATCCAGGCTGGCAAAGCCCCTCAGGATCACCAAGTCCAACCTAGAACCCAACTCTGCAAGATTCACCTTAAACCATAGCCCTATGCACCACATCCAAACCACCCTGAAACACAGCCAGGCTGGGTGACTCCACCACCTCCCTGGGCAGCTCATTCCAGTGCCTGACCACTCTCTCTATGAAAATCTTTTTTCCTAATGTCCAAGCTAAACCTCCCCAGCCTCAGCTTGAGGCCATTCCCCCTTGTTCTGTCTCCAATTCCCTGTGAGAAGAGCCCAGCAGCAGCCTCTCCACCATGTTCCTTCAGGTAGCTGTAGACAGCAATGAGGTCTGCCCTCAGTCTCCTCTGTTTCACACTAACCATCCCCAACTCCTTCAGTCTCTCCTCATAAGATTTATTCTCCAGGCTCTTCCCCAGCTTCATTGCCCTCCTCTGGACACACTCCATCACCATCATATCTCTCTTGTACTGCAGTGCCCAAACCTGAACACAACACTTGAGGTGAGGCCTCGCCAAAGCTGAGTCCAAGAGGACAAACACCCCCAATCACCTCCCTGCTCCTGCTGGCCACAGCATTTCTAATCCAAGCCAGGATGCCATTGGCCTTCTTGGCCACCTGTGCACACTTCTGACTCATGTTCAGCTGCCTGTCTATTACAACCCCCAGGTCCCTTTCTGCCAGGCAGCTCTCCAGCCACACTGCTCCGAGGTGTTTGAAAGATGCAGAGCTGTGGTGCTGAGGGAGAAAGATGCAGAGCTGTGGTGCTGATGGAGAAGAAAGATGCAGAGCTGTGGTGCTGAGAAAGATGCTGAGCTGTGGTGCTGAGGGAGAAAGATGCTGAGCTGTGGTGCTGAGGGAGAAAGATGCTGAGATGTGGTGCTGAGGGAGAAAGATGCTGAGAGATGGTGCTGAGGAAGAAAGATGCTGAGATGTGGTGCTGAGGAAGAAAGATGCAGAGGTGTGGTGCTGAGGAAGAAAGATGCTGAGATGTGGTGCTGAGTGAGAAAGATGCTGAGAGATGGTGCTGAGGAAGAAAGATGCTGAGATGTGGTGCTGAGGAAGAAAGATGCAGAGGTGTGGTGCTGAGGAAGAAAGATGCAGAGGTGTGGTGCTGAGGAAGAAAGATGCTGAGCTGTGGTGCTGATGGAGAAGAAAGATGCAGAGCTGTGGTGCTGAGAAAGATGCTGAGCTGTGGTGCTGAGGGAGAAAGATGCTGAGATGTGGTGCTGAGTGAGAAAGATGCTGAGAGATGGTGCTGAGGAAGAAAGATGCTGAGATGTGGTGCTGAGGAAGAAAGATGCAGAGCTGTGGTGCTGAGGGAGAAAGATGCAGAGCTGTGGTGCTGAGGGAGAAAGATGCAGAGCTGTGGTGCTGAGTGAGAAAGATGCTGAGAGATGGTGCTGAGGAAGAAAGATGCTGAGATGTGGTGCTGAGGAAGAAAGATGCAGAGCTGTGGTGCTGAGGAAGAAAGATGCAGAGGTGTGCTGCTGAGGAAGAAAGATGCTGAGAGATGGTGCTGAGGAAGAAAGATGCTGAGGTGTGGTGCTGAGGGAGAAAGATGCTGAGCTGTGGTGCTGAGAAAGATGCTGAGCTGTGGTGCTGAGGGAGAAAGATGCTGAGATGTGGTGCTGAGGAAGAAAGATGCAGAGGTGTGGTGCTGAGGAAGAAAGATGCAGATGTGTGGTGCTGAGGGAGAAAGATGCTGAGCTGTGGTGCTGAGGGAGAAAGATGCTGAGATGTGGTGCTGAGGGAGAAAGATGCTGAGCTGTGGTGCTGAGAAAGATGCAGAGCTGTGGTGCTGAGGGAGAAAGATGCTGAGCTGTGGTGCTGAGGGAGAAAGATGCAGAGCTGTGGTGCTGAGGGAGAAAGATGCTGAGATGTGGTGCTGAGGAAGAAAGATGCTGAGATGTGGTGCTGAGGGAGAAAGATGCTGAGCTGTGGTGCTGAGAAAGATGCTGAGCTGTGGTGCTGAGGGAGAAAGATGCTGAGCTGTGGTGCTGAGAAAGATGCAGAGCTGTGGTGCTGAGGGAGAAAGATGCTGAGCTGTGGTGCTGAGGGAGAAAGATGCAGAGCTGTGGTGCTGAGGGAGAAAGATGCTGAGATGTGGTGCTGAGGAAGAAAGATGCTGAGACAGCACAGTCAGCAAAACTTGGTGAGCTACAGCAGGGACACGCTCAGGGTGGTGTCTCTGAAGCAGCTCTACTGGGCACTGCTGAGGACACCTCAAATCCTGGCTTCAGTTTTGGACCTCTCACTCCCAAGAAGGACATTGAGAGGCTGAAGCAGGTCTAGAAATGGGTAACACAGCTGGGGAAGGGTCTGGAGAACAGGGCTGGTGAGGTGTCCAGCCTGGAGGAAAGAAGACTGAGGGGAGACCTTCTGGCCCTCTACAACTCCCTGAAAGGAGGCTGGAACGAGATGGGGATTTGCCTCTTTTCTTCTTGTCCTGTCACTTGTAACTTGAGAAACAGCCTTAAGTTGCACCAGGAGGGGTTTAGGTTGAACATGAGGAACAATTTCTTCTCTAAAAGTGTTGCCAAGCCCTGGAACAGGCTGCCCTGGGCAGTGGTGGAGTCCCCATCCCTCGAAGGATTTAAAGGCTGTGTAAATGTGGTGCTGAGGGCCTTGGTTTAGTGGTGACCTGGCAGTGCTGGGTTAACAGTTGGATTCAATGATCTTAAAAGTCTCTTCCAACCTAAACAATTCTATGATTCTGATGCTATCTATCCTTTATTTCCTTGTCTTCTCCCATGTCCTGAGTGTTTGTGCATCCATGTGGCAATCTAGACTGGGAAATGAACCAGCTTAAACAACTAACTCTGAACAAAGTTGGGCTTAATTAGCTCCTTTTACCAATCCAGTTCATCCTGGGGTCAAAAAACAGTATGGCACACAGGAGGGGTCAGCAGGCTCAGCAGGGATGAAAACCAACTTATTTCAGGGTAATGCTGGAAGGTATCACAGTATCATCAGGGTTGGAAGAGACCTCACAGATCATCAAGTCCAACCCTTTACCACAAGTGTCCAGATAAGGGCCATGAGGATGAGCAGAGGGCTGGAGCTGGTCTGCTATGAAGACAGACTGAGAGAGTTGGGGCAGTTCAGTCTGGAAAGGAGAAAGCTCTGAGGTGATCTTCTTGTACCCTGCCAGTGTCTGAAGGGGGCTACAAGAAAGCTGGGGAGGGGCTTTTTAGGGTGTCAGGTAGTGATAGGACTGGGGGGAATGGAACACAGCTAGGAATGGGTAGATTCAGACTGGATGTTAGGAAGAAGTTCTTTACCATGAGGGTAGTGAGAGTCTGGAACAATCAGATTGCCCAGGGAAGTGGTGGAAGCCTCCTCCCTGGAGGTGTTTAAAGCCAGGTTGGATGTGGCTCTGAGCAACCTGCTCTAATGTGAGGTGTCCCTGCCCATGGCAGGGGGGCTGGAACTGGATGATCCTTGAGGTCCCTTCCAGCCCTGACAGTTCTATGATCAAATATGGCTTAAAGGGAGCTTGTGGCTGCTCCCTCCATAGAGATGTTAGAGACCAGGTTGGAGGAGGCCTTGAGCAGCCTGTTCTAGTGGGAGGTGTCCCTGCCTATGGCAGGGGCTTGGAACTGGATGATCTTGAAAGTCCTTTCCAACCCAAACCATCCCATGAATCTATGAAAGCACTGATCAGAACAAAGCCTCATTGACTGAGGGTGGTGTAGAGGGTGCCTCGGTGCCAGATTTAGTTTCAAGGGGGTCTACATCACCAAACAAAGTCCTTTATTATACCTTTCTTGCAGCAAAGCAAGAGAGAAAAATATACAGTGAACATCCAGTCCCTTTAGATGTCAAGTATCTGCTGCTTCTGAGTGCAGAAGCCCATTTCCAACACAAGCAGAATTGTACTGATCTACATCCCTTACAGGAAGGATTCTGAACTGTATCCAGCAGGGCTTGGGAATGTTTCAGCTTCCCTGAGATGTGTGTCCCAGAAGACAGCACTATGAGGCAATGCAGTGGTTGGGTAAATAGTCCCAGCACACCCACTAGAAAGCAAACAATGCAGGAGAAGTCATCTGAGAGCCAGGTCGTTAGGCTTGAGCTCCACTGCAGAGCTGGGGCTGTAAATCACTGCATGCTAATGAACGCTCTGTGTGTGTTGTGCTGGGGATGCTTGGGTTAGAGAGGCAAAACAAATGGCACCGTGGGAGGTGTTTTACATCAGGGAGACGTAAAGGAGAGGGAAAGGAGAGAAGGAGAGGGAGTAGAGGAGATCTGCCTGGGAGTAGTATGAGGGTCTCTCAGAAGCTCAGCTTGGTGGGGGTTGGAAGGAACCACTGGAGATCATCTGGTCCAATCCCCCATGATAAAGCAGGGCACCCACAGCAGCTTGCCCAGCAGCACAACGCCCAGCTGGACTTGGAAGCTCTCCAGAGAAGGAGACTCCACAACCTCTCTGGGCAGCCTGCTCCAGGCCTTCAGCACCCTCACACCAAAGAAGTTTCTCCTCATCTTCAGATGCAACCTCCTGGCTTCCAGTCTGTACCCACTGCCCATTGTCCTGTCCCTGGGCAGCACTGACAAGAGTCTGGCCCCAGCCTCTTGCTCCCCAAAGCTCCTTTAGCTCAGCTCCCCTCTGGGGCTGCTCTTCTGCAGGCTCCACAGCCCCAGGGCTCTCAGCCTTTCCTCCTCACAGAGATGCTCCAGGCCCCTCAGCATCTTTCCAGCCTCCACTGGACTCTGTATAGCAGTTTCCTGTCTCTTTTGAACTGGAGAGCCCAGAACTAGACCCAGGACTCCAGATATGGCCTGACTAGGGCAGAATAGAAGGAGATGAGAACCTTCCTTGTCCTGCTGGTCCCACTCTTCTTCATACATCACAGAATATCATTTGCCTTGTCTATGAGAGCATAAATTAGTTTGTGCTCTCAGTTTGTTCAATGAATAGGTAGAAACTGAGTGTTCATATTCCGTGGCCATGGTGGTCTTAGGTTGAAGGTTGGACTCAATGATCTTAGAGGTCTTTTATAGCAGAGAGAGTTGTGTCATTCTGTGATTGAGTCTCCACCCTAAAGTCCCTTGGCAGAGCCCCTGCAGAACACTCAGAAACCTGCCTGCAGATGTCTTTCACCCTTTTAAAGACCCAATGTGAAGCCAAGGGGTGACTAATGACTGCCTCTTGCTCTTCTCTGGAACCTCCACCTCCTTCTCCACACAGACCTCCAGGGTATAGATGGAAGATTTCCTGGGTTGTGGATGTTTCCATTTTCACAAAATCTCAGAATCACAGAATCAGGCAGGGTTGGAAGGGACCACAAGGAGCAGCCAGTTCCAACTCCCCTGCCATGCCCAGGGACACCCTACCCTAGATCAGGCTGCCCACAGCCTCAGCCAGCCTGGCCTGAAACACCTCCAGCCACGGGGCCTCAACCACCTCCCTGGGCAACCCAGTCCAGGCTCTCACCACTCTCATGCTCAGCAACTTCCTCCTCACATCCAGTCTGACTCACCCCACCTCCAGCTTTGCTCCATTCCCCCCAGTCCTGTCACTCCCTGACAGCCTAAAAAGTCCTTCCCCAGCTTTTTTGTATCCCACTTCAGATCCTGGAAGACCACAAGAAGGTCACCTGGGAGCCTCCTCTTCTGCAGCCTGCACAGCCCCAACTCTTTCAGTCTGTGCTCACAGCAGAGCTGCTGCAGCCCTCTGAGCATCCTCCTGGCCCTGCTCTGGACACACTCCAGCATCTCCATATCCCTCTTGTCCCAGGGGCTCCAGAACTGGCTGCAGTACTCCAGGTGGGGTCTCAGCAGAGCAGAGTAGAGGGAGAGAATCACCTCCCTTGCTCTGCTGGCCACACTTCCCCTGCTGCAGCCCAGGCTCTGGTTGTCTTTCTGGGCTGCAAGTGCACACTGCTGGCTCATGTTGAGCTTCTCTTCCACCAGCACCCCCAAGTCCCTCTCCTCAGGGCTGCTCTCCAGCCAGTCCCTGCCCAGCCTGCATTTGTGCTTGGCATTGCCTCGACCCAGCTGCAGGACCTTGCACTTGGTCTTGTTGAAGCTCCTGAGGTTGGCTTGTGCCCATCTCTGCAGCCTGTCCAGGTCCCTCTGGATGCCATCCCTGCCCTCCAGCCTGGCTGCTGCACCACACAGCTTGGTGTGGTCAGCAAACTTGCTGAGGCTGCACTCAATGCAATTTTCTTCTTCTTCTCTCCCCTCCCCACCAAATATCCTGGGGTTAACTGGATTTGGATTAGTTTGCATTTCAATTTCTCCCTGTGCCCAAGCACAGAAAGCAGTTTTGGAAGGTAAAGACCCAGCAGCTGTTAGCCCAGCTCCTTTCCAAACAAATTGTTACTCACTTTTAAAAGCTGCTTTTAGTTTCTGCAGGTTTGTTTTCCTCTCAGACACTGAGGGTTTGTGCCACTGATTCTGACTAAAGGTACTTTGCTGTGTCCAGCTCTCAAATAAATGATTCATGCTTCCTGCTGCTCTGTTTTACATCTCAGAAGTCATCCTAGCTGCATGTTAAATCGAGACTAAAAAACAAACAATCCCAGAATCCCAGCATGGTGGAGGTTGGAAGAGGCCTCTGGGGATCATCTTGTCCAAGTCCCCTGCTAACCCCTGTCTAGGAGCATCTCTGTGAGGAGGAAAGGCTGAGAAACCTGGGGCTGTTGAGACTGGAGAAAAACAGCCCCAGAGGGGATCTGCTCAGTGCTGACTACCTGAAGGGAGGCTGTAGCCAGGTGGGGTTGGTCTCTTCTGCCAGGCAAGCAGCAACAGAAGAAGGGGACAGAGTCTCAAGCTGTGCCAGAGGAGGTCTAGGCTGGATCTTAGGAGGAAGTTGTTGTCAGAGAGAGTGATTGGCATTGGAATGGGCTGCCCAGGGAGGTGGTGGAGTGGCTGTGCCTGGAGGTGTTCAGAAAAAGCCTGGCTGGGGCACTTAATGCCATGGTCTGGTTGATTGGCCAGGGCTGGGTGCTAGGTTGGACTGGATGATCTTGGAGGTCTCTTCCAGCCTGGTTGATTCAATGATTCTATGATCAATGTGTACAAATACCTGAGGGATGGGGGTCAAGTGGCTGGGGCCAAGCTCTTTTCAGTTGTCAGCAGCAGTAAGCCAAGGAGCAAAGACTACAGACTGGAGCAGAGAAGGCTTCAGCTTAACATGAGGAGAAACTTCTTCGCAGTGAGGGTGCCAGAGCCCTGGAGCAGGCTGCCCAGAGAGGCTGTGGAGTCTCCTCCTCTGCAGACTTTCCAAACCCACCTGGATGCATTCCTGTGTGAACTACCCTAAGGGCTCCTGCCTTGGCAGGAAGGTTGGACTTGATGATCTCTGGAGGTGCCTTCAAACCTCTAAGGTTCTGTGGTTCTGCAGTTCTGCCTTGTCCCATCACCTTTGAAAAGAGCTTGGCCACTTCTTGACACCCATCAGGTATTTTTAAACATAGCTAAGATTCCCCCCTCAGGCTGCTCTTGTCCAGACTGAGCAGCTCCAGACCTCTCAGCCTTTCCTCATCAGAGAGAGGTTGCAGTCATGATTCAAATGATTAGCAGATTTAGTCCAGAGTTAGTCCAGAATGATTAGAAGAGGAAAGTGTGACTTTATCCCCAGTGAATAACTCCCTTGGTGGTGTTGTGCTTCAGACTGCCAAAGCTGGGGCAAGACTACAGGGGTTGTCATCCCAGAAGCAACAGGAATAATCCATACCATTATAACCCCATTTCCAGACAGCTTGTGCAACTGGGCATTTCCAGGATTGGGACACAATGCCAAGCATCTTAATTAGCACCACATTGAATGTTGAAATTGTGGCATTGCATGTGTGAGGTAATGATCAGAGACACCAACTAGGTCCTCCTGAGCTCACAGGGTGCGAGTGGTACCCACACGTATCACAGAGTCACAGACTGGTTGGAGTTGGAAGAGACCTTCAGTATCATCTCATTCTAACCTCCTTGCTGGGAGGAGGCTGTAAGGCAATCCATAACCTAACCTTGCTGAGAGGAGGCTGTAAGGGAATCCATGACCTAACTCTTCACAGAAGGTTACAACTACCTGAAGGGAGGCTGTAGCCAGGTGGGGTTGGGCTCTTCTGCCAGGCAACCAGCAATAGAAGAAGGGGACACAGTCTGAAGTTGTGCCAGGGGAGGTCTAGGCTGGATGTTAGGAGGAAGTTGTTGTCAGAGAGAGTGATTGGCATTGGAATGGGCTGCCCAGGGAGGTGGTGGAGTCACTGTGTGTGGAGGTGTTGAAGCCAAGCCTGGCTGAGGCACTTAGTGCCATGGTCTGGTTGATTGGCCAGGGCTGGGTGCTAGGTTGGACTGGCTGAGTCACAGAGAGTCATAGAATCAGCCAAGTTGGAAGAGACCTCCAAGCTGATCCAGTCCAACCTAGCACCCAGCCCTGGCCAATCAACCAGACCATGGCACTAAGTGCCCCAGCCAGGCTTGGCTTCAACACCTCCAGGGATGGCAACTTCAGTACCTCCCTGGGCAGCCCATTCCAGTGCCAATCACTCTCTCTGACAACAACTTCCTCCTAACATCCAGCCTAGACCTCCCCTGCCACAACTCAAGACTGTATCCCCTTCTTCTGTTGCTGCTTGCCTGGCAGAGGAGCCCAACCCCACCTGGCCACAGCCTCCCTTCAGGTAGCTGCAGACAGCAATGAGCTCTGCCCTGAGCCTCCTCTTCTGCAGGCTGCACACCCCCAGCTCCCTCAGCCTCTCCTCACAGGGCTGTGCTCCAGGCCCCTCCCCAGCCTTGCTGCCCTTCTCTGGACACCTTCCAGCATCTCAACATCTCTCTTGAATGGAGGAGCCCAGAACTGGACACAGCACTCAAGGTGTGGCCTGAACTCAGTTACAAAGAAAAACTAATTTACTGTTGACTTTTTCTGGGCAATCCTCGGTTCATTTTGCAACAACTTAGGCAATATTTGACTGAAATTGTGAGTAATGTGAATTTTAACTCTGCTCTTTAATTTGGTTATTAGTTCATTCTGTCTACTCTGGGTATTTCAAGTGTTGCCAGGAGAAAGCTCATTCTCACAGTGCCCCAAAACTGAAAAGCCACAGAATTATTGTAGCTACATAAAGAATCAAAGAAGGAAACGGTTTGGATTTTCTTTGTACCCTTTTGCAGAAGGAAATATTCACTGCTGCTGATTAGATGTCCTTTGTAGGCAGAAATAATGATCTCTCATTTCACACATGGGAGGATTTGGTAGAATCACCTCTTATTTAAAGCACAGAAGCTTAGAGGAGTTTCTTTCCCCAACACAAAGCCTGCCTTGCAAAAAAATGTCTCTGTGTGGTTGAGTGAGCATTGGTGATTTGACTCCAGTCTTGCTTTCACTCATGGAAAATAACTAAAATAGGAGGTGTGTAGGAATTGCTACAGTGCAAATACGAGCTCACAGGAGCACAGAATGTTAGGGCTTGGAAGGGACCTCAAAATATGTCTTTAATGTTCTGTGACTCTGATTCTGTGATCCTCTGGTTCTGTGGTTCTATGATGCTGTGATTCTTTGATCCTGTGACTCTGTGACCCTGTGCTGCTAGGATTCTGTGGCTCTATGGTTCTGTGATGCTGTGATTCTTGAATCCTGTGACTCTGTGACCCTGTGCTGCTAGGATTCTGTGGCTCTATGGTTCTGTGGTTCTATGATGCTGTGATTCTTTGATGCTGTGACTCTGTGACCCTGTGCTGCTAGGATTCTGTGGCTCTATGGTTCTGTGATGCTGTGATTCTTGAATCCTGTGACTCTGTGACCCTGTGCTGCTAGGATTCTGTGGCTCTATGGTTCTGTGGTTCTGTGATGCTGTGATTCTTTGATCCTGTGACTCTGTGACCCTGTGCTGCTAGGATTCTGTGGCTCTATGGTTCTGTGGTTCTGTGATTCTTGAATCCTGTGACTCTGTGACCCTGTGCTGCTAGGATTCTGTGGCTTTATGGTTCTGTGATGCTGTGATTCTTGAATCCTGTGACTCTGTGACCCTGTGCTGCTAGGATTCTGTGGCTTTATGGTTCTGTGATGCTGTGATTCTTTGATCCTGTGACTCTGTGACCCTGTGCTGCTAGGATTCTGTGCCTCTATGGTTCTGTGGTTCTATGATGCTGTGATTCTTTGATGCTGTGACTCTGTGACCCTGTGCTGCTAGGATTCTGTGGCTCTATGGTTCTGTGGTTCTGTGATTCTTGAATCCTGTGACTCTGTGACCCTGTGCTGCTAGGATTCTGTGCCTCTATGGTTCTGTGATGCTGTGATTCTTTGATCCTGTGACTCTGTGACCCTGTGCTGCTAGGATTCTGTGGCTTTATGGTTCTGTGATGCTGTGATTCTTTGATCCTGTGACTCTGTGACCCTGTGCTGCTAGGATTCTGTGGCTTTATGGTTCTGTGATGCTGTGATTCTTTGATCCTGTGACTCTGTGACCCTGTGCTGCTAGGATTCTGTGCCTCTATGGTTCTGTGGTTCTATGATGCTGTGATTCTTTGATCCTGTGACTCTGTGACCCTGTGCTGCTAGGATTCTGTGGCTCTATGGTTCTGTGGTTCTGTGATTCTTGAATCCTGTGACTCTGTGACCCTGTGCTGCTAGGATTCTGTGGCTTTATGGTTCTGTGATGCTGTGATTCTTTGATCCTGTGACTCTGTGACCCTGTGCTGCTAGGATTCTGTGGCTTTATGGTTCTGTGATGCTGTGATTCTTTGATCCTGTGACTCTGTGACCCTGTGCTGCTAGGATTCTGTGCCTCTATGGTTCTGTGGTTCTATGATGCTGTGATTCTTTGATGCTGTGACTCTGTGACCCTGTGCTGCTAGGATTCTGTGGCTCTATGGTTCTGTGGTTCTGTGATTCTTGAATCCTGTGACTCTGTGACCCTGTGCTGCTAGGATTCTGTGCCTCTATGGTTCTGTGATGCTGTGATTCTTTGATCCTGTGACTCTGTGACCCTGTGCTGCTAGGATTCTGTGGCTTTATGGTTCTGTGATGCTGTGATTCTTTGATCCTGTGACTCTGTGACCCTGTGCTGCTAGGATTCTGTGGCTTTATGGTTCTGTGATGCTGTGATTCTTTGATCCTGTGACTCTGTGACCCTGTGCTGCTAGGATTCTGTGCCTCTATGGTTCTGTGGTTCTATGATGCTGTGATTCTTTGATCCTGTGACTCTGTGACCCTGTGCTGCTAGGATTCTGTGGCTCTATGGTTCTGTGGTTCTATGATGCCAGGTACCAGCCCAAGAGCACACACCCAGTCCTTATGAGCATTAAGAACTTGCTGAAGATGGTCTTTTTGAGCCAAATCCCATTTCTTAATTCCATTATCTCTGGATCCACTGAAAAGGTTGTCTGCCATAATAGCAAGTGCTTCAATGCCATCATAATCAGGAGGTTCAAGATTGTGTGTAGAACTTACATTTCCAAGAGCCCCTTCAGTCACATCAAACATCTTTATATAATGATCCTTTGAACTAGAGACAATAAGATCTTGCCCACTGGAAATTCAATTGGTCTGGTTGACTGGATAGGGCTGGGGGATAGGTTGGCCTGGATGATCTTGGAGGTCTCTTCCAACCTGGTTGATTCTATGATGCTATGATCCTGTGACTCTATGACCCTGTGATTCTAGGATTCTTTGATTTTGTGGTTCTGTGATCTGTGGCTCTATGATTCTGTGGTTCTGTGATTCTATGATGCCATGATTCTGTGATCTTGTGCCTCTATGATTCTGTGTTGGTATGATTCTATGGTTCTGTGATTCTGTGGTTCTGAGATTCTATGTTTCTGTGATCCTGGGACTCTCATTCTGTGTTGCTATGATTGTGTGGTTCTGTTGTTCTGTGTTGCTGTGACTCTGTGCTTCTGTGATTCTGTGGCTCTATGATACTGTGCTTCTGTGATTCTATGATTCTGTGTTGCTGTGGTTCTCTGTGGCTCTGTGATTCTGTGTTGCTGTGGTTCTGTGGCTCTGTGGTTCTCTGTGGCTCTGTGATTCTGTGTTGCTGTGGTTCTGTGGCTCTGTGGTTCTCTGTGGCTCTGTGATTCTGTGTTGCTGTGGTTCTGTGGCTCTGTGGTTCTCTGTGGCTCTGTGATTCTGTGTTGCTGTGGTTCTGTGGCTCTGTGATTCTGTGCTTCTCTGATTCTGTGGCTTTGTGGTTCTCTGATTCTGTGGCTCTGTGATTCTGTGTTGCTATGATTTCGTAGTTCTGTGCTTCTGTGATTTTCTGGCTCTGATTCTGTGGCTCTGTAGATCTGTGGTTCTATGACTCTGTCTTGCTTTGCTTCTGTGATTCTCTGGCTCTATGATTCTGTGGCTCTGTAGTTCTCTGGTTCTGTGATTCTGTGTCTCTGTGGTTCTATGATTCTGTGGTTCTGTGATTCTGTGGCTCTGTGATTCTATGATGCTATGATTCTGTGATTTTCTGATCCTGTGACTGTGATTCTGTGATTCTATGATCCTGTGGTTTTGTGATTCTCTGGCTCTATGATTCTGTGGTTCTGTGATTCTACATTGCTTTGATTCTGTGATTCTGTGGCTTGGTGGCTCTGTGGTTCTGTGATTCTATGTTGCTGTGATTCTGTGATCCTTTGATTCTGTGATTCTATCATGCTATGATTCTGTGGTTCTGTGATTCTATGATGCTATGATTCTGTGATCCTATGATGCTATGATTCTGTGATCCTTTGGTTCTGTGATTCTGTGATGCTATGATTAAGTGATTCTGTAGTTCTGTGATCCTATGATGCTATGATTCAGTGATTCTGTAGTTCTGTGATTCTGTGGTGCTATGATTCTGTGATTCTGTGGTTCTGTGATCCAATGATGCTATGATTCTGTGGTTCTGTGATTCTATGATGCTATGATTCAGTGATACTATGATTCTGTGATCCTTTGGTTCTGTGATTCTGTGATGCTATGATTAAGTAATTCTGTAGTTCTGTGATCCTATGATGCTATGATTCAGTGATTCTGTAGTTCTGTGATTCTGTGATGCTATGATTAAGTGATTCTGTAGTTCTGTGATCCTATGATGCTATGATTCAGTGATTCTGTAGTTCTGTGATTCTGTGATGCTATGATTAAGTGATTCTGTAGTTCTGTGGTCCTATGATGCTATGATTCTGTGGTTCTGTAGTTCTGTGATTCTGTGATGCTATGATTCTGTGGTTCTGTGATCCAATGATGCTATGATTCTGTGGTTCTGTGGTTCTGTGATTCTGTGAAGGGATGGAGAGCAGCCCTGCAGAGGAGGCCTTGGGGTAGTGGTGCATGAAAAGCTGGACTTGAGCCAACAGAAGGGTTGGACTAGCTGATCTTTAAGGCTCCTACCAACCCAACCCACACTACGATTCTGTGGCTCTGTGCTTTCCACACACCCCTCCAAAACTGTGGCAGTTTGCTTTGCAGCATCTGGACCTGCAAGTTCTTTTCTCTTGTAGGAGCTGCAAGTTCTTTTCTCTTGTAGGAGCTGCTTGGCAATCTCTGGAGGCTGTCTTGGCATGCCCCTACCACATTACCCATTCTTTGCTATCAGAGTCTATAAACTGTGCTTACAACAGTGGGTGATCTTTTTGGTGGTGTTGCAGTTAATACACATTTATATCATTTAAAACTATATCCATAGAGGAACATCCCTGAGACACTGCAAGTTTTCTCTCTGTAGATATTTTTAACTTGGATAGGTTCAACTCTTTTATTTAGCTTTACTGTCACTGTAGGGCTTTGACTGAGAGATATTTCACCTTGGCAAGCATTCAGGGTTTTTTAGAAGCAAATCCATTATACCTCTTCTAACATCTGCTCTTAATCATCCCAAATGGCTTTGCTTTGCTCTGCTTTCACAGGGAGGGTTTTTTCTCTTTCCTTTAAGTAAAGCATCATTGCAAAGAGTGCTTCATTCTTACCTTAGAATCAGAGAATCAACCAGGTTGGGAGAGACCTCCAAGCTCATCCAGTCCAACCTAGCACCCAGCCCTAGGCAATCAACCAGACCATGGCACTAAATGTCTCACCCATAGAATCAGAGAATCAACCAGGTTGGAAGAGACCTCCAAGCTCAGCCAGTCCAACCTAGCACCCAGCCCTAGCCAATCAACCAGACCATGGCACTAAGTGCCTCAGCCAGGCTTTGCTTGAACACCTCCAGGGACGGTAACTCCACCACCTCCCTGGGCAGCCCATTCCAATGCCAATCACTCTCTCTGCCAACAACTTCCTCCTAACATCCAGCCTAGACCTGCCCTGGCACAACTTGAGACTGTGTCCCCTTGTTCTGTTGCTGGTTGATACTGAAAGGCATCCCTAAGATGTCCCCACAGCCTTCTCTTCTCCAGGCTGAACAACCCCAGCTCTCTCAGCCTGCCTACCTAGGGGAGGTTCTCTTGCCTTGTAATTATTTTTGTTACCCCCTCTCTGGACCTGCTCCTGCTCCCCACCTAGCTACAGCCTCCCTGCACGTAGTCATCGACAGCAATGAGTTCACTCCTGAGCCTTCTCGATGTTGCTGATAAATATGAGCATGGATTTCCATGAGAATCAAACTCTGAGGCAAAGGAGAGGAAGCTAGTCTGCAACTACCTGAAGAGAGGCTGTAGCCAGGTGGGGTTGGGCTCTGCTGCCAGGCAAGCAGCAACAGAACAAGGGGACACAGTCTCAAGCTGTGCCAGGGGAGGTCTAGGCTGGATGTTAGGAGGAAGTTGTTGGCATTGGAATGGGCTGCCCAGGGAGGTGGTGGAGTCGCTGTGCCTGAAGGTGTTGAAGCCAAGCCTGGCTGGGGCACTTAGTGCCATGGTCTGGTTGACTGGACAGGGCTGGGTGCTAGGTTGGACTGGATGAGTTTGAAGGTCTCTTCCAACCTGCTGGATTCTATGATTCTAGAGAACACTCAGGGACAAGGGAAAACACTCTCTGAAAGTTTATTACAGAATCATAGAATTGATTCAGTTGGAAGAGACTTCCAAAATCATCCAGTCCAACCATCAACCCAGCACCACCATGGCCATCAAACCATGCCCCAAAGTGCCATAGCCACAGGTTTACTGAACACTTCCAGGCATGGTGACTCCAGCACCTCCCTGGGCAGCCTGTGCCAATGCCTGACCACTCTTGCAGCAAAGAAATTGTTCCTCATCTCCAATCTAACCCTCCCCTGCCACAATTTCTGGCCATTGTGGCCATTCCAACACCTGATACTAGGGAGAAGCACCCAACCCCCACATGGTTCCATCCTTCTTTCAGGGAGCTGTAGAGCAATGAGGTCTCCCCTCAGCCTTCTCATCTTCAGACTAAACAACCCCAGTTCCCTCAGCCACCCCTCCTTGAACTCGTTCTCCAGACAAGTGGCCAAATAAATCCTCACGTTAGAAAATTCTTCTGATATTGGATCATTGTAAGTGTAGAGGGGAGAGAAAAAGGTAGGAAATGGGATTAGAAATTCCTTCTGCTCTCCTTTAAGTACAGCAAATGTGGGACAGCTTAGAAAGCTGCTTGGTGAATTCATCAGAAGTGAGTTTCTCACTAAGCTGAAACACAAATCGTGGAATTGTTTTGGTTGGAAAAGACCTCTAAAATCATTGAGTCCCATCATCAACCTGAGACCACCAAAGCCATTAAACCATGGCCCAAAGGGCAACTCTATTCACAGAGTCCCACAGTCCCAGCATGGAGGGGGTTGGAAGAGACCTTTAGAGATCATCTAGTCCAGCCCTACTGCCAAAGCAGGGCACCCACAGCAGCTTGCCCAGCAGCACAGTGCCCAGCTGGGCTTGGAAGCTCTCCAGAGAAGGAGACTTCACAACCTCTCTGGGCAGCCTGCTCCAGGCCTTCAGCACTCTCACACCAAAGAAGTTTCTCCTCATCTTCAGATGCAACCTCCTGGCTTCTAGTCTGTGCCCATTACCCCTTGTCCTGGCACTGGGCAGCACTGACAAGAGTCTGGCCCCAGCCTCTTGCTCCCCACAGCTCCTTTAGCTCTTGCAGAGCATTGCTCAGATCCCCTCTGGGGCTGCTCCTTTCCAGGCTCCACAGCCCCAGGGGCTGGACCAGGCTGCCCAGGGGAGTCTCCCTCTCTGGACATATTCAAAACTTGTCTGGATGCATTCCTGTGTGACCTGCTCTGGCAGGGGGATTGGACTGGATGAGCTTTCGAGGTCCTTTCCAGCCTCTGACGTTCTGTGGTTCTGCGATTTCTCCTCACAGAGATGCTCCAGACCCCTCAGTATCTTAACAGCCTCCTCTGAACTCTCTCCAGTAGTTCCCTGTCTCTCTTGGCCTGGGGAGCTCAGAGTTGGCCCCAGGACTCCAGCTGTGTCCTCAGCAGGGCAGAGCAGAGGGGCAGTAGAGCCATTTCTCCTGCATTTCCCAGCTTTCTCTAAACCCCAAAGCAGAGAGGAAAAGCAAGCCTGGAGAAGCAGGTTAATATCTCCTATCAGGCATCCTCTTGCCAAAGGCATTTTGAGTCAAAATTGGCATCTTAAAAACCCTAACTTGTTACTGTGAAGGGAAATCTCCCCAACAGCAAACATCCCCTTTGGGTTTCATGTGAACCAAAGTGCCATCTGGAGATCAGAGGAGACAATTCTGCACCCTCTGACACTGCAGAGCCTTTTGTTGGGGCTCTGTGTTTGCTTTTCTGGCATGACACTTCCAGAAGGATGGAGGCCACCTGGAAGGAGTCCAGGGGAGAAGAAGAAGAATGATTAAGAGTCTAGAAAATATGACCTACAGGAAAGATGAAAGGAGCAGTTTGTTTGTTGTTGAGCAGAGACCTGAAGTGAGGCACAGTAATGGCTGGAACACAACTTGCCTGCTACAGAGAGGTCCTAAAGGATTTGGCACTTCAGTCTGCTGAAGCAAGAAAAAGAAACAGGGGTGAAGGTGCAGCAAGAAAGATTTTAGTCACTGTTCAAGGATGTGGTGTAGTAGTGGCCCTGGTAGAGCTAGGTAATGGTTGGGCTTGATGATCTTAGAGGTTGCCCAGGGATGTGCTCTAATGACCATGGTAGTGTTGGGTTGATGTTTCAGAGAGTCACAGAGGGGCTGGAAGGGACCTCCGAAGCTCAGCCAGTCCAACCCCCCTGCCAGAGCAGCAGCACCTACAGCAGGTCACATAGGAACACATCCAGGCAGCTCTTGAATATCTCCAGAGAGGGAGACTCCACAACCCCCCTGGGCAGCCTGTTCCAGGGCTCTGTCACCCTCACAGGGAAAAAAATCCTCCTCATGCTTCCATGGAACTTTCTATGCTTCAACTTCCACCCAGTGCCCCTTGTCCTGCCATCCTGGGCATCACCTGGCATATCCTCCTGGCACTCACCTTTACATCTTTATAACCATTGCTGAGGTCACCCCTCAGGCTTCTCTCCAAGCAGCCCAGCCCCAGCTCCTCACTCTCTCCTTGTAAGGAAGATGTTCCACTCCCTTCAGCATCTTTGTGGCTCTGTGCTGGACTCATTCAAGTAGTTCCCTGAGGTCATTCTTGATCTGAGGGGCCCAGAACTAACTGTACTCAATAATTGGACTCAAAGATCTCAGAGGGCTTTCCCAACCCAGAGAATTGTAGGATTCCATGTGTTAGTGGAAGGTTCTTTGCAGCTCTGATTCAGGGGAAAGCCTTTGTTTCCCCACAGCTCTCCCCTTCATCTTCTGCCCACTTTGGAGCTGGGAGGACTCCATGTGTGTGTCTGTGTACCCAACATAGCCAGGCATTCCTCTCTTGGTGGTGGGCCTGAGGTGATGAGGAGTTGTAGGAGCAAGTCCAGAAAGATGCTCACAGGGCTGCAGCAGCTCTGCTGTGAGTACAGGCTGAGAGAGTTGGAGCTCTGCAGCCTGGAGAAGAGAAGGCTCTGAGGAAGGTCTATAGGAAAGATGCTTAGAGGCTGCAGCAGCTCTGCTGTGAGCACAGGCTGAGAGAGTTGGAGCTCTGCAGCCTGGAGAAGAGAAGGCTCTGAGGAAGGTCTATAGGAAAGGTGCTCAGAGGCTGCAGCAGCTCTGCTATGAGGACAGGCTGAGAGAGTTGGGGCTGTGCAGCCTGGAGAAGAGAAGGCTTTGAGGAGACCTTGGAGTGGCCTTCCAGGATCTGAAGGGGGCTACAGGAGGGTTGGGGAGGGACTACTGACAAGGTCTTGTAATGACAGGATGAGGAGGAATGGTTTTGAACTGGCAGAAGGGAGATTGAAATTGGGTGTTAGGAAGAAGTTGTTTGCAGTGAGGGTGGTGAGACTGGCACAGGTTGCCCAGGGAGGTGATCAAGACCAGGTTGGATGAGTCCTTGAGTGACCTGTTCTAGTGGGAGGTTTCCCTGCCTATGGCAGGGGGGGTTTGAAACTGGCTGAGCTTTGAGGTCCCTTCCAACCTAAGCCCTTCTATGATTCTATGATTCTCTGAGGAGTGTCTTCCTCCTTGGTGTAAGTCATCTATGTGAAATACTTTAGAGCAGACACAGAGACCTCCACCCTTTCCTTTTCCTTCCCTTCAACTCCATTGTCCTCACACCCATCAGCATAGCTTTTTGAACAGCTCCTGACTCAGAAGTTACCAGATGTGGAGAGCAAATTCTTCTGAGGGCTGCTGAAAACCATAGAGCTCCAGGACCATTTTCCATCCTCTCATCTTCCCCCCTCTCTGCTCTCCCACTCAGCACAAGGAGCAGCTGCAGGATCCTCTTGCAGCCAGAAGGGAAGGCAAGCAGACAGCTGTCACGCTATGAATTAGAGACTTTAAACTGTGGTTTGGAGGGGGAAGGTTGCAGCTTCGTTTCCCACTTTGCAGAACAAAGAGCATCTGTTTTTGACACTTGCAGTTTTCTGCTGATCTGGGAGCTTGACTCACGAGAACAGAATCTGTGTGGGGAAAGTGAATTGGAGCAGGCAGTGTGAAATGTTCTCCTTGTAGCTCTTCATTCATTAGGGTGGCTGGGAAATTAAATCCAAATTAAAGGTGAGAGAAGAGAATGTTGAAAGGAGAGTGGGAGGTAGTGTGTGTGTGTGTGAGAGAGAGAAAGAGGAGAGTGAGCAGCCCTGGGGTTGGGGGTGGGGATCTCCTTGGTCTTTATACATAGATAAAGGGTGGGGGTCAAGTGGATGGGGCCAGATTCTTCTCAGTGGTGCCCAGCAACAGGACAAGGGGCAGCGGTTCAGTTCTGGGCTCCCTGGTTCAAGAGAGACAGAGAACTACTGTGCAGAGTCCAGGGGAGGCTGCAGAGATGTGGAAGGGTCTGGAGCATCTCTGTGAGGAGCAAAGGCTGAGAGCCCTGGGGCTGTGGAGCCTGCAGAAGAGCAGCCCCAGAGGGGATCTGAGCAATGCTCAGCAAGAGCTAAAGGAGCTGTGGGGAGCAAGAGGCTGAGGCCAGACTCTTGTCAGTGGTGCCCAGGGACAGGATAAGGGGCAGTGAGCACAAACTGGAAGCCAGGAGGCTCCACCTGAAGATGAGGAGAAACTTCTTTGGTGTGAAGGTGCTGAAGGTCTGGAGCAGGCTGCCCAAAGTCATTGTGTAGTGTCCTTGTCTGGAGAGCTTCCAGCTGGACATTGTGCTGCTGGGCAAGCTGCTGTGGGTGTCCCTGCTTTTGCAAGGAGGAACAAGTTGGACTGGATGAGCTCTAGAGGTCCAACTTGCACCGTGCTGGGATCCTGGGATTCTTTTTGCTGCTGTAAATGGTGTGATAAGAAGCAACCTAAGCAGGTAATATCATAGAATCATTTATGGGGTCCTGGGATCCTTTTTGCTGCTGTAAATGGTGTGATAAGAAACAACCTAAGCAGGTAATATTATAGAATCATTTCTAGGATCCTGGGATCCTTTTTGCTGCTGTAAATGGTGTGATAAGAAACAACCTAAGCAGGTAATATCATAAAATCATTTCTGGGATCCTGGGATTCCTTTTGCTGCTGTAAATGGTGTGAAGAGAAACAACCTAAGCAGGTAATATCATAGAATCACAGAATCATTTCTGGGATTCCTTTTTGCTGCTGTAAATGGTGTGGAGAGAAACAACCTAAGCAGGTAAAATCATAGAATCACAGAATCATTTCTGGGATCCTTTTTGCTGCTATAAATGGTGTGATAAGAAACAACCTAAGCAGGTAATATCATAGAATCATTTATGGGATCCTGGGATCCTTTTTGCTGCTATAAATGGTGTGATAAGAAACAAGCAGGTTAAATCATGGAATCACAGAATCATTTCTGGGATCCTTTTTTGCTGCTATAAATGGTGTGAAGAGAAACAACCTAAGCAGGTGAAATCACAGAGTCACTGAATCATTCCTGGGATCCTTTTTGCTGCTATAAATGGTGTGAAGAGAAACAACTTAAGCAGGTAAAATCATAGAATCACAGAATCATTTCTGGGATCCTTTTTGCTGCTATAAATGGTGTGAAGAGAAACAACCTAAGCAGGTAAAATCACAGAGTCACAGAATCATTCCTGGGATCCTTTTTGCTGCTGTAAATGGTGTGAAGAGAAACAACCTAAGCAGGTAAAATCATAGAATCACAGAATCATTTCTGTTGGAACAGACCTTTATCACATCAACAAGTCCAAGCATCCTCTAACTCGACCAGGTCTGTAGAAGCATGGATTTGTTTTGTTTGGGGGGGGGGGGGGAAGCCCCAAACAATAACAACTCTAAGATTCATAGGTTCCTAGAATGGTTTGGGTTGGAAAGGACCTTAAAGCTCCTGGAGTCCACACAGGCTGCTGGTTAGCTGTGCTGTCTGATGGAGTCTGCAGCCTGCTGGTGCTGAAGAGCGGCTGAGGAAAGCATTCATGCAGTAGTGAGGGACAAGATGGATTCTTGGAGAGGCTGGGCACGGAGAGAGCCAAAAGTGAGTCAGAGGGGCGACTGCAGACACCACAGTGAGTTGTGTAAGAAGCCTGCAGCGAGCACAATTGGAGCAGCCTTGCTGACCTCACAGCTGAAAGCACTATTTAAGATCTGGCCACCAGATGTTCCACGAGGATCTAGCCAGCTGCTAGCAGGAGTCACCCTCAGCGCTTTTACACACACCAGGGAAGATGTACAGCCCCGTGAGGTTGGGGAGAGAGATGATCGCACTCTTCTTCTTCTCTGCCCTGCTGTGGGAGAAGGCTGGAGCCTGGGGGTTCAAGGATGGAGTGCTGCATAACTCCATTTGGTTAGGTAAGGAAGCTTTTCCAGCCCCGAGTGCTGTGCTGCTGAGCTGCCTGCCTTGCTCTGGCAGCACTCAGCCAGAGAAAGTTGAGCTTTGTGCTCTTAGCACCGCACCGCTGCACCGAGGCATTTGATCTGCTTCCACTTCCCGGGACCGCTGCATCCTATCTTGGCCATTGAATCACTTTGGGGGTCACTTCATCGTTTTGGGGGGTCGTTTTCTTTGGGCATGTTCTCATTTTCCATCGTTTCCTTGGGTCGTTTTCTCATTTTTGATCATTTTCTTTCATTATTTTCTCAGTTTTGATCATTTTCTTTGGTCATTTTCTCATTTTCCATCATTTTCTTTGGTCACTTTCTCATTTCCTATCATCTTCTTTGGTCACTTTCTCCTTTTTGATCATTTTCTTTCTTTGTTTTCTCAGTTTTGATCATTTTCTCTGGCCATATTCTCTATTTTGTTCATTTTCTTTGGTCATTTTCTCCTTTTTGATAATTTTCTTTCTTAGTTTTCTCAGTTTTGATCATTTTCTTTGGTCATGTTCTCAATTTTTATCATTTTCTTTGGTCGCTTTCTTATTTTCCATCATTTTCTTTGGTCACTTTCTCATTTTTGACCATTTTCTTTCTCAGTTTTCTCAGTTTTGATCATTTTCTTTGGTTATGTTCCCATTTCCAATCATTTTCTTTCGTCACTTTCTCATTCTTGATCATTTTCTTTCTTAGCTTTCTCAGTTTTGATCATTTTCTTTGGTCATGTTCTCAATTTTTATCATTTTCTTCAGTCATGTTCTCATTTTCCATCGTTTTCTTTGGTCACTTTCTCATTTTTGATCATTTTCTTTCTTAGTTTTCTCAGTTTTTATCATTTTCTTTGGTCATATTCCCATTTTCCATCATTTTCTTTGGTCATTTTCTCATTTTCAATCATTTTCTTTAGTCATGGTCTCAATTTTGTTAATTTTCTTGGGTCATTTTCTCATTTTCAACCATTTTCTTTGGTCACTTTCTCATTTTTGACCATTTTCTGTCTCAGTTTTCTCAGTTTTTATCATTTTCTTTGGTCATGTTCTTAATTCTGTTCATTTTCTTTGGTCATATTCCCATTTTCAATCATTTTCTTTGGTCATTTTCTCATTTTTGATCATTTTCCTTCTTAGTTTTCTCAGTTTTTATCATTTTCTTTGGTCATTTTCTCATTTTCCATCATTTTCTTTGGTCATTTTCTCATTTTTGATCATTTTCTTTCTTAGTTTTCTCAGTTTTGATCATTTTCTTTGGTCACGTTCTCAATTCTGTTCATTTTCTTTGGTCATTTTCTCATTTTCAATCATTTTCCTTGGTCATTTTCTCATTTTTGATCATTTTCTTTCATTGCTTTCTCAGTTTTTATCATTTTCTTTAGTCATATTCTCATCTTAAAAATCATTTTCATGGATCATTTAATCACATGTGGAGCATTTAATCAGTTCTTTGACCACCTAATGATTTTCTTGTCATTTTGTTTGCTCTTTTGAGCATCTTCTCATTTTATCTGACCATTTAATCATTTTTTGGTCATTACATTTGATCATTTTCTGATGTTTCTGTCATGTTATTTGATCTTATTTATCAGGCAGTCATTTTTTGATGGTTTTATTTGATCACTTTGGATCATTTTCTTTGACCATTTAACCCTTTTTGGACCACTTTATCATTTTTTATCACTTTATTTTATCATCTCAGCTCTTTATCATTTAATTTGACCATTTTAGCCTTTCGATAGTTTATTTTTCTTATCACTTTCTTTTATCATTTTTTATCTATTTCTTTCCTAATTTTATCCTTTTTCAATCATTTTATTTGACCTTCTAATAATATTTAATCATTTACTCAACTTTTGATCACTTTCTTTGCTCACTTTATCATTTTTCATCCTTTTGTTTGCTCACTTTATCATTTTCTGATCAATTTATTTGACCCTTTTATCAGTTTTTGACCATTTAATCACCTTTTGATCTCTTTCTTTGCTCACTTGATCATTTTCTCATTGATTTATTTGACCCTTTTATCATATTTAATCATTTACTTAACTTTTGATCACTTTCTTTGCTCACTTTATCATTTTATAATTGATTTATTTGACCTTTTTATCAGTTTTAATCATTTCATCACCTTTTGATCACTTTCTTTGCTCACTTTATCATTTTTTGTCCTTCCTTTTGCTCACTTTATCATTTTCTGATCAATTTATTTGACCCTTTTATCAGTTTTTGATCATTTAATCACCTTTTGATCACTTCCTTTGCTCACTTTATCATTTTCTGCTTGATTTATTTGACCCCTTTATAATTTTTTAATCATTTACTCAACTTTTGATCCCTTTCTTTGCTCACCTTATCACCTTCTGATTGGTTTATTTGACCCTCTTGTCATTTTTTGACCATTTAACCATCTTTTGATCCCTTTCTTTGCTCACTTGATCATTTTCTCATTGATTTATTTGTCCCTTTTATCATTTCTAATCATTTCATCACCTTTTGATCTCTTTCTTTGCTCACTTGATCATTTTTCATCCTTTTTTTTGCTCACTTTATCATTTTCTGATCAATTTATTTGACCCTTTTATCATTTTTTAGTCATTTAATCACCTTTTGATCACCTTCTTTGCTCACTTGATAATTTTTCATCCTTTTCTTTGCTCATTTTATCATTTTCTGATCAATTTATTTGACCCTTTTATAATTTTTTAGTCATTTAATCACCTATTGATCACCTTCTTTGCTCATTTTATCATTTTTTCATCTTTTTCTCTGCTCACTTTATCATTTTTCATCTTTTTCTTTGCTCACTTGATCATTTTCTGATTTATTTGACTCTTTTATGATTTTTAGTCATTTAATCACCTTTTGATCTCTTTCTTTCATTACTTGATCATTTTTTCATCCTTTTCTTTGCTCATTTTATCATTTTCTGATCAATTTATTTGACTCTTTTATCATTTTCTAATCATTTAATCACCTTTTGATCTTGGTCTTTGCTCACTTGATCATTTTTCATCCTTTTCTTTGCTCACTTTACCATTTTCTGACTGATTTATTTGCCCCTTTTATCACTTTTTGGATCATTGAATCACCTTTTGATCATTTTAGGTGGTGCTTCTCTCTGAGTTTTGTCCTCATGACTTTATTTCTGTGGTTGCTATTTCTCTGAAGTGCAGGGGAAGGAGAGGGGGAGGGACAAAAAAAAAACCCAAACCAGTTGGAATATTTCCTCTGGATGCATTTTCCAGCAGCATGAGGCAGTGAAAACAACATTGACCAACAGTTGCTTCTAATGAAGGCAAACAAGTATGAAAAGAAACATTTGCCAAAGGAATGAATGACTTTCTGCATGAGCATACTTGGGATGCCTGGGCTCCCACAGATGAAACTAAATGATCTGGAAATAATAGTGAGAATGTTTCCTGGCTTTCTAGGAAAGCACAGAAATGGCTCTGCTTTGGCAGGGTGTTTGCTCACACCGGGCAAGAGTGGAGAGAAGCTTTCAAAAGGGCTACAGACAACGTGGGAGGAGGCTTTCTAGAGCTCATATTGCTCTAAAATGCTGTAGGAAGAGGGGTTTTATATCTCAGATAGGTTTGAAATGCTGTAGGAAGAGGGTTTTTTATCTCAGATAGGTTTAAATTCTGTGGGAATGAGGGTTTTCTATCTCATATGGGTTTAAATTCTGTAGGAATAGGGTTTTTCTATCTCAGATAGGTTTAAATCCTATGTGAAAAGGGGTTTTCTATCTCAGATAGGTTTAAATGCTGTGGGAAGAGGATTTTATATCTCAGATTGGTTTAAATTCTGTGGGAATGGGGGTTTTCTATCTCATATGGGTTTAAATTCTGTAGGAATAGGATTTTTCTATCTCAGATAGGTTTAAATCCTATGTGAAAAGGGGTTTTCTATCTCAGATAGGTTTAAATGCTGTGGGAAGAGGGGTTTTATATCTCAGATAGGTTTGAAATGCTGTAGGAAGAGGATTTTATATCTCAGATTGGTTTAAATTCTGTGGGAATGGGGGTTTTCTATCTCATATGGGTTTAAATTCTGTAGGAATAGGGGTTTTCTATCTCAGATAGGTTTAAATCCTATGTGAAAAGGGTTTTTCTATCTCAGGTCAAAATGCTGTGTGAAAATGGATTTTGTATCTCAGATAGGTTTGAAATGCTGTGGGAAGAGGGGTTTATATCTCAGATAGGTTTAAATTCTGTGGGAATGAGGTTTTTCTATCTCATATGGGTTTAAATCCTATGTGAAAAGGTTTTTTTTCTATCTCAGATAGGTTTGAATGCTGTGGGAAGAGGTGTTTTATATCTCAGATAGGTTTAAATCCTATGTGAAAAGGGTTTTTCTATCTCAGATGGGTTTAAATCCTATGTGGAAAGGGTTTTTCTATCTCAGATAGGTTTAAATCCTGTGGGAATGGGGGTTTTGTATCTCAGATAGGTTTAAATGCTTTGTGAAGAGTGGTTTTATATCTCAGATAGGTTTGAAATGCTGTGGGAAGAGGGTTTTATATCTCAGATAGGTTTAAATTCTGTGGGAATGAGGTTTTTCTATCTCATATGGGTGTAAAGCCTATGTGAAAAGTGTTTTTCTATCTCAGATAGGTTTAAACCCTATGTGAAAAGGGTTTTTCTATCTCAGATAGGTTTAAATGCTGTGGGAGTGGGGGTTTTATGTCTCAGATGTGTTGGAATTCTGTGGGAAGAAGGATTTTATATCTCAGATAGGTTTGAAATGCTGTGGGAAGAGGGTTTCTGTGTCTCAAATAGGTTTAAATTCTGTGGGAATGGAGGTTTTATATCTCATATGGGTTTGAAATGCTATGGGAAGGGTTTTTTAATAACTCAGGTTTGAAATGCTGTGGGAAGAGGGTTCTGTATCTCAGATAGGTTGAAATGCTTGTGGGAATGGGGTGTTGATATCTCAGGTGGGTTTACATTCTGTGAGAATAGGGTTTCTGCATCTCAGGTAGGTTTAAGTGCTGTGGGAAAAGGAGTTTTATGTCTCAGATAGGTTTAAATGCTGGGTGAAAAGGGCTTTTCTATCTCAGGTAGGTTTAAATGCTGGGTGAAAAGGGTTTTCCTATCTCAGATGGGTTTAAATGCTGGGTAAAAAGGGTTTTTCTATCTCAGATGGGTTTAAATCCTATGTGAAAAGGGTTTTTCTATCTCAGATGGGTTTAAATGCTGGGTGAAAAGGGTTTTCCTATCTCAGATGGGTTTAAATGCTGGGTAAAAAGGTCTTTTCTATCTCAGATGGGTTTAAATCCTATGTGAAAAGGGTTTTTCTATCTCAGATAGGTTTAAATCCTATGTGAAAAGGTTTTTTCTATCTCAGATGGGTTTAAATGCTGGGTGAAAAGGGTTTTTCTATCTCAGATGAGTTTAAATGCTGGGTGAAAAGAGTTTTTCTATCTCAGATGGGTTTAAATGCTGGGTGAAAAGGGTTTTTCTATCTCAGATGAGTTTAAATGCTGGGTAAAAAGGGTTTTTCTATCTCAGATGGGTTTAAATCCTATGTGAAAAGGGTTTTTCTATCTCAGATGGGTTTAAATGCTGGGTGAAAAGGGTTTTCCTATCTCAGATGGGCTTAAATGCTATGTGAAAAGGGTTTTTCTATCTCAGATGGGTTTAAATGCTGGGTGAAAAGGGTTTTCCTATCTCAGATGGGCTTAAATGCTGAGTGAAAAGAGTTTTTCTATCTCAGATGGGTTTAAATGCTGAGTGAAAAGGGTTTTTCTATCTCAGATGGGTTTAAATGCTGGGTGAAAAGGGTTTTTCTATCTCAGATGGGTTTAAATGCTGGGTGAAAAGGGTTTTTCTGTCTCAGATGGGTTTAAATGCTGGGTGAAAAGGGTTTTTCTATCTCAGATGGGTTTAAATGCTGGGTGAAAAGGGTTTTTCTATCTCAGATGGGTTTAAATGCTGGGTGAAAAGGGTTTTTCTATCTCAGATGGGTTTAAATTCTGTGGGAATGTTTTTTTTCCTATCTCAGATTTAAATGCTGTGGGAAGAGGAGCTTTCTATCTCAGATAGGTTTGAAATGCTGTGGGAGTAGGGTTTCTATATCTCAGGTAGGTTTAAATGCTGTGGGAATAGGGGTTTTATATCTCATATAGGTTTAAAATGCCATAGGAAGAAGGTTTTTCTATCTCAGGTTTAAATGTTGTGGGAATAGAGGTTTTCTATCTCAGATAGGTTTAAAATGCTGTGGGAACTGAGGTTTTCTATCTCAGATAGGTTTAAAACACTGTGGGAATAGCTGGTGGGGATTGTTCTGGTCTCAGATTGGTTTAAAGAGTTCTTAGAGTTCTTCTTAGATGTCTTAATAATTATCCAGTGCAAAACAGATTTGGGATGTAGTGAGAGAAAGTGTGCTGCAGCAAAAGCAGTGTGACCAGGGGATTCTGCCCTTCTGCTCTGCTTAGACCCCATCTGGAGCACTGTGTCCGGTTCTGGTGCTCCCAGCACAAGGAGGATATGGAGCAAAGCTGGAGGTGGGTAGG
Organism: Pogoniulus pusillus; assembly: GCF_015220805.1. NCBI lineage: Eukaryota > Metazoa > Chordata > Aves > Piciformes > Lybiidae > Pogoniulus > Pogoniulus pusillus. Next base: position 5,634,326 of record NC_087265.1, read on the forward strand.
TTCAGAGTGGACATGAGAAAGTTCTTCAGCATGAGAGTGGTGAGAGGCTGGAATGGGATGCCCAGGGAGATGGTTGAGGTCCCATCCCTGGAGGTGTTTAAGGCCAGGCTGGCTGAGGCTGTGGGCAGCCTGCTCTAGGGTAGGGTGTCCCTGGGCATGGCAGGGGGGTCAGAACTGGCTGATCCCTGTAGAATTATAAAGTCATAGAATCAACCAGGTTGGAAGATCCAAGCTCATCCAGACCAACCTATCACCCAGCCCTGGCCAGTCAACCAGACCATGGCACTAAGTGCCCCATCCAGGCTTTGCTTCAACACCTCCAGGGAGAGCAACTCCACCACCTCCCTGCAGCCCATTCCAATGGCAAATCCTTGAGCAACCTGCTCTAGTGGAAGGTTTCCCTACCCATGGCAGGGGGTCAGAGCTGGATGATCTTTAAGGTCTCTTCCAATTCAAACCATTCCATGAATGTATGACCTAAGAAGGGATCTCAGCACAACTCAGTGCTGACCATGGCTATTTTATCTTTGGCCAAACTCCTGGCTCTGATCACACCCCAAGGAAAGCTTCTGGTTTCCCCCCACGCTTAAATCACTGCTGGACAAAATTCTTCCTGTTTTGCAGGTGTGCCTCTCTCAGCTCAGGTTATCCAGGACACTTAGTGCCATGGTCTGGTTGACTGGCTAGGGCTGGGTGCTAGGTTGGACTGGGTGATCTTGGAGGTCTCTTCCAACCTGCTTGATTCTATGATTCTATGAATAAGGCAGGCCTAAGCAAACCCCAAGCTCAGCTTAGCTATGCAGATTGGTTGTGGGACAGATGTCCATACATATGGCACCAGACAAGCAGGCTGTGCAAAGCTTCTACAGCTTGTAGCAGCAGTGACAGTTTCTAGGTTTCCCTGGAAAGCTGCTTTATGTTGTGCTTGTAACAGAGAAGGAGGAGGTGTGTTGGGGGGGAATAGATGAAGAAGAAAGTGGATTCCTTTTCTGTGCAGCAGAAATGTCAGCCAGCAGTGGTTCTGGTCCTGCCCTCTGTGACACAAGCTCAGATATTTTGGTTTCACATCTTCGTTCCCTTTAATCGCTGCCTCTGCTCTGTCCAAGTAGCTCTGATACAACTTCTCTGGAGACTCCAAACAAAGCTCTGATTCATCTTGCACAGGCACTTTGCCTTCCAGCCAAAAGGAGGCTGTGATAGCGAGCCAGAAGGAGCTTCCCCTGAGTCACAGAGGATACGCAGACCCAGGGCTGCTGTCACCAGCCCCTCGTTCCCATGGCTACTGCCTCAAGAGTGCTCCTCGGAGAGTCCTTCCCTGCGTTTGTTGATCTTCTGTTGTTCAAGGGCTGACCACAGTCTGGCGAGCTCTGATGTTCAGTGCTTCCTCCGAACAAAAACATGCCTGCTGGCAAGAGCACGCCTTTGGGTGGCAAGAGCAGGCCTTTGGGTGGCAAGAGCACACCTCTAGGTGGTAAGAGCACACCTCTAGGTGGCAAGACCATGCCTTTGGGTGGCAAGAGCATGCCTCTAGGTGGTAAGAGCACACCTCTAGGTGGCAAGACCATGCCTTTGGGTGGCAAGAGCATGCCTCTAGGTGGTAAGAGCACACCTCTAGGTGGCAAGACCATGCCTTTGGGTGGCAAGAGCATGCCTCTAGGTGGTAAGAGCACACCTCTAGGTGGCAAGACCATGCTTTTGGGTGGCAAGAGCATGCCTCTAGATGGTAAGAGCACACCTCTAGGTGGTAAGAGCACACCTCTAGGTGGCAAGAGCAGGCCTTTGGGTGGCAAGAGCATGCCTCTAGGTGGTAAGAGCACACCTCTAGGTGGTAAGAGCTTGCCTCTAGGTGGCAAGAGCATGCCTTTGGGTGGTAAGAGCATGCCTCTAGGTGGCAAGAGCATGCCTCTGGGTGGAATACTGTGTCCAGTGTCCTGCTCCCTGGTTCAGGAGAGACAGGGACCTGTGGGAGAGAGACCAGCAGGGTGGAGAGAGCCACGAGGGGGACTGGGGGACTTTAGCATCTCCCCTATGGAGAGAGACTGAGAGCCCTGGGGCTGTTTAGTCTGGAGAAGGCTGAGAGGAGATCTGATCCATGTGCACAAACACCTGAGGGGTGGGGGTCAAGTGCCTGGGGCCAAGCTCTTTTTAGTGGTCAGCAGCAATAAGCCAAGGAGCAACAGCTGCAAACTGTAACAGAGAAGGCTTCAGCTCAACATGAGGAGAAACTTCTCTGCAGTGAGGGTGCCAGAGCCCTGGAGCAGGCTGCCCAGAGAGGTTGTGGAGTCTCCTTCTCTGGAGACTTTCCAAACCCACCTGGATGCATTCCTGAGTGAACTACCCTAGGGGATTCTGCTTGGCAGGGAGGTTGGACTGGATGATCTCTCGAGGTCCCTTCTGTGATTCTGTGTGCTTCTGTGATTTTTCCTTTACATCCAGTGCTGTAATTTATTTACATTCTGCCCTGAAGTCCCCATTTCTTTTGCTGGAATTTTTCAGCAAGCCATAAGCTACTACAGCTACCTCGAGTTAGAGAATGGTTGGGCTCAACCATCTTAAAGGTCTTTCTGCAAGGCAAACACTTAGAATCATAGAATCAACCAGGTTGGAAGAGACCTCCAAGATCATCCAGTCCAACCTATCCCCAGCCCTATCCACTCAACCAGACCATGGCACTAAGTGCCCCATCCAGTCTTGTCTTGAACACCTCCAGGGATGGCAACTCCACCACCTCCCTGGGCAGCCCATTCCAATGCCAATCACTCTCTCTGACAACTTCCTCCTAACATCCAGCCTAGACCTCCTCTGGCACAACTTGAGACTCTGTCCCCTTATTCTGTTGCTGCTTGCCTGGCAGAAGAGGCCAAGCCCCACCTGGCTACAGCCTCCCTTCAGGTAGTTGTAGACAGCAATGAGGTCACCCCTGAGCCTCCTCTTCTCTAGGCTAAACACCCCCAGCTCCCTCAGCCTCTCCTCATAGGGTTTCTGTTCCAGGCCCCTCACCAGCTTTGTTGCCCTTCTCTGGACACCTTCCAGCACCTCAACATCTCTCCTCCCCTGGCACAACTTGAGACTGTGTGTCCTCGTTCTGTTGCTGGTTGCCTGAGGGCAGCCCAGAAGGCAGGCCAGCTGTGCTGGGATAAGGAACTGCTGCACTAATGGGTTGCTTTGGTCCCACAGAACGAGCAGCTGGGGTGTACCACCGGGAGTCACGCTCGGGCAAGTACCAGCTCACCTACGCCGAGGCTAAAGCCGTCTGCGAGTACGAGGGAGGACACCTGGCCACCTACCAGCAGCTGGAGGCAGCCAGAAAAATAGGTTTGGACAGCATCATGGCTGCTTGCTTTTTGTGTTGCTTGTTTGTGGTGTTAGCAGCTTTGTGTTTTCTGGAGTGTTGTGGGCTCAGCAGGTTCGGTAAGGCAAAGTGCAAGGCCCTGCACCTAGGTCTGGGCGACTCTTGATATCAGTCTAGGCTGAGGATCATCATCCCCAGAGATTGAGAACAGCCCTGCAGAGAGGGACTTGGGAGTGTTGGTGGGTGAGAAGCTGGGTATGAGGCAGCAAGGGGAACTTTCAGCCCAGAGGGCTGATGGCAGCCTGGGCTGCAGCAAAGGAAGTGTGGCCAGAGGTGGAGAGAGGAGATCCTGCCACTCTGCTCCACTCTGAGGAGACCTCACCTGCAGTGCTGTGTCCAGCTATGGGGCTCCTGACACAAGAGAGACACAGACCTGCTGGAGAGGGTCCCATGAGGACAATTAGAGGGCTGGAGTACTGCTCCTACAAAGACAGGCTGAAAAAAAAATGGGCTGTACAGCCTGGACAAGAGAAGGCTCAAAGATGAGGCCTTGAACAACCTGTTCCAGTGGAAGGAGCCCCTGTCCACGGTGCAGGGGTTGGAACTAGATGATCTGGAAGGTTCCTTCCAACCCAAACCGTTCTTAGGAATAAACATGATGAAAAGAGCCTGACTGATGATATGAGAAGCAGCAGTGCACATCTGCGAGAGAAGCTCCCTTAGGAGAAGCACTCTTCTCTGTAGCCCCCAGGTGCAGTAGCTAGGGAGGTCCTGCTGCTTCCCAGCTTGGCCTGACAGCTCCCAGCTGGGTACTGCTGGTTCCAGGGCTATGCTGCACCCAGAGCACAGGGGAGATGTGTGTGGATGTCATCCCTGACAGCTCTGCAGGTAGCACAGCTGAGGGAGAGGGTGGTTTGCAATCTGGGCAAAAAGCCTGGGACCTTACAAGCCTCTCAGTCCCAGAGTCCCAGGTTCACAGACTGCATCAAGTTGGAAGAGACCCTCAAAGGTCATCTTGTTCAACCCCCCTGCAGTCAGCAGGGACACCTCCAGCTAGAACAGGCTGCCCAGAGTCACATCAACTCTGATCTTGCATGCCTGCAGGGTGACAACCTCAGCCACCTCTCTGGGCGACCTCTTCCAGTATCTCACCACCCTCATTGCGCAGAACTTCCTCCTGCTGTCCAGCCGTGGTCCTGTGATTCTCTGACTATAAAGCAGAGCTTCTTCCCTAGGATTGATGTATCACACCTAAGCCTCCCTGTCTGCCTCTTGCAGGTTTCCACGTGTGTGCTGCTGGCTGGATGGCAAAGGGCAGAGTTGGTTATCCCATCGTGAAAGCCGGAGCCAACTGCGGCTTTGGGAGAACTGGGATTGTGGATTACGGGATCCGCCTCAACAGGAGCGAGAGATGGGATGCCTACTGCTACAACCCCAACGGTGGGCCTCACACCATGCCCCTGCTCCTCAGCTCTGCACCTCTGACTGCACACCAGGCTGTCAGAGGCACCCAGGCTCTGAACTGGGCAGCTCCAGCGCCGTAGGGGTGCTGCCGGAGAAGGGGGTGTTGATACACAGCCTCAAGGTGTGCCAGGGGAGGTCTAGGCTGGATGTTAGGAGGAAGTTGTGGCCAGAGTCATAGAATTGTAGAATCAACCAGGTTGGAAGAGACCTCTAAGATCATCTAGTCCAACCTAGCACTCTACCCTATCCAGTCAGTCAGACCATGGCACTAAGTGCCTCATCCAGTCTTGAACACAGCAACTCCGCCACTTCCCTGGGCAGAACCCCCAACCCCCTGCCAGAGCAGGACCATGCAACCTCTCTTAGGTCACAGAGGAATGCATCCAGATGGGCCTTGAAAGTCTCCAGAGAAGGAGACTCCATAACCTCTCTAGGGAGCCCATTCCAGTAGGCCCTTACAGTAATAAAGTTCTCCCTCGTGTTGAGGTGGAACCTCCTGTGCTGCAGCTTCCATCCATTGCTCCTTGTCCTATCCTAGGGAGCTTTCAAACTGCTCACTGCAGGGTACTCCACTGCTTCCCCTGGGAGATGATTACAATGTCTGCCTATGCTCATGGGGACAGACATTCTGCAGGGGTCCCATTTCTGTACAACACACACAAACACTGAGAAGAAAACCAGAGAGAGTGATTGGCAATGGAATGGGCTGCCCAGGGAGGTGGTGGAGTCACCATCCCTGGAGGTGTTCAAGCAAAGCCTTAGTGCCATGGTCTGGTTGATTGGCTAGGGCTGGGTGCTCGGTTGGACTGGATGATTTTGGAGGTCTCTTCCAACCTGCTTGATTCTATGATAGACTTTTATTTGGAGCCTCTGCTGTTACCTACAGCTGCTCTGGCTTAGTCAGAGCTCAGTGTCATGGAGCTCAGGGCCATGTCTAGCACTGAAACACCTGAGAGATGCAGCTCCCAGTAGTGCTCTCTCTGTGTGTGTGTGATTGGGTGGGCAAAAGTGTTATCTCCAAAGCAGACCCAGAGAGACAATTCAAACATAACTGAGAAGCCCTCACCAGGTATGAGACATCTCTCCAATCTCCCTGCATTCAGCACACTGCCCATGAGTGCAATATTGACATGGCTGCTCTTCCAATTTATGGAGTCACAGAATCACTCTGGAGTTCAGTCCAACTGTTAACCCGGCACTGCCAGGTCACCACTGAACCATGGCCCTCAGCACCACATCTCCAAGGCCTTGAAACTCCTCCAGGGTTGGGAACTCCACCACCGTCCCAGGCAGTCTGGTCCAGGCTGTGATAAAACTTCCAGGGAAGAAATTGTTCCTCATGTCCAACCTAAAACTCCCTTGGTGCAACTTGAGGCTGTTTCCTCTTGTCTTTCCAGGAGGTCTTGTCCTCATATCCTCTTCTCCCTTATTACTTGGGAGAAGAGCCCAACCCCCACCTCACTCCAGCCTCCTTTCAGGGAGCTGTAGAGAGCAATGAGCTCTCCCCTCAGCCTCCTCTTCTCCAGACTACACACCCCCAGTTCCCTCAGCTGCTCCTCCCCAGCCCTGTTCTTCAGACCTTCACCAAGTTTGTTGCCCTTCTCTGCCACACACTTCAGCACCTCCATGTCCAAAGCTGAGCCCAGTACTCGAGGTGAGCCCTCACTGGTGCTGAGTGCAAGGGGTTGATTCCTGCCCTAGTCCTTCTGGCCACACTTTTGCTGGTGCTGTTTGCCTTCTTGGCCATCTGAGCATGCTTCTTGATACCACTTCATATAGCAGGGAGGACAGAAAAGTGGGGACCAACAAGAATAGCAAAGCTTTGTGCCCAGCTTGGCTCTCCTACTCCCCCAAGCATCCTCCCCTGCCTGGCAGAGCTTGGAGCTGGAGCTGCCTGTGACGTCTGTCCAGCTGTGGACATTTTGTTTGTGCTCAGAGGGCCTGAGGTTGTTTGTGTGAGCTGGGCAGTTATTAATCAAATAGCTCTGTGGGGTGGGGGACACTCACAGATGTTCAGCAGACAAAGCTGCAAGAGGAACTACTGCACTAATTATTGCTGCATGTCAGCCCCACGTCCTGCTTGTCAGCCTTTTCCTCTGGGCTGAGAGGTGGTTACTGTCCAAGGGCAGGGTCTGGACAGAGGACAAAGGGAGAACAGAACAGCCCACGAGCAGCTGATGAGGTCAGTCTCTCTCCTAAAAGGATTTGTGTTCACTCTTGATGGACACTGCTGCAAGGCCTGTATGCAGGTGACACAGCTACAGCCTTAACAGTATGATGCTCTTCCCACCTGGACAGAAGCCCAAAGTGCAAGTCCTGGGGCAACTGTCCACATGGCCAAGAAGGCCACCAGCATCCTGGCTTGTGTCAGCAATAGTGTGGCCAGCAGGACCAGGGAAGGGATCCTGCTGCCCCTGTGCTGGGTACTGGTGAGGTCACCTCTTAAATCCTGGGTTTGGTTTTGGGCCTCTCACTCCAAGAAGGACATTAAGGTGCTGAAGCAGGTCTAGAGAAAGGCAACGAAGCAGGGTCTGGAGAACAGGGCTGGTGAGGATGTCTCTGCTGACCCAGAGGGGGTTGGACTAGATGAGCTTTGGAGGTCCCTTCCAAGTCAGACCACTCTATGATTCCATGAAGTCAGTGAAAGCTTTTCCAGTCAGCCAGTGAGTTTTGGATCAAGCCTCTTGTTTCCCAAATATCTGCTCCCACAAGCTCAGAATGCTTCATACTTCTTCTGAAGTGCTCAGACAGATGAAAAGTCCTGTCCCCCTGGGTGTTCCAAGGGTCAAGGTGCACCAAGCTCTAAACCACAGCCATGTCCAGAATGAAGGCTTCGACTCTGATGGTTTTATTTTCCTCCTAGGAAAAGAATGTGGTGGAGTCTTCACAGACTCCAAGCACATCTTTAAGTCACCAGGCTACCCAAATGAGTATGAAAACGACCAAATTTGCTACTGGCACATTAGAGTGAAGTATGGACAACGCGTCCACCTGCAGTTCCTGGAGTTTGATGTTGAAGATGACACCGCTTGCATGGCTGATTTCTTGGAGATCTATGACAGCTATGATGATGTCAATGGCTTTGTGGGCAGGTAAAGCAAGTCCAGCTTTAATACAGGATCATAGAAGTGTTTGGGTTGGGAAAGCCTTCTTAGATCCAGTCCAACCATCAACCCAACACCACCACAGCCATTAAACCATGCCCCAAAGTGCCATAGCCACATGGGTTTTGAACACTGCCAGGGATGGGGACTTCACCACCTCCCTGGACAGGCTGTGCCAATGCCTGACCACTCCTGCAGCAAAGAAATTGTTCCTCATCTCCAACCTAAACTTCCCCTGCCACAATTTCAGACCATTGCCTCTTCTTTTGTCACCTGAGACTAGGGAGAAGAGCCCAACACCCACCTGTCTCCAGCCTCCTTTCAGGGAGCTGTAGAGAGCAATGAGGTCTCCCCTCAGCCTCCTCTTCCCCAGGCTGAACACTCCCAGTTCCCTCAGCTGCTCCTCCCCCAGCCCTGTTCTCCAGACCCTTCACCAGCTTTGTTAAGCCCTCTCTGGACCTGCTCCAGCCTCCTAATGTCCTTCTTGGAGCGAGGGGCCTAAATGTGGTCCCAGTATTTGTGGTTTGGCCTCACCAGTGATGAGTACAGGGAGACAATCCCTGCCCAAGAGGGAAAATAAACCAGAACCCACTTTGGAATCCCTGCCTCTTTTCACACCCTCTCTCTAAATGGTGTGTAGCAAAGGAAGGAAACAGCTTTGCCTTTGCAGGTAAGTTTGCCTTTACAGATGACTCTAAATGGTTTCCTTGGAGGGTTGGAACTGGATGATCTTTGAGGTCCCTTCCAACCTAAACCATTCTGTGATTCTTAGCCTTGGGTCCTTGCTCTTTCCCTGCATGTCTTTTTTGATTGCTCCTTTTTTTGGTTTGCATCATTTGCTTCCTGCTAATATTGACAAATGTTTCCTTCTCCCTCCTTCCCTAAGCCTTACTGTAGGATAAGAACAAAACTCATTTAGGCACCTGCTTTACCTGAATACCTAGAAGCAGTTCAGCCCCACCAACTGCAGCTGGATGGTAGGGTCCTGTGGCATATTTTCAGCATCTTTTGGTCATGACCATTTGCATTTTTCTTCCAGGTTTTGTGGAGATGAGCTGCCAGATGACATCATTAGCACAGGTAATGCATTTCATAGAATCAATCAGTCAAGCTTAGAAGGGACCACAAGGATTGTCAGCTTCAATCCCTCAGCCATGGGCAGGGACACCTTATACTAGATCAGGCTGTCTAGAGCCTCATCCAGCCTGGCCTTAAACACCTCTAGGGATGAGGCTTCTACCACCTCCCTGGGCAACTTGTTCCAGGGGCTCACCATCCCATTTGTACTAGGTAAAAAAAACCAAAAATCATCAAAAATCACTTTTTGTCCCTAATAATGTACAGTTAAAGTTTCCAAAGACACAGGCTCTGAACCAGGGGATTGAGTCCAGCATCAGTAAGTTTGCAGATGACACCAAACTAGGAGCAGCTGTGGAGCTGTTGGAGGGTAGAAGAGCCCTGCAGAGGGACCTGGCCAGGCTGGATGGGTGGGCAGAGGCCAATGGGATGAGACTGAACAAGGCCAAGTGCAGGGTTCTGCACTTTGGCCACAACAACCCCAAGCAGCACTACAGGCTGGGGACAGAGGGGCTGAGAGCAGCCAGGCAGAGAGGGACCTGGGGGTACTGGCACATAGTAGGTGAATATGAAGCAGCAGTGTGCCCAGGTGGGCAGGAGAGCCAATGGCATCCTGGGCTGGCTCAGGAGCAGTGTGGCCAGCAGGACAAGGGAGGTTCTTCTGCCCCTGTGCTCAGCACTGCTCAGGCCACACCTTGAGTGCTGTGTCCAGTTCTGGGCTCCTCAATTCAGGAGAGATGTTGAGGTGCTGGAAGGTGTCCAGAGAAGGGCAAGGAAGCTGGTGAGGGGCCTGGAGCACAGCCCTGTGAGGAGAGGCTGAGGGAGCTGGGGGTGTGCAGCCTGCAGAAGAAGAGGCTCAGGGCAGAGCTCATTGCTGTCTGCAGCTACCTGAAGGGAGGCTGTAGCCAGGTGGGGTTGGGCTCTGCTGCCAGGCACCCAGGGACAGAACAAGAGGACACAGCCTCAAGCTGCACCACAGCAGGTTCAGGCTGGATGTTAGGAAGAAGTTCTTCAGAGCAAGAGTGATTGGCATTGGAATGGGCTGCCCAGGGAGGTAGTGGAGTTTAAGAGGAGGTTGGATAAGTCACTTAGAATCATAGAATCAAACAGGTTGGAAGAGACCTCCAAGCTCAGCCAGTCCAACCTAGCACCCAGCCCTGTCCAATCAACCAGACCATGGCACTAAGTGCCTCAGCCAGGCTTTGCTTGCACATATGAAGTGTTAACATTTCACAGATAGAGTGAAGCTGAGGAGCACTCTAAAGAATAGCTTTGCAGAAAGTGCTGGGTGCAGCAAAGCTTCATCAACCTCTGGGCTCTGCAAACAAAGGAAACTGAGGGAAATCTGCCTGGTTTTCTGTGTGGCTAAGAATCCTCCCAGCTTGGAAGGAGACAGGCTACATGGATTCCTCTAAAGATTCAGAGGATGGTTTGGGCTGGAAGGGACCCTAAAGGTCATCCAGTTCCAACCCCACTGCCACTTCCACTAGCCCAGGTTGCTCAAGGCCTTATCCAACCTGGCCTTGAACACCTCTAGGGAGGGGACATCCACAACCTCCCTGAGCAAACTGTTCCAGTGTCTCACCACCCTCACTGGAAAGATCTCAGGTGAAAGAGCACCTTTAAAATGACTTAAAAAATGTGACCTCTGCTTTTCTTCTTCTTGTCCCAGGCAATGTTATGACCTTGAAGTTTTTGACAGATGCCTCAGTGACTGCTGGTGGGTTTCAGATTAGATACATGACCATGGACATGCCTTCCAAGACAAGTGATGGAAAGAATACAACTTCCCAAGGGAAAAATAACTTCTTAGCTGGAAAATTTGGTATTATGTGAGCAGAGGAAGGAGACAGACTCGTGAAGAAACTGGGTTTAGAGCCCATCTGGGATATCTGCTTCTTCAGCTCAGACATTTTCTGCACCTCTTTCTGATCTTTTTCCTGCTTCTCTGTAAGTGTTGTTAATAAAAGTATCACTAGGAAGTAAGTTATACTTAGGTGAATAATAGAAGGCTATTTTTAGATGACAAGTACTGTAAAGATCCAAAGGATTCTTTGTTACCAAAGGCTTTAAAATTATTTTTCTATCTAAACTGCTCTTTTTCCTCATTCCTTGACACAAACTTCGTGGGGTGACTGTTTCCATTATGTCTGAATGTTGTTCTCTCTCCTCATTTTCCTTGATTTTTACATATTTATTATCTTTTGTTTAGATTGTTGCTGTGGTTTTGTAAGTTCTGTGCCTGTTAATATTAAGTATTGTTCTTATTTTAATTGACTGATGTCCCTGAACTCAAAAGGCTTTTATGGAGCAGGCTGTGGGTGTAGTCTGCCTGCACTTCAGCAAGGCCTTTGACACTGTCTGCCACAAGCAGCTCCTGGCCAAGCTGGCTTGGACTGATTCACCCTGATATGGGTCAAGAACTGGCTGGAGGGCCAGGCCCAGAGAGTGGTGGTGAATGGTGCAACATCCAGGTGGTAGCTGGCACTAGTGCTGTGCCCTAGGGCTGGGCACAGTCCTGTTCAACATCTTTATTGGTGATCTGGACCAGGGGATTGAATCCAGCATCAGGAAGTTTGCAGATGACACCAAGCTAGGAGCAGCTGTGGAGCTGTTGGAGGGTAGGAGAGCCCTGCAGAGGGACCTGGCCAGGCTGGATGGGTGGGTAGAGGCCAATGGGATGAGATTGAACAAGGCCAAGTGCAGGGTTCTGTACTTTGGCCACAACAACCCCAAGCAGCACTACAGGCTGGGGACTGAGTGGCTGAGAGCAGCCAGGCAGAGAGGGACCTGGGGGTACTGGCACATAGTAGCTGAAGATGAAGCAGCAGTGTGCCCAGGTGGGCAGGAGAGCCAATGGCATCCTGGGCTGGCTCAGGAGCAGTGTGGCCAGCAGGACAAGGGAGGTTCTTCTGCTCCTGTGCTCAGCATTGTCAGGCCACACCTTGAGTGCTGTGTCCATCTTTGGGCTCCTCAATTCAGGAGAGATGTTGAGGTGCTGGAAGGTGTCCAGAGAAGGGCAGCAAGGCTGGTGAGGGGCCTGGAGCACAAACCCTGTGAGGAGAGGCTGAGGGAGCTGGGGGTGTGCAGCCTGCAGAAGAGGAGGCTCAGGGCAGAGCTCATTGCTGTCTGCAGCTACCTGAAGGGAGGCTGTAGCCAGGTGGGGTTGGGCTTTTCTGCCAGGCAACCAGCAACAGAAGAAGAGGACACAGTCTCAAGTTGTGGCAGGAGAGGTCTAGGTTGGATGTTAGGAGGAAGTTGTTGTCAGAGGGAGTGATTGGCATTGGAATGGGCTGCCCAGGGAGGTGGTGGTGTCACTGTGCCTGGAGGTGTTGAAGCCAAGCCTGGCTGGGGCACTTAGTACCATGGTCTGGTTGATTGGCCAGGGCTGGGTGCTAGGTTGGACTGGCTGAGCTTGGAGGTCTCTTCCAACCTGGTCGATTCTGTGATTCTATGATCCTGTGACTGGCCCAGCAGCCACAAACTCAACAGCTGGGAAGCAATAAGAACGGCACAGATCAGTGATATCATCAGTGTAAGTTCGTTGTGAGATAAGTCAGAAACTGCCCAGTTAATTTAGTGAGGATTTCCTCATCTGGAGATCACAGAATCATACAATGGTAGGAGTTGGATGGCACCTTGGAAATCATCCAGTCCAACCTCTTTGTCATAACAGGATCACTTGGAGCAGGTCACACAGGTGGGTTTTGAAGGGCTCTAGAGAAGGAGGCTCCACAGCTTCTCTAGGCAGCCTGCTCCAGGGCTCCAGCACCCTGACAATGAAGAAGTTTCTCCTCGTGTTGATGCAGAACTTCCTGAGTTCCTGTTTGTACCTGGTGTTGTTCCTTGTCCTGTCACTGGGCACCACCAAAAAGAGCCTGGCACCTTCTTCTTGACCTGCACTCCTCAGATGTTTATAGGCACTGATAAGATGCCCTCTCAGCTTGCTTTCCCCCAGTCTGAACAGCCCCAGGGCTCTCAGCATTCCTTCACAGGACAGATGTTCAAGTCCCTCCATCATCCTTGTAGCTCTCCATTCACTCTTCAACAGATCCCTGTCTCAAACTGGGGAGCTCAAAACAGGACACAGTATCCCAGGTGTGGTCTCAGCAGGGCAGAGTAGAGGGGCAGAAGAACCTCCCTAGACCTGCAGGATGCACTTTTCCTGATGCACCTCAGGACAGCATTGGCCCTCTTGGCCACAAGGGGCACATTGCTGGTCACTGAGATGTTGATAACTGAGATGTTGATAACTGAGATGTTCACTTCCTTTCGTTTCTGTGGTTGCACTCAGCAAAGAATCAAGCAAAAGACTTTGTAAGGATAATAAAGCATCAGAAGAACTTGCTGAGAGACAGCAAATCCCTTCAGAAGGTCCTGTCAAGGTGCTGTATGTTGTTCACACGGGTTTGAAGAAGACTGAACCACTTGAGTAGTTGAACAGAAATCACTCTCCATGTGTTCTTAACTCCAGTTCAAACTCCTCAGCCTGAAGCAGCATTAAAGCTACCTCTGTTTTAATAACATGCTGAGTTTCCAATGGATTCTTTTTGTTTCTTGACAACACTTTAGACTTTGAAAGATTTCCTTTGCTTTGCAGCAGTAAATAAGTTGGGAGGGTTTCTTTTGCCTTTCACCCTGAGTCTTTTCCTGCCCTTCTCAGTCCAGTTCTGACTGAGAATCTTCCTCTGAATTATTTAGGCTGGATGTTAGGAGGAAGATCTTCACAGAGAGAGTGATTTCCCATTGGAATGGGCTGCCCAGGGAGGTGGTGGAGGCACCGTCCCTGGGGGTCTTCAAGAAAAGACTGGATGAGGCACTTAGTGCCATGGTCTGGTTGACTGGCTAGGGATGGGTGCTAGGTTGGACTGGATGATCTTGGAGGTCTCTTCCAACCTGGATGATTCTATGATTCCATGATTCTATGATTTGAAGCCAGGTTGGACAAGGCTTTCAGCATCCTGGTCTTAGTGGATGCTGTCTCTGCCCATGGCAGGAAGGCTGGAAATAGATGGGCACAGAATCATTTAGGTTGGAAAAGACTTTGGAGATCGTGGAGTCCAACCAATAACCCTGCTCTACCAAGTCCACCACTAAGCCATATCCCCCAAAACCATGTCCTTTCCCCACACACCATGTCCTTTCCCCAGACACCATGTCCTTTCCCCAAACACCATGTCCTTTCCCCACACACCATGTCCTTTCCCCACACACCATGTCCTTTCCCCAAACACCATGTCCTTTCCCCACACACCATGTCCTTTCCCCACACACCATGTCCTTTCCCCAAACACCATGTCCTTTCCCCACACACCATGTCCTTTCCCCACACACCATGTCCTTTCCCCAAACACCATGTCCTTTCCCCACACACCATGTCCTTTCCAAGCCAAACCACTCTCTGGTTCTATGGCTGGGAGTTTCTCAGAAAGAGGTTTGCAAATGAGGAGGAGAAACTTAAGCTAACCAGCCCCATTATTGCTTTGTTCTAATCATCACTTCCTTGTATTTACTTCATCCTGGATCTTTTGTTGTGGGATTGTTTCACTGGGAAGGGACTTTTTACAAAGGCATGTAGGGATAGGGTGAAAGAGGATGGATTGACGCTGGAGGAGGGGAGATTAAGACTGGAGATTAGGAAGAAATTCTTTCCAGTGAGGGTGGGGAGACACTGGAACAGGTTGCCCAGGGAGGCTGTAGATACTCCCTCCCTGGAGGTGTTCATGGCCAGGTTGGATGAGGATTTGAGCAACCTGGACTAGTGGGAGGTGTCCCTGCCATGGGCAGAGGTTGGAACTGGATGATCTTGAAGGTCCCTTCCAATGCAAACCATTGGAGGCACCGTCCCTGGAGGTGTTGAAGCAAAGCCTGGATGAGGCACTCGGTGCCATGGTCTGGTTGACTGGCCAGGGCTGGGTGCTAGGTTGGACTGGGTGAGCTTGGAGGTCTCTTCCAACCTGCTTGATTCTATGATGATTCTATGATTCTATACATCTCTACAATGCTGCTTCTTGGTTGTGCTGGAGATGAGTGCTGCAGCTAGCACTGCAGCTAGCACTGCAGCTGCTCAGTTCCCACCAGCACTTTGTTCACACTTCGTGGGAGCATCAGGAAGCAAAGTTCCCTGTGCTGCTTTAATGGGATCAAGCTGCAGTTCGAATCTGCTTTTTAATCCTGCCACCTCGTGGGCTGAATAAACCTCTTCATGTACTCCTGTTATAAAATGTCATCCCAGAGCTCCAAGAGCAGTCTGGGAGGAAGACAGATGGGTCAGAACCAAGGGATGTAGAGGAAATACTTCACAGTATCACAGTATCACAGTATCACCAAGGTTGGAAGAGACCTCACAGATCATCAAGTCCAACCCTTTAGCACAGAGCTCAAGGCCAGACCA
Source organism: Pogoniulus pusillus (assembly GCF_015220805.1). NCBI lineage: Eukaryota > Metazoa > Chordata > Aves > Piciformes > Lybiidae > Pogoniulus > Pogoniulus pusillus. The sequence goes on from NC_087265.1 coordinate 5,649,657, forward strand.
TGGCACCAAGTGCCACGTCCAGTCCTGCCTTGAACAGCTCCAGGGACGGCGACTCCACCACCTCCCCGGGCAGCCCATTCCAGTGCCCAATGACTCTCTCAGGGAAGAACTTTCTCCTCACCTCCAGCCTAAATCTCCCCTGGCGCAGCCTGAGGCTGTGTCCTCTCGTTCTGGTGCTGGCCACCTGAGAGAAGAGAGCAACCTCCTCCTGGCCACAACCTCCCCTCAGGTAGCTGTAGACAGCAATAAGGTCACCCCTGAGCCTCCTCTTCTCCAGGCTAACCAATCCCAGCTCCCTCAGCCTCTCCTCGTAGGGCTGTGCTCAAGGCCTCTCCCCAGCCTCGTCGCCCTTCTCTGGACACGCTCAAGCATCTCAATGTCCCTCCTAAACTGGGGGGCCCAGAACTGCCTGCCTGGAAATGCCCTTGCAGCCAGAGGGCTGATGCTGTGTAGGGGACAACTTCTTCCCAGATTCATGAAATGGTAGAGGTTGGAAGAGACCTGTGGGGATCAGATCTGGAAAAGAGAAGGCTCTGATGAGACCTTATCGTGGCCTGATATCTGAAGGGGCCTACAAGAAAGCTGAGGAGGACTTTTTAGGATGTCAGGTAGTGACTGGGCCCCCCAGTTTAGGAGGGACGTTGAGATGCTTGAGCGTGTCCAGAGAAGGGCGACGAGGCTGGGGGAGGCGCGGGAACGCATCGGCGGCTCGGCGCTCCGCGGGCGCAGGAAGCATCGATCGCTCGGCGCTCCGCGGGCCGCGGGAAGCATCGATCGCTCGGCGCTCCGCGGGCGCGGGAACGCATCGATCGCTCGGCGCTCCGCGGGCGCGGGAACGCATCTGTGGCTCGGCGCTCCGCGGGGCGCGGGAAGCATCGATCGCTCGGCGCTCCGCGGGCCGCGGGAAGCATCGATCGCTCGGCGCTCCGCGGGCGCGGGAACGCATCTGTGGCTCGGCGCTCCGCGGGCGCGGGAAGCATCGATCGCTCGGCGCTCCGCGGGCGCGGGAACGCATCTGTGGCTCGGCGCTCCGCGGGGCGCGGGAGGCATCGATCGCTCGGCGCTCCGCGGGCGATGCTCTCCCGGCTCGGCCGCGGGCCCCGCCCGCCCCCGCGCTCCCATTGGCTGTGCCGCCGCGGCCCGGGCTCGCGCGCCGCCCGTCCCGCCCGCCGCCATCTTTGCCCGGGAAGGTGGTGAGGGGCAGCGGCGGCTGGACCGGCGGCGCAGGGCTGCTCGATCGCCCGCTACCATGAGCGCTCCCGCCGCCAGCTCCAGCCTGCAGCCCCTGCTGGAAACCCTGGAGGACTCTTCCGCTCCTCCGGGCGATCTTACCGACGCGCACCTCACGATCGTCAAGTAAGCGCCGGGCGGCCGCGCCGCCTCTGGGGCAGCGTGAGGGGAGCGGGGAGGCCCGGGGCGGCCGAGGGAATCGCGGCATCGCTCGGCCCGTGTGGCTCCCAGCCGGCGCGGAGGGGTGGAGGGGGCCGCGGTGTGCAGGCCGGGCCCGGAGGGGAGGCCCGCGTGGTCAGGGCGGAGTGAGCCCCGCGGGAAGGGAAGCTGCGGCCCGGGCTGGAACTGGGGCGGCCGCGGGGGGCTGCGTGGCCGCGGGAAGCGTGCCGGCACGGAGGCGGAGAGGGAGGCTTTTTGCCGTCCGCTCACCCAAAAGTCCTTCCCTTTGCATTTCCCGAGGCGAATGAAGGAATCTTGAGGAAATCGGAACTTTTTTTTCGCGTTGGGAAAAGGCTTTGCGATTGAGCTTCACGCTCGGCGAACTTCGGTGCGGTGTTTGGGGGGTTTTAGAGTGGTCGGGTATTAATTGCATTCGTTTCTGGAAGGTGCTAGTTAGCCGTGAGGTTCTGCTTTTGCCTGGATCTTTGGGGTTTGTTAGCATATGCATAGGCGCGATCGCTTTTCATCGCTACCTCCTTGAGTTCCTGGCTTGCCGTTTACTGCTGGCTTTGAAGGTGTAAGCGCTTAGATAAGCAGCGGTGCCGAGCGCAAGCAGAAGATTTTACAGGTTGCTGGTAGTAACTGACAAAACGTCCTAACCTAGAGTATTATCTAGATCCTCAAGATTGTCTTCTGGATGGTTGCGCTTAGCACGAGTTGTGCTGTGTGGCACTGGTGGTTCGTTGGTGTTTTATGGGAGAAGTGCAGCTTTTCCCCTGTGAATCTTCACAAACAAGCAAAGTCATCACTGCGGGTTGTCAAACTAGAATTTTCCTGGTGTGAGGAGCCTGCATTCCACAACTGATTTAGAGGAATGAACTTCTTAAAGCTCCTGTAGTGCTGTGGAAAGTTTGTCTGTTGTGGGGTTTTTTTTCATGATCATCTGAAGGTTGTGCAGTTGTTTCTCTGGTTTCTATAGAAACGTGTGAGTTAGTGATTCTAACTTGACAAAACAAAGCCGTCCAGGTTTTCTCTTTTTAATACCCCACAAGCACAAAAAGAGTCATTAACCACTTAATTTTTTTCTAGTCTAATAGGACCTGTGTACTTTATAGCACAGTATTTTGCTGATGTATCACAGTATTATCAGGGGTAGAAGAGACCTCACAGATCATCAAGTCCAACCCTTTACCACAGAGCTCCAGGCTAGACCATGGCACTAAGTGCCACGTCCAATCCTGCCTTGAACAGGATTGTGTCAGGCAAACTGTGCTGAGTGATAGTTTTGCTCTATAACTTCAATGAGAGCTGTGTTGTAGCTTGTGATCAAGTTTTAGCTTGCTAGGCAAAGAAATGCTTCTGTGTTAGCTAATGAGTTATGCTTAGAAGTTTAAAAGTTATGCCAATCACAACACGTTTAACCTGTGGATTTTGCTTGGTTTCCTTCCTGCTCCTTTCAAGTCGCTTGACCGGTGAGGAGAGCAAACAGTTCACTGCAAACGTCAGAAAACACTTTCCTCGGCTTTGCAAAGTGTTCAAGGTATGTCTTTTTGGTTTGGCTTTCTACCCTTCAGTGAACAAAGATGAGTTGAGATGGCCAGAGTTATGGTGGCCACTGTAGGGCTTGGTTTTGAGCTCGTTTACATAATAAGAGCTGTTGGAGCAAGTAGTGATGAGGGCCACAAGGATGATGCAAGGACTGGAATACCTTTGCCCAGAGGACAGACTGAAGGAGCTGGGGTTGCTCAGACTGAGGAAGAGAAGACTGGGGGGATCGTAGAGCTGCCTTCCAATACCAGCCTACAGGAAGGCTGCAAAGGGACTTTTCGTGAGGGTGTCTAGAGACAGGACAAGGGGGAATGGTTTGAAGCTGAGGGAGAGCAGAGTTAGACCGGACCTTAGGAAGAAGTTCTTCAGCACAAAGGTGGTGAGACATTTTAATAGGCTGCCAGGGAAGTTGTGGATGCCTCCCTGGGGGTGTTGAAGGCCAGATTGTATGAGTCGTTGAGCAGACAAGTGTAGTTGAGAGACGTCCCTGCCCATGGCAGGGAGTTTGGAGTAGATGAGCTCTGAGGTCCCTGCCATTCTATGAATTAAAGCTAGTGATGTAGCAGTGAGTGTTTGTTGGCAAAATACATCTTCAGAGTTGCTAGAGAAAAACAGTAAAATACAGGATCTTGGATGTGTTCATCAGTGTTTTGCAGTCAAAACCAATGCAGTGCATTCCCTCTGCCTTTAGAAAAACACTTTGGGGATTTGGAATATGCAGCAGCTGTAACATTCTTCTGAAGATTAATGTAAAGACCATTCGTAGTTGCTTTTTTTTTTTCTCTTTGCTTTAGGTGTTTAAAAACAATTGGTGAGTCAAGCAACAGCATATAAACAAAGAAAGAACCATATATGGGATGAGATTGAACGAGGCCAAGTGCAGGATTCTGCACTTTGGCCACAACAACCCCAAGCAGCACTAGAGGCTGGGGACAGAGTGGCTGGAAAGCAGCCAGGAAGAAAGGGACCTGGGGGTACTGATAGATAGTAGGCTGAAGATGAGGCAGCAGTGTGCCCAGGTGGCCAAGAGAGCCAATGGCATCCTAGGCTGGCATTAGGAGCAGTGTGGCCAGTAGGACGAGGGAGGTTATTCTTCCCCTGGACTCAGCACTGGTCAGGCCACACCTTGAGTGCTGTGTCCAGTTCTGAGCTCTTCAATTCAAGAGAGATGTTGAGGTGCTGGAAGGTGTCCAGAGAAGGGCAACAAAGCTGGTGATGGGCCTGGAAAAAAAGCCTATGAGGAGAGGCTGAGGGAGCTGGGGGTGTGCAACCTGCAGAAGAGGAGGCTCACGGGTGACCTCACTGCTGTCTACAACTACATGAAAGGAGGATGTAGCCAGGTAGGGGTTGGCCTCTTCTCCCAGGCAGCCAGCAGTAGAACAAGGGGACACAGTCTGAAGTTGTGGCAGGGCAGGTCTAGGCTGGATGTTAGGAGGAAGTTGTTGTCAGAGAGAGTGATTGGCATTGGAATGGGCTGCCCAGGGAGGTGGTGGAGTCTCTGTCCCTGGAGGTGTTGAAGAAAAGCCTGGCTGGGGCACTTAGTGCCATGGTTTAGTTGACTGGCTAGGGCTGGGTGCTAGGTTGGACTGGATCAGCTTGGAGGTCTCTTCCAGCCTGGTTGATTCTGTGATTCTATGCGTAGAACTTAATTCAGTAGAGATGTCTAAATTAGAGAGTGAAAGTATCTTGAGAAGCTCAGATTGATTTGAAGTGTGTGTAATCAGGATGGGTTTCCTACAAGGGTACATTTTGCATCAAGTGTTTTCTTTGGAGAGCCTTCTTCATAAAGCAGGAGTGTCGATCTCAAGACAACACTTCACAGCTACTCCTGTCAACTGAAAATTTCTCTTTGTGTGTGTTTTGTTTTTTTTTCTTTCAGGCACATATTTCTAATCAAAACTCAGAGCTGAACAATGCAGCATTGCAGGCACTGGGATTCTGCGTTTTTAATTCAAGTATCGTATCTGAATTATCAGGTAGGCAAACCAGCCTCAGTGTGGATGCTGGTGTGGGGGTGTGTTTATCCCTCGGAGTTCTCTGTATGTCTTAACCTCAGGAACGGTTGAACAAAGTCACACATGTGTATGTGTTTGATTTGCCATTGGAATGGGCTGCCCAGGGAGGTGGTGGAGTCAACATCCCTGGAGGTGTTGAAGCAAAGCCTGGATGAGGCACTTAGTGCCATGGTCTGGTTGACTGGACAGGGCTGGGTGCTAGGTTGGACTGGATGAGCTTGGAGGTCTCTTCCAACCTGGCTGATTCTATGATTCTGTGTGCAGAGAGCATTTTTTGATGTGACTTTGCAATTCTGTTCGTTGAAATTGGTCCTTTCAAGTTCTGCTCAATTTTTCAGTGCCTGCTTTCCTAGATGCAAAACTTACCTTGCTTTACACACCTGTAATAATATTTGTGTGGAATCCTTCCTTTTCCCTGTGATGCTTTTAAACCATTTATTAAATTACAGCCAATTTTGTTAGAGAATGTCAGGCTTCAGAAAGGAAAGCAGTGGAGAGTTAAGGAGGGAGGACAAAAACCATGTACTCTTGAGTGAGGAAAGGGATGTATGTGAGTTTGTTTCCTTAATAAAGAGATCCTTTAAGAAAGCTGGCTTCATTGTCTTTGAATTTTAAAGGAATACAGGATTTCTCCATCTCTCTTCCCAGTTGCATGCAAGTCATCAGTTGGCCTGATTGTTTTTTTAGTAATTAACTTCTTGTTGCCTCAGTTACAGCTTTAATAAAGCATTTTGTAGACCCTAAGATTTATGAATGCCAGCACAGCAGGGAAGTTGACCAAAGTGCTGCTAAATTCACTTGAAATCCAAGAAGTTTTGAATAATTAAATGTTAAATCTGTACCAGTAGTTGTTTTAGGTAAAATTGTCTTCTAGTTTAATGGTGTCTTATAAAGGTAACATAGATGAACTATGTTAATAATGTCTCTGTTGATACAGTTTGAGCCTTTTTTGCCAAAAAGTTGTCTTTAAAACATCAAATGGTGTTCTTTGGGAGACCAGTGTAAAGGAACGGGTCTGGAAGAGGGCACAGCAGTGATCACATGGGTGGAAAACCTCTGCTGGGAGGCCAGGCTGAGAGAGTTGAGATCGTTCAGCCTGAAGAAGAGAAGGCTCACCTTCTGGTGACCTTTCAGTGCTTGAAGGGGCTGATCAGAAAGCTGGAGACAGACTTTTTCTAAGGGCCCCTTGTGACAGGACAAGGGGTGATGGTTCCTATTAAAAGAGGGAGGCTCAGACTGGAGAGAAGGAAGACCTTTTTTCAGAGGGTATGTAAAAACAGATTTTGAGTGCTGTGTGTTCTGCTTTCAGCAACTGAGATACGAGACCTGCTGTCAGAGGTGACCAGTGTTGCTGTCAAAACTTCAGACAAGAACACTCGCACCCGGGCACTTTGGGTGATCTCTAAGCAGACGTTTCCTTCTGAAATTGTTCAAAAGGAGGTAAGCTTCTTCACTGCTTTCTTCGGGGGATCTGATTTCACAAGGCACAGATGAGGCTCGTACAATCTCTTTGTTGCTCCCTATTCAGTAGTTTTTCAATCTGAAGGTTGTTTTTCCACTAGCTTGATGGTCAAGTTTAGGGCCAAGGTTCTGGGAAATACTTTAAGGGCAGCTGCAGGGGAAACCAGACAAGAAATTGTTGCTTCTCTGTGAAGCACCACTGGGGAGAAGTCCCATTATAGTGAGTATTGGAAGGGAGGTCTGGACATCATCCAGTCCGATCCCCTTGCCAAAGCAGGAGCACACACAGTATCTTGCCCAGCATCACAGTGGCCAGGTGGCTTTGGAAGTTCTCCAGAGAAGGAGACTCCACAACCTCTCTGGGCAGTGTGCTCCAGGTTCCCTCTCACCAAACAAGTTTCTCCTCATCTTTAGATGGAACCTGCTGGCTTCCAGTTTGTGCCTGTTGCCCCTTATCCTATCACTGGGTACAACTGACAAGAGTCTGGCCCCATCTTCTGGCTCCTCACCCTTTGGATAGTGCTGCAGTTTGATCAGAGCCCTAACTGTTAAAACAAAACCAAGGATCACGTTCCTGGGAAAATCTAATTCCAGCTCTTTGTGGAAGTATTTCTTCTTAGGTCCTCATTCTAAATGTTCTTCTCTCTTCAGGTGCCCAATATTATTTCTACCTTGGAAGCAATCTTTACTAAAGGGGATTTACAGTCTTCAGTGGTTGAATATGAAGCACTAAATGTGATTATACGGTATGTTCACTGCAAGATGAAGTTGGTAAAACAGTTGCTTAGTGTTTTGGGGCATCACTTGAAACAAAATCTTTGTGGTGCTAAATATACTGAAGTGCTCTTTGAGCTGTTCAGTATGTTGAAGACTTTTCCCTCAGTGTTTTGCTTTACAGACAGAACAGTGCAATAGCATGAGCAGATAACTTCCTCTCTGCTTGCAAGCTGTTCTCTTGAAGTAGTGATAATACAACAGTTTTGGCACAAATGGTCAATGTTCAGCTAAACCTTCATTGCTTTCATTTTTAATGCTTGGCTAGGAATTAGTTCCAGAGTTTTGGGCACTTCAAGTCTTGTTCTTACATTCTAGTTTTTGTTTTCATGACCTACCTGATTGAGAAGGTCAGACCTGTGGGGTTTACCTTAAAGGCTTTCTGTGGTGCTTTACAAATGTTACTGCAGTGTTTCTCTCAAGCTTTTGTTTAATTCCACAGGGGGCTTTTTAGGGCAAATAATATGAATGTGATTTGATTATTAGTTTGGCTTGGGTTATTTTGTTGTTTTTTGGTCAGTGCCAGAATAGTCAGATTTTATCTTTTACTAAGTACCAGTTTAATTTCTTAGCCAGTATGTTGAATCAGTACCAGTTTAATTTCTTAGCCAATATATTGAATCATGGAACAGTAGGGATTGGAAGAGACTTCTGGAGGTCAAGGCCAACCCCTCTGCCAGGGCAGATTCGTCTAGAGAAGGTCACACAGGAACGTGTCCAGTTTATATCTTTACTTTTTAAGCATTAAACTTTGCATCTGGTTTGAACTGCAAAGCCCTTTTAAACTGAGATAGTAATTAGTTGCTTATTTTCTCTAGTGCATCTGTTTTTTGAAGCAGAGAAGTTGAATATTATAACTTACTTTAGCAACTTCTTGCACAGCAGTTCCTCTTGAAAATCTGAACTTCGCTAGACTTGTTTGTGGAAAGTGATATACCAAGACCCAGAGTTGTACCTGAAAAGAATCTGTAAACAGAGAGTCTCAGGATGATCAATGGCAGCAGTAAGATGTAACTTGGTTCAGAAGTCTGGCTGCTGACAGATGGAATGGAAAATCTTTTCAAGTATTGCTTGTCCTGTAGTTTTTATAAAATCCCTTGGAAGACAGCAGTTTTCCTTAATACAACAAACCCTTCTGGTTCTCCAAGCTGATTTGACTATCTGCTGGGTGCTCCCATTTCTGATAGCCATGTTGTCTTCTGTGTGGGATGGTCTAAACATAGTGACAAACTATTTCCTAGCAGCTTGGTGACAGAGGGATAAGATAGGAACACTCAACTGGCCTAATGCATGTTGAATCTGTGCAATCTTGTGCTGCTTCAGAGTTTGAGTTCTTCAGAAGCAGACATCTGTTGTTTCCAACTCACCCAGCCTGTGGGAGCTGCTTGGGCTGCTGAGAACATACAAGGGCAGGTTGATGAGCAAACTTTGTGCTTGGCAGCTTGTAAGGATGTGATAGTTTGTGCAGGCTCTCAGTTCAGCTCTTTTGACCAAAAAGTTGTGTTAGAGAGGAAAGCTGGAAATCTGAGTCTGCTCTGCTTTTGGAGAAGCAAGACCGAGGAAGTGATTGTCCCCCTCTGCTCAGCACTGAAGAGGCAGGTGCTTGTGTGTGCACCTTGAGTGCTTGGTCAATTTTTGGGCCACTCACTCCAAGAAGGATGTTGAGAGGCTGTCTCCACTGAGAGACAACAAAACTGGTGAAAGATCTGGAAAATGGGGCTAAGGAGGAGCAACTGAGGGAGTTTGGATTGTTCAGCCTGGGGAAGAGGAGGCCAAGGAGAGACTTCATTGCTATCTACAACTCCCTGAAAGGAGGCTGGGGCCAGGTGGGAGTTGGGCTCTTCTCCCTAGTGAAAAGTGATAGGATGAGAGGAAACAGCCTCCAGTTGCACCAGCTGGACAATAGAAGAAACTCCACTGAAAGGGTTCTCAAATTGGAACTTCTCAGGGAGTTGGTTGAATCCCTATGTCTGGAGGTGTTTAAAAGAGAGGTGTGGTGCTGAGGGACATGGTTTAGCAGCAGACTTGGTAAACTAATGATTGGTCTTAAAGGTCTTTTCCAACCAAAACCATTTGAGAACACTTGTGCAAAGATTAATTTTAAATTAAAAGATTCATTATTTTTTCATGGTTTGAGACATTCCCAAACCAGTAGTGTGGGATGGGTTTGGTTGTTTGCATTCTATGATTTTATCTGACAAAAACATTTCAGCATTGCTGCTTTAAAGGAACTGTCAAAATTGGTTAGAAACAAAGTTTTATAGAATGGTTTCCTGTAAATTGATTGATTTTAGAACATTCATTAATGGTACCAAGATTTGTAATACCTATATTTGGATTGTTTCCTTTCTTTTCTTTTTAATATAGCTTAGTGGAGCAAACTCCAGCCCAGATGGGAGAAGAAGCAGTGAGGTGGGCAAAACTGATCATCCCTCTCGTTGTCCATTCCACTCACAAGGTGCAATTACGAGGTGCTACTGCCCTGGAGATGGGCATGCCACTGCTGCTCCAGAAACAGCAGGAGGTGGCTGCTGTCACTGAGCACCTGATGACCACAGTAAGTGGAAATGCTGCCTTCTGGTGAATTGTTGGTTGCTTGGAGAGGTTTTTTGTTTTATTCTCTTGGTATAGGTAGTGAGTTGACAGCGGCTTGACAGCACTTTGGACAGCAAAATTAATGGAACAGCAACATAAATACAGGGCCAGTGGATTTCTGACAACCAGTGGTTAGGAAAGTAACTTCTCCTTTTAAATGGCCTGTGCTGATAGGATTAATCCACATCATTAAGCTGTCATTGTCTCTTGGAGATAATTCACTCACTCAATGTCAAGGTTTAACCCCAGCTGACAGTAAGCACCACATAGCCACTTGCTCTCTCCTTCCCCCTGCTCAGTGGGACGAAGAGGAGAATCAAGGGGGAAAAAAGTAAACTTTATAGGTTAAGAGCAAGTTTTGTAACAGAAATAAAATACAATAACAGTAGTAAAAGAAATAAAACTCAACAAGTGTTGCACAGTGTAGTTGCTCACCTGTCCCCAGGCAGCAATCAGCTACCCCCTAGTTCATATACATGACATGTTATGGTATGGAATATTCCCTTTGGCTAGTTCCTGGCCATGGTCCCTCCCAGCTCTTTTGTGGGCCTCCTTGCTGAAGAGCACAGGGAACTGAGCAATCCTTGACTTTAGATAAGCACTGCTTAGCAACAACTGAAACATCAGCATGTTATCAACATTGTCCTCCTGCTAAATCCAAAGCACAGTACTGTGCCAGCTGCTAGGAAAAAAATTAACTTTTTCGTAGCTGAAAGCAGAACACTGAACTAAAATCAGCTTGGTTGTTCTTGCCCACAGGTAGGTGGTTCTTCACCCACCATGGGTAGTACCCATGTGCCTGGCAACCAGGGAAATGGATATCAGAGGCCTGAGAGTATAAAAATGGAGCCAGGAAAGCACATTGAGTACTTTAGCATCTTCCATGACTATTAAGTTTCCTCACCCTGTGCAACAAGAGACCCTCTAGGTCTTTATATGAAACTGTCATGTTCTCCTTCACTTCCAGAGCTGTGGGGTCATTTATTTTTGTCTTATTCACTGCTGCTGCTTAGAAATAAATCACAGGATGTTAGGAGTTGGAAGGGACCTCTGGAGAGCATTGAATCCAACCACCCTGCCATAGCAGGGCTATAGAATTTAGGACAGGTCACACAGGAATGCACCCAGACAAGTCTTGAAAGTCTCCAGAGAAGGAGACTCCACAACCTCTTTGGGGAGCCTTTTCCAGTGCTCTGTGACCCTTACAGTAATGAAGTTCTTCTTCATGGTGAACTGGAACTTCCTGTGCATCTCAAACAAGGTGCTTTTTTAGGGTCACAGTAGGTTTTGTGTTGAGTTAAAGACACTAGAGGTATTTAAGGACATGGATTTTTCATTTCTTGATTGCTACCATTATTTAAACCCAACCATAACCTTGACTAATTTAATCAGGTGGTAGAAACATTGAACTGACTTACCAGCAAATACAAGGTACAGAAACAAATCCCTCTGATACAAAGACAGTGTTAATCCCATGCTGTTTGTGACTCCAGATAGGTGTATGTTGACTACTTTGAGTGTATCTCTTGTAGAAATTGTGTTCCTTTCTGTCTGCAGAAATTGATTTCAGAACTGCAGAAATTGTTCTCCACAAAAAATGAAACTTATGTGTTGAAACTGTGGCCTCTCTTTGTCAAACTGCTTGGAAAGGTAAGTAGGAAATTTGCCCATCCTGAGTCTTGGAGGGAGGGGATTTCTGCTGAACAGAAATATCTTCATTATGATTTGTTTCATCTTCAGGCTCTGCATCGTAGTGGCAGTTTTATCAACTCCTTGCTGCAGCTGGAGGAACTGGGGTTTCGTAGTGGCTCACCAGTGGTAAAGAAAATAGCCTTCATTGCATGGAAGAGTCTAATTGATAATTTTGCTCTAAATCCAGGTAGATTAAAAAAGAACAAACCTGAATTGTTTTGGCTCTGCATATACCTCAGTGAAATTCAAGAAATTGGGTGTTTTGGGTGGTTGTTTTGAAGGAAAAGTCACAGTTTGATCAGTAATTCTATCTTAATGTTTCTCCTCTGAGAAATCAGTTTGAGAAAATGAACAAAACTTTGGTTTGTGGTGCTTTACTTGATTCACAGCAAGGAAATAGAGACTAAAACATTCTGTTGATAGTGGGTTTGACTCTGGATTAATTGGAGAGGAGCAGTGCTTCAGGATTCTAGACGTGTTTAAAACAACACTAGATTATACTTACTAAAGAGAAAGATGAATGTAGATGTTTCTTAGTTTAGCTGAATTTAAGTTGCAATTTGAATTGGATTCTTACATGGTCATTTGTTATGGTCATTGAAGAATAGGAGGCTCCAGGGAGACCTTAGAGCAGCCTTCCAACATTAGAGGAGGCCACCAGGAGAGCTGGGAAGAGACTTTTTTACAGAGGCATAGAGTGACAGAACAAGGGGCTGTGGCTTCAAGCTGAAAGAAGCTGGACTTAGATCATAGAATCAACCAGGTTGGAAGAGAACTCCAAGCTCACCCAATCCAACCTGGCACCCAGCCCTAGCCAGTCATTAGTTGGAAATACTTCCCATGAGGGTGGTGAGGCACTGGAACAGGTTGTCATATAGAATCATTGAATGGTTCAGGTTGGAAGGGACCTCAAAGATCATCTAGTTCCAACCCTCCACCATAGGCAGGGACACCTCCCACTAGAACAGGTCAATGTTTTACTCAGTTTAGGTGCTTGAGCGAAGTTGCCTTAGCACAAAGAGCTTTGCAGTCCTTACCTGAGTTAAAGAACATGCATTGCCCTTCATCTAAGAACAGGAAGTTTGGTGCTTTGTAATATCAAAGATCTTATAAGAGTGGTTTAAAACCTCTGCCAGGCTCTCAGGGAATGATTCTAGATACTGTTCCTTCCATTCACTCTGTTAACTATATAAGCAGAACATCTGCTTGCTACTCACCTTTAAAAACGATTATTTTGTGGTTTTAATTCACTTTCTCTTGCACTAACTTTTTAAAAAAGGAGGATTTTCCCCCTTAGAGCAAAATTCAAGTAACATTTACTATTTCTTCATGGAAATACAGTTCCTTTTCCCTTTTTTATTCTTCCTGTCTTCCTGAAATAACATTTTTTTACTGATTTTCCTAAGCATTCTTTCAATTTGTCCAGAGAAGTTGAGGGGGCTCCAAACCTTCCAGATGTTAATGACCAAGTTGGATGAGGCATTAAGCAACCTGGGCTAGCAGGTTTCCCTCTCCATAGCAGAGGGTTGGAACAAGATATTGAAGGTCCCTTCCAACCCAAACAATTCTATGATTGTTCCTCAGAACAGTTAATTAATGTAATCAGAAGATAAAACTCCTCTGACCAGAAGAACACCAGGATTGATGTTCACTGTGCATGTTCCAGCATGGCTACCAGAGCAGCTGTCAGCTATCCCTTACCAGTCTTTAATGGACATGGGCTGATGCTGATGAACTGGCTAAAAAAACTTTTTCTCTTTGAACACTTGCACAGGCTTGAACAAACTTCTGTCCAGACATACCAAGCAGTTTCTAACTCAGTGAGACAGGAAATGGTTCTTGGTGGACTCAGAATGCTGTTATTTAAGAGCTGTCATTCTCATCCAGTGCTAATGCACATAGATGTGAAGTGTTGGGTTTTCTTCCCCTTTGGCAGATAAGACTCTTAACATAGCAAGAGTGAATTTCCTGCTTTTTATGTTAATATTCTGTAGATTTAATTTCATTTTTGGCACTGGAAGGAACTTCCAGGGCTTTAGGCAGCAGTTAGAGCAGTAAAATAGCTTGAAGGTTGGTTTAGTGTAGATTTCAGGTTTGCAAATTGAATTTTAAGCTAACATATTGCATTGAAAAAAACCCAAATGGTTTCACAACTTTCCATTATTGTTGCTCTGTGATTTAATTATTCAGTTATATTGCTTAAAAATATCTTTTTGATCTTCAAGATATCCTGTGCAGTGCTAAAAGGCTGAAACTGCTCATGCAACCACTGAGCTCCATCCATGTGAGAACAGAAGCTTTGGCACTGACCAAACTGGAGGTCTGGTGGTATTTACTCATGAGACTGGGACCTCAGCTGCCTGCCAACTTCGAACAGGTAACAGAGCTAGAAATAGAGCAGCTTTCACTGTGCAAGTGTTTGCCTTGGGAATTTTGGGGTAGGAGAAAACACCAAAAAGATGACAAAATGCTGATATGCAGAGAGAAAAATGGTTCAAGTGTTTCATTACTACTCACATTATAACTAGAACAAACATAATGTTAGACTCCTGAATTCTAACTTCAGGATGAGGAGTAAAGAAAATCACCTATTTTAGCATAGATGGATCGTTCTAAGATGAGTTTTTGTTTAACTTTCCAGTTCATATATAAAGATGTGTGCTTTTATACAGCATCTTAAAAATATTACCTATATATACCCCCAGAAATGGAATCACTGATGCTGTGAACAGCAGCACAGTCTCCCTGATACCTGAACCATCCTTTTCTTTGTGGCTTACAGCTTGTCATACCTGTTGTCACTAAGGTTTGGTGTCATTGCAGGTTTGTGTACCGTTAATCCAGAGTACCTTAAGTCTTGATTCTTCTACTGCTGCTGCATTGCAAGGAACTCCCTCACGTGTAGCAGCCAACCAAAGTTCAACTCCAGCAACCCCGGCACAGAAATCAGGTATTAAAACACAAGCCTGTTTGCAATTCTGTTCTAGGTTCATGAAGTAATCTGTTCCATTTAACCTGTTTATGCTTTTTCATTTGCTATGTATTACTGAAAACAGTTGTTTTTCTGTAGGCTCTTGGAGAGCTCAGAGAGAGTGTCTTAGACTGGGTAGAATCAGGCTGTTGTAGTCAGTATTACAAGTTTACAACATTGTGCTTATCACATTGTGTGTTGAGGACTTTTTGCTGTCCTGAGATGTGCTCTCTCTTGCAAGGGAGCTCTTGCTGGAATTTAGAGTCCCACAAGCATACTGGGGATTGGAGTGGACCTCTTAGTTTATATCTATCAGTGGCTTATTTTGCGGCAGTTGGAGACAGAGCTTTTTAACCTGTGAAAGTAGCTAAAGTTCTGCGTTGTTGGCCAGGGAATTCATTTGGAGGCTTTTCACATAATCAAAATTCCAGCATGGTGAGGGTTGGAAAGGACCTCTGGAGATCATCCAGTCCAACCTCTCTGCAAAAGCTTGCCCACAATCACAATGGCCAGGGAGGTTTGGAAGGTCTCCAGAGAAGGAGACTCCACAACTTCTCCAGGCCCCAGTACCCTCGCACCAAACAACTTTCTCCTCCTGTTCAGATGTACCTCCTAGGTTCCAGTTTGTGCCCACTGCCCCTTGTCTTGTCACTTGACATCACTAATAAGAGTCTTGCCCCCCACACTTCAGCTCTTGCTGAGCACTGAGAAGGTCCCCTCTCAGGCTCCTCTTCTCTAGGCTGAACAACCCCAGGTCTCTCAAGCCTTTCTTCCTCACATCGATGCTCAAATCCCCTCAGCACCTTCTCTCCAGTAGTTCCCTGTCTCTCTTGAACTGGAAAGCCCAGGACTCCAGAATGTGGTCTGAGCATGGCAGGGTAGCAGGGGAGGAGAATTTTCCTGTACCTGCTGGCCACACTCTTCATCCATTCCAGGAGAGCATCTGCGTTTTTGGCCATGAGGGCACACTGCTGTTTTTGTGTTACTGTCTGTGCTCTTTATATATGCCATGTTTAGTTGTGTAGCATTTTTAGTTCCTGCCTAAACAGTAACCCACATCAATAACTGATACTTCAAACACTTGTGAAGCTCACGTGGGTGGGATTTCTTAGCTGTAAATGCCTGATGTAAGGATCTCCTCTTTCTTCTCTGTATGTGAAGCCTGGCCTGTATAATTCTAGACTGCTGGTACTGGAAGCCTTGTACTTGTAAATACTTTTAACTGCCAAAATAAGGTCTGGTGTCCAAGACTTGGCAATCTTTGGGAGATATTTATCCTTTCAGAACAGATCTGTGATGTTAAACCTTCCTGAATTAGGAGCACAGCCTGGCTCTTAGAGGTCTCTTACAGCCAATGCTGTTCTGAGGCTTGTTCTTTCATACTAACTTTTGGTCTGTTGGATCTTTTCTTCTCACTTGGTTGCAGAAGTGATGTGAGATTTTTTTTTCTCCCTTTACTTAGGTCCTTACCCATTTCCAAGCCCTGCCACACCAAGGATGAACTTCAATTCCAGCGCAGCAGGACTGGTCGCAATTCCATCCATCCAGCTGCTGGGAATTGAAATGCTGCTTCACTTCTTGATGGGACCAGAAGTTTTAGATTTTGCTAAGCAAAACAAAGTTGTGCTTAGTTTAGGTATGTGTTTTCTTCATCTGCTTGCACATAATATGTAATTACCAGTTTTAAATTTTTAGAGTGAAATACTTTATACATTTCTTAGATTCATAGAATGGTTTGGGTTGGAGAAGAGAGCTTATAGATCATCTAGTTCCGAACCCTCTAGTGAGGAGGAAGTTCTTCATCATGAGAGTGGTGAGAGCCTGGAATGGATTGCCCAGGGAGGTGGTTGAGGCCCCATCCTTGGGGGTGTTTAAGTCCAGGCTCTGTCCAGCCTGATCTAGGGTAGAGTGTCCCTGCCTATGGCAGGGAGTTGGAAGTAGATTATCCTTGTGGTCCCTTCCAACCCTGACTGATTCTGTGATTCAGTGAAACCCCCAACCATGGACAGAAACCCCTCACACTACCTCAGGTTGCTCAAGCTCTTGTCCAGTCTGGCCTTGGAACACCTCCAGGGAAGGGCCATCCATGACCTCCCTGTTCCAGTGTCTCACCACCCTCACTGTATAGAATTTCTCCCTAATATCCCAGTCTCCCTCCTCAACCTGCTAGTTGCCTTTAACGTTAGAAGCTGGTGTTAGGTTAAATGCTCTAAGTACACCTATACTTTTGATCACTTTAAAAGTTTATCTTACCAACAAACTGAAAAATAACAGATCTGTGGCACATGTTTTCCTTTTTCTCCTAGAGCCTCTCCAGAATCCACTGATCAGTACCCCTTCTTTTTTTTGTAAGCATGCCAGCACCTTTATAAATGCAGTTCAGGATGGTTTTATTGCCATTGGAAAAGAAGTTCCTGGTAAGAATTTTGTGCTCCAGTTTGAGTTCTTCTCTGGAAAATAAACTGGGTGTGAGAAAACATAAAAAAACCTAACCACTCCCTGTCATATTCCTGTGTTATGTGAAATGGAAGTGGTCTGACTTGGTTTGAAAAATCTTACCTATCAGTTTTGGGTTACATGAAAGTCTGTTTAGCAAATTTTGTGTGTTTTTAACTGCAGTTTTGTTTAATTGTTTTGATGAGAAACTTATTAGGATGTTTTTGCTGTCCTAGATTGTATGCTGAATGTTATATGGAAGGACATCAATGGATATGTAAAAACAGCTATTGAATCAGGTAACAAAGGTGTTCTGTTTATTTGCCACTACTGACTAGTCTTAAAAAAACACCTATTTATTTAGACCTTAAGTAGTATTTGCTTCATTAGTGGTAAAGCTTGATCTTGGGCATCTTGGGCTCTTTTTGAAGTGCTATAGGCTGGGGACTGAGTGGCTGGAGAGCAGCCAGGAGGAAAGGGACCTGGGGGCACTGATAGACAGTAAGCTGAAGATGAGGCAGCAGTGTGCCCAGGTGGCCAAGAGAGCCAATGGCATCCTGGCCTGCATCAGGAACAGTGAGGCCAGTAGGTCAAGGGAGGTTATTCTTCCCCTGTACTCAGCACTGGTCAGACCACACCTTGAGTACTGTGTCCAGTTCTGGGCCCCTCAATTCAAGAAGGATGTTGAGGTGATGGAACATGTCCAGAGAAGGGCAACAAAGCTGGTGAGGGGCCTGGAGCACAAATCCTGTGAGGAGAGGTTGAGGGAGCTGGGCCTGTTTAGCCTGGAGAAGAGGAGGCTCAGGGGTGATCTTACTACTGTCTACAACTACCTGAAGGGGCATTGTAGCCAGGTGGGGGGTGGCCTCTTCTCCCAGGCAACCAGCAACAGAAAAAGGGGACACAGTCTCAAGTTGTGCCAGGGTAGGTATAGGCTGGATATTAGGAAGAAGTTCTTCACAGAGAGAGTGATTTCCCATTGGAATGGGCTGCCCAGGGAGGTGGTGGAGGCACCGTCCCTGGGGGTCTTCAAGAAAAGCCTGGATGAGGCACTTAGTGCCATGGTCTAGTTGATTGGATAGGGCTGGGTGCTAGGTTGGACTGGATGATCTTGGAGGTCTCTTCCAACCTGGTTGATTCTATGATTCTAACTGCTAATTTTCATACTTACATCTTTCTATGACTAATAAAATACCATAGAGAGCCTTATTAGGGAAGGCAAAGTAGCATATGACTGCAGGTGTATTGCATGTAGCAATAAGAAACTTTAAAGCACTTTTGACTTTTTTTTTGTTCAAGAAATCTTTGCTTTTCCAAAAGAACTAACCCCACTCCAAGTCTTTGGTATGGAGAAATTGAGACATTCAGTGTAAAACAAGGATTAAAGTCATTATTATGTGACTTAGAGATATTATTTTTCTTCAATTAAATCCTGTTTCATAGTGTAGTGTTTTTTACAGGTGTACAGACCGTGTTTGCTATTTAAAGTCATGTTTATTACTCTGTGGAGGCTGTGAAAGTTCAGAATATGATTAATGTTATATTAAAAATCTAATTGAAAGAAAGATGATGAAGAGAAATTAAGAGTTTTGCTGGGATGATGGCAAAAGATCTCATTTTAGTGCATCAAATTGAAGGTTTTAATAATAGAATCACAGAATCGACCAGGTTGGAAGAGACCTCCAAGCTCAGCCAGTCCAACCTAGCACCCAGCCCTATCCAGTCAACCAGACCATGGCACCGAGTGCCTCATCCAGGCTTTTCTTGAAGACCTCCAGGGACGGTGCCTCCACCACCTCCCTGGGCAGCCCATTCCAGTGCCAATCATTCTCTGTGCCAACAACTTCCTCCTAACATCCAGCCTAGACCTCCCCTGGCACAACTTGAGACTGTGTCCCCTTGTTCTATTGCTGGTTGCCTGGCAGAAGAGGCCACCCCCCACCTGGCTACAATCTCCTTTCAGGTAGTTGTAGACAGCAATGAGATCACCCCTGAGCCTCATCTTCTCCAGGTTAAACACCCCCAGCTCCCTCAGCCTCTCCTCATAGGGTTTGTGTTCCAGGCCCTTCACCAGCTTTGTTGCCCTTCTCTGGACACCTTCCATCACCTCAACATCTCACTTGAATTGAGGGGCCCATACTATTATGGGTATTGGTCTCTTCTTCTAGTAACAAGTGAGAGAACAAGATAGGTCCTCATGTTGCACCAGGGAAGGTTTAGCTTGGACATTACTGAATTTCTTCACTGAAAGGATTTTCAAACTTTGGAACAGGCTGCCCAGGGAGGTGGTTGAATCTCCATCTCTGGAGGCAGACGTGTTGCTGGGGGGGAGAATGTGATTTAGCACCCTCCTTGGTAGAGTTAGCTACTGGTTGGACTTGATCTGAAAGACCTTTTCCAACCAAAACTATTTTGTGAGGGTGTTTCCACTAAATAACAAAAGATTTGCATTTAAACTTGAAGTTTCAGTTATACTTCAGAGACTTGGAATCCAGATCTATTAATTATTTGGGGAGTGTGTGTATATAAACACAGATTTTTTTTGACCTTAGAGTTCTTAAAAGTCCTAAATAATGGGCAGTGTAACTATTACTTAGCTCTGTTTTAATTGCAAACATAATATTAATTATTCCAGGAAATAAGAAAGAAAAACAAGGCTCAGAAGTGCTGACTCTGTTGCTCCAGGCCTTAAAAAACATTGTTAGATCCAATTCTCTTCCTGTGCAGAAAATACTGGTAAGTTGGGTGGCTTTGTTTGGGTTTGGAGTCTCGTTTCTGTTTGATGTTTTGGATTCTGATTGCTAGCAGCCTTTTGCATCTAACATCCAACCTCTTTGTTGTAAAAAACTGACTTGTGTAATTCTCAGCAGAAGGCTGAGTGTTGTTTATGGGTTTCAGCAGTGTTCACAGAACTGGGTACATGATTCTCCTTCCAGAACCTTCTGCTTCAAAGGACAATTCTTTTCATGATGGAACATTCATTTTACTTGTTACAGTTTTGCTTTAATTTGTGGTGTTAACATGCATGAGCCATCATGAATAAAAGATTTACATTCTTTTTCCTTTTTTCCTCTACTTTAGTCTCTCATTGATATTACTGTTAAGGAACTGCCAGGAAAAGTATTGGGATCACCAGCTTATCAGATTGCTGATATGGACCTTTTAAATGTAAGTCTGACTTCATTCCGGAGCTTCACCTTCATTTCTGCAGCAAAGTATTAGGAGATCATATTTCTGCAGAGCTCTTCATACATTAAGTCATCTTATTCCATGTCCCAGAATGCAGACTTATCATAGAATCAACCAGGCTGGAAGAGACCTCCAAGCTCATCCAATCCAACCTAGCACCCAGCCCTGGCCAGTCAACCAGACCATGGCACTAAGTGCCTCAGCCAGGCTTGGCTTCAACACCTCCAGGGATGGTGACTCCACCACCTCCCTGGGCAGCCCATTCCAATGCCAATCACTCTCTCTGCTAACAACTTCCTAACAACATCCAGCCTAGACCTCCCCTGCCACCACTTGAGACTGTGTCCCCTTGTTCTATTGCTGCTTGCCTGGCAGAAGAGACCAACCCCACCTGGCTACAGCCTCCCTTCAGGTAGCTGCAGACAGCAATGAGCTCTGCCCTGAGCCTCCTCTTCTGCAGGCTGCACACCCCCAGCTCCCTCAGCCTCTCCTCACAGGGCTGTGCTCCAGGCCCCTCCCCAGCTTTGTCACCCTTCTCTGGACACCTTCCAATATTTCAGCATCTCTCTTGAATGGAGGAGCCCAGAACTGGACACAGCACTCAAGGTGTGGCCTGGCCAGTGCTGAGTTCAGGGGCAGAATAACCTCCCTTGTCCTGCTGGCCACACTGTTCCTGATACAGCCCAGGATGCCATTGGCTCTCTTGCTCACCTGGGCACACTGCTGCCTCATCACTGCCTCAACATTAATATCAACCTGGTTGATTCTATGACTGAGTACTATAAATCTCACAACCTTTTAAATAGAAAAGTGGTTTGCTTCAGCTCTAGTTGATATTCTGCTGAAGCCCCAGGCTTAGCAGAAGCTTAGGCTTCCATCTTTCCCTTATTTTTCTTGTGAAGCCACAGAAATTGACCACTTTTTGCACCACTTTTAATAACTGCAGTTTGCTGGCTTAAAGTATTTCACTTGATCAATATTTATGTTGGTTTGATCTTTTCAATTTCTCTTCTAAGGGAACACCAGCTTTGTTCTTACTCCAGCTGCCTTTCCATAACAACCTCTTGGAATGCTGTGTCACAGAAGAGAGGTATGTGGTGGTGTCTCTAAACCTTCACAAAACTTTCTTTCAGTTGAAATCAGAAATAACTCTCTGTATTTCCTTCCCCAGGTTCTTTGTCATTCTAGAATCACTTGTGGGTTATGTTCTGTCTGGGCCTACATCTCCCTTGGCTTTCAGTGAATCTGTGATCTGCATTATTAACCAGAATGCAAAGCAAGTGGAAAATAAGGAGCATCTCTGGCGAATGTGGAGTATTGTTGTTAATCCTCTCACTGAATGGATCAATCGGGTATGGTGGCTTTTTGTTCTCTTCCCTACACCTCCAAAAAAAAAACCCAACATAGCAAAACTGGGCTGATCTTCTAATGTAGTTCTAGGAATGGCAGCTCCATGGAGGGATGATGTGATGGTTTGGGTGTTACACTTAAGAAAATCACCCAGACTGGACTCAGCTGATCTGGAAATTAGAGAAATGAAGCTATATTTCCAGCTTAGCACAATATACAAGCAGATAGTTACAATCTATACAGCTATAGACAGAAATAGACAAGTGAAAAAGTAATACAGAAGCATAACACCCTTCCCAGAAACCAGAGTCCCCAGGAGGGGCTCTCAACCACCTTCCCATCTTCTTCCCACCCCTCTACCTTACCCCAGACTTTGCCTTACATTCAAGGTGAGTTTGGAGGATTGGCCAGGGTGGGTTAGGAAGCAGAGGGATTAGTTAGGCAGCAAGTGAAAGAGAAGTGCATGCAGCCCAGAGCCCAACAGCAACTCCCTTCTCTCTATTTATGTTCTTGTTTATATACATCTCAGCAAGCCTGTGAGTGCAGTAAACATCACCATTGTTTCCTTTTCACAGCCTATAATCTAGTTCTTCTCAGCAAAATATCCCAGCTAGGCTCAGACTAGCACAGATGGTAAAACTAAATAAGGTTTGGTACTCTTTGTGAACCTGGATGTGTGTAGCCTTTTTTTGGAGTCCCTGACTGGAGTATGAACATTTGCAGTGAGGTAGGATGAAGGGCAGTAGTGGAGGGGTGATCCAGAGTGTGATTTCCACTCACTAAAGGTCATCACTCTGAAGTACAGTGTTCAATATATTGTTGGGGATGTTCTCCTGTAAGACTGTAAATACAGATGTGCTTCAAGCCTTCCCTCCTGGTGTAGCCTTGTTGCTCCAAACCTGTCCTCCAGGACCTTTTAAATCCTAAGAGGCTTGTTTGCTTTATGTGAAAAAAAAAAAAACAAATAGCAATTTGTGACTTCTAGGATGTAATTGGGACAGTGTTTCTTAGTGATCTTGGACTTGTTGATTGGAAGCCTTAATGAAGGCTATCTAAAATATTCAAGAACTTCCTCAGATCAGATGCTAGAAGTGCACAAACTATAATGTAGGAGCTGTTGAGTTCACGTTTGTGTCATTAAACCTAGAAATCCTAGAATTGGAGGAAAGTATTTATAGAATGGCTTGGGTTGGAAGGGATCTTAAAGGTTATCCAGTTCCAACTCCTTGCCATGGGCAGGGTCACCTTTCGCTAGTCCATGTTGCTGAAGGTCCCATCCAGCCTGGTTTTGAACACTTCCAGGCTTGGAGATCCCATAACTTCTCTGGGCAACCTCTTTGGGTGCCTCACCACCCCTTTGTGGAAGAATTTCTTCCTAAAGTCTCATCTAAAGCCAGCTTCTTCCAGTCTGAAGCCATTGCCCCTCATCCTATCACTACAAGCCCTTGTAAAAAGTCCCTCTCCAGCTCTCCTGTAGCCCCCTTCAAATCCTGGAAGGCTGTTCTAAGGTGTCCCTGAAGCCTTCTTGTCTCCAGTCATAGAATCATAGAATTGTCACAGGGCTAGAAGAGACCTCAAGGGTCATCTCCTTCCAACCCCCCTGCAATGGGTAAGGACACCTCACACTAAATCATGTTGCTCAGAGCCCCATCCAGCCTGGCCTTAAAGACCTCTAGGGATGAGGCTTCCACCAGTCTGAAAACCCCAGCTCTCAGAATGTCCTCACAGGAGAAGTGATCCAGCCCTCTGCTCATCACCTTCATTGTTGCTGCTTACTGAAATAAGTAAAACCCACACAAGCCACTTTTTAGTTGATTTCTATTACTGTAATGAATTTTGGAATTCAGAAACAGTGCTTTTGTAGCCCTTTGTGCTTTCAAAATAGTTAAGTTCAGAACACCACTGGCAGATTTGTGTGCAAAGTCAATGTGCTTAGAACAGCCTTCTGCCATTCAGCTTTGCATCTTTTCTTCATCAGAAACCTGTTTTCTCTTTGCAGACTAATGAAGTAAATCAGGGTGATGCACTGGAACACAACTTCAGTGCTATTTATAGTGCCTTGCTGCTACCAGTGTCACACATCTTCCCCGTTCAGGAATTTCCACAGGTAACAGTGAATCATAGTCACAGAATGGGCTGTGTTGGAAGGGACCTTAAATATCATCTAGTTCCAACCTCCTCTGCCATAGGCAGGGACACCTCTTACTACAGCAAGGCCTCATCCAACCTGGCTTTGACCATGTCCAGGCTTGGAAGCTTTTTAACTTCCCTGGACAACCTGTTCCAGTGCCTGACAACCTTCATAGGGAAGAAGTTCCTCCTAATGTCTCATTTAAATCAAGCTTCTTCCAGTCTGAAGCTATCACCCCTTGTTCTGTCACTCCATGCCTTTGTAAAAAGTCCCTTTCTAGCTCTCCTGATGACCTCTTCAAATCCTGGAAGGCTGCTTTAAAGTCTTTCTGAAGCCTTCTGTTTTCCAATCACCAGACAAGAAGCAAATTCCAATGGCAAGTTGAGCAGGTTGCTCAATGCCCCAGCCACACTGACTTTAAACACTTCCAGGCTTGGGGCCTCCATTGCATAATGTTGATTTAAAAACACTGTAGAAACTCTGAAGTGCTCTTTGCTAATTCATAGACTTACTAGAATGGTTTGGGCTGGAAGGGATGTTAAAAGATCATCTGCTTCCAACTCCACTGCCTACCCTGTGCATATACATTGCACTACTACTCCCATCTTGGTTTCCCACTGCCTACCCTGTGCATATACATTGCACCACTACTCCCAACTTGTATTTCTCAAGCTACATAGGCTTTGACAGAAGAGGAAAACTTGAAGTTGTTCTCTTTATGGCCAGACACTGATATTTACAACTCTTTTCTTTCTGTTGTTCAACAAGCCAACGATGAAATCCTTGCTGCGCACCTGGTCGGACCTCTACAGAGCCTTTGCTCGCTGTGCTGCTTTAGTTGCAACAGCAGAAGAAAACCTCTGCTGTGAAGAGCTCTGTGCCAAAATAATATCTGGGCTAGAAGGTGAAACTCCAGTAGTGAGTATAAACCAGTGATACTGATCTCTATGGATACTGAAACAGATAATGCTTTAAATTAAATAGAATTCACAACAGGTTCTTCAGATATAGGGGTTTTGAACACTTCAAGTGTTTAAAGCTATATGAAAAATCTCTTTTCTGATAGGACTTAGGAATTGTCAGAAATAGATTGAAAGAGTAAAAATAATTCTAGAGCTTACATAATAAAATTGCTGTTAAGCAGCCTTTGGATTTGTCTTCTACTGATGTCATAATGGTTTAGTGAATGTTGTCGTCATTGGAACTGTGATTTGCCCAGTTGAGGTGTGTGTGGATATGTTAAATAACTTCAGGTTGAAGTAATAAATGCCACAAAACTCAGGGGATTGATTAACCCTGTAGGATGCAGAGGTCATGACTTGTGCCATTCATGGAATTGCATAGTGGTCTGGATTGAGAGTGAGATCTTTTGCCTACTACCTTGAACTTTTGATGCATCTTAAATCTAGCACCTTACAAACTGCCTCTTCCTGGGTTTCATCTTTAAATGGTATATAAGATGTATAGAATGGAGAGACTCTTCAGCCTGTGCTTTAATCTCTGACTCTTACCTGTTGATAATGCAGGGAATTTTTAATCTGCTTTGAAATACCAAAGCTGTTTGCATGGATGTTCTGAATGGCCAGCAGGGTTGTTTTTGCTGTCACTGTTGCTCCCTTGATAACTTCTGTTTCCTCCTCAGATGTTTTCAATGATGGATGGTCTCACACATATTCTATCAGTTATGGTTGACTGCATCAACTTCACACCATATGCTACTAAATATCAGCCAAAAAACAGATGTAAGAAAATATTCCAATATTGGGTTTTTCTGTGTCTTATCTTCCAGAGCTGGTTGACAGAGTTAATTAAGTGATGACTGTAGGCTATAATTGGTTTGTGTGTGCTGCAGATCCTAAGCACTGAAGGGTTTGTCAAAAAACTCATACAAGGAGTTAAAAATACAATCCCATATGCAGATTTGAGGATCAGACCTCTACTGTTTGTTGAGCAGCTCAGTAGTTGGTGACAAAACACATCCGAAATTGATGTGAATGCTGAGGCTACTTTTCAGTTCACTATAAAACAGCACTGTGTAGAATCATAGAATCAGTCAGAGTTGGAAGGGACCACAAGGATCATCTAGTTCCAACCCCCCTGCCATGGGCAGGGGCACCCTACCCTAGATCAGACTGGCCAGAGCCCCATCCAGCCTGGCCTTAAATACCTCCAGGCATGGTGGCTCCACCACCTCCCTGGGCAACCTTTTCCAAACTCTCACCACTCTCATGCTCAACAACTTCCTCCTCGTGTCCAGCCTGAATCTCCCCACCTCCAGCTTTGCTTCATTCCCCCCAGTCCTGTCACTCCCTGATACCCTGAAAAGTCCCACTCCAGCTTTTCTGTAGGCCTCCTTCAGATATTGGAAGGCCACAAGAAGGTCACCTGGGAGCCTCCTCTTCTCCAGCCTGCACAGCCCCAACTCTTTCCGTCTGTGCTCATAGGAGAGGGTACTGAAGTGTTGGATATTTTGGTTGTGAACTGATTTTTTTATGTGAGATGATCTGCTTTTACTTGGTTCAGATGGAATCTGAAGCAGATCTGTATGATCTATGGATCATCATCTACAGTCTGGTTAAAGTCATTACTCCTCATCCTGTCACTCTGTGCCTTTTTACTAAATCCCTCTTCAGCTTTCCTGTACTCCCTTTCAGATCCTGGAAGGCTGCTCTGAGGTCTCCCTGGAGACCTAATTAATGTCTAATGAGATGATACCTTACTAAAACTGACAGTCAGCTGTTAACAAAGCACTGGAAAGAGGCTACTGCTCCTGGAGCTGCTTTGTGTAAAAACAGAAGACCAAAAAAAATCACTGAATTTAAAATGTTCTTTGTTTTGTTTTCTACTCTCATTTATAGCTTTTGTTTTCTACTCTGATTTATAGCTGCTAAAGCTGAAGTTGTGAATAACATTTTGTGACTGTAATTGACAGAATAACATAAGTATAAAACTTGAAGTTTGTGTAACTTCTTGAAGTTTGTATAACTTCTCTGCTTCATAATTTATTATGTAGTAGTAAGGTACTGTGCTGGACAGGTGGGAGAGTAAAATGCTTGAATCAAAAATGTTGATGAGGGAAAAAAAGGAAGGAAACTTCACTTTATATATAAATAAACTACTAAAACTTGACACTTCCTCTTCCCTTTCTCTCATCTGTCCCAGAATTCCTGCATGTAAGGTGTTATTTGTAGGGTGGCTACAAATGGGCATTAAAGATACTCCAAATGACCAACTCTAAAACATAAAAAGGAGTCAAATTTGTAGTGATATGATAAAATTATCCATTACAAATGAATGCCTTCTCTTTAGATCTGGTTTTCAATTGTGTGTAAACAGAGTTTAGGAATCTCAAGTTCTCATGAGAACCAGGCAAGCAGCAACAGAACAAGGGGACAGAGTCTCATGTTGTGCTGGGGGAGGTCTAGGCTAGATGCTAGGAGGAAGTTGTTGGCAGAGAGAGTGATTTGGCATTGGAATGGGCTGCCCAGGGAGATGGTGGAGTTATCATCCCTGAAGGTGTTGAAGCAAAGCCTGGCTGGGGCACTTAGTGCCATGGTCTAGTTGATTGGCCAGGGCTGGGTGGTAGGTTGGACTGGCTGAGCTTGGAGGTCTCTTCCAGCCTGCTTGATTCTGTGATTCTATGTGGATAGTTTAGGTATCCCATGTGTTGTTTCTCAATGTAGACCAAATATGATTTGTTTTTATGTATGTTGGTTAAGAAAAAAATTAATAGAAGGTTTTTTATTAGCTCCACAGTCCTCTACAGATTGGGCCAAGAAGAAAAAGGAGCCCCTTGGCAAGCTTGCTTCTCTGTTTAAACTCCTGGTGATGTTACTGAACACTTTCCACATGCTCAGTTCCAAAGAAGCGTGCTCAGAAACATTGATTTCTGTTGGTCCTTCCATTCTTGCTGTTCTTCACAACATCATCAGCCACGTGTCGTTGCCTTCGGTGATTGGGAGCATGTTTGCAGTTTTATCCAGCCCCCTGGCAGTCTTTTATGAGAAAACAAAGTGAGTATTTTCAGAGTCATTGCATTGCTGTGCCTTGGTGGTGTTTTGTGCAGTCAGTAGCAGTATCTGAGTATAGTTCAGGGGGTTTCAGAGCTTTGGCTGAGGAATTTCACCTCCTGCCAAGTCTCAGCTTGGACAGCACCATGTTATTCTAAGTTAGTGCTTTTTGAATGCACCCAAACACTACAGAAAGGACAAGGTTGGAGCTGAAAGCTAATCTAATCTGTCTGTGTGAAAAATGAGGTGCTGAGGTCCTTGTCTCAGAGGTGAGAATCCACTTCTTAATCATAGAATCATTGGTTTAGGTTGGAAGGGACCTCAAAGGTCATCTAGTTCCAACCCCCCGCCTTAGGCAGGGACAGCTCCCACTGGAACAGGTTGAGCTGAGCACCACCTCTGCATCTCCCATCTCATCTGATTGCATGTGAGCCTTTCCTAGAATCAACAGCAACAAAGCTGCTGAAGGGTCTGGACCAGCACAGATCCTTTGAGGAGCAGCTGAAGGACCTGGGGTTGTTTAGCCTGGAGAAAATTAGGCTGAGGGGGAGACCTGTCTCTCTACAGCTCCCTGAAAGGAGGCTGAAGTGAGGTGGGGGTTGGTGTCTTCTCCTGAGGAACAACAGATAGGACGGAGGAAATGGCCTCAGGTTGCACAAGGAGAGGTTCAGGTTGAACATGAGGAACAATTTCTTCCCTGGAAGGATTGTTAAGCCCTGAAACAGACTACCCAGGGTGGAGTCCCCATCCCTAGAGGGGTTTCAAAGCCATGGAAACGTGGTGCTAAGGGACATGATTTAGTGGTGATCTGGCATCACTGGGTTAATGTCTGGACTTGATGAGCTTAAAGATCCTTTCCAGCCTAAACAATTCTATGATTAATCATTATAAGGGAGGACTGAGTGTTGGAAGTCTGCTTTTCAAGGAATTCATATGCAGGGAAATAGAAGACCCTCTAAATAGAACCTCTTCAGCTTGCATGTCTCAGGCTTATAAAATGAACTATTTAATGCCATTTTCTCACTGTTTCCAAGCTGCATCTAGGGATTTATTTACCTGAACTTACTTAAATCAGACCACACTTCATCTTTTTAATGCAGGTATTTGTGGGACACAAAAATCTGTTTGGGGAGAAGGTTAAAAGTGACACAAGTAAGGCAGGCAGAAATTATTTCATAAAATCCCCTTGCATTTTAAGTTTGTACTAATTACTACCCATTTTTGAATTGGTTTTAAAGTTAGCATTTGAGTTTTAGTGGAGGTTAAAGGATTAGGCTTAGCTTAAACTACTTGGATAGGAAGTGTTTTAATCACTCAACAGGAGGCTTCTTTCACAGCATTATTTCATCAGATTGGGCACTGAAACTAGTGTGCAGTGCTTGAGTGAGTTGTGTTCGATATTTGTGCTGGAGATGAAGGAGATAGCAAAATAAAACCTGGCTTGTTTTGTTTTGGCAGGCTTCCTGATGTCCCTAAAGCCTACAGTCATCTTAACAACAAGGTGAGCATGCTGGAGTTGGGAACGATGTTCAAGAGGAGTTTTACTGTTCATCCTCTACTCTAAAAACCAACAATAATTGTAATGAAAGAAGAGATTGAATGTGTAAATTGTTGGTTTGACTGAAAAAATAGCTGAGGAGAGGTGAGGAGAAAGTTCTTCACTGAGAGAGTCATTGGGCACTGGAATGGGCTGCCTGGGGAGGTGATGGAGTCGTCGTCCCTGGGGCAGTTCAAGGCAAGGTTGGATGTGGCACTTGGTGCCATGGTCTAGCCTTGGGCACTGTGGTAAAGGGTTGGACTTGATGATCTGTGAGGTCTCTTCCAACCTTGGTGATACTGTGATACTGTGATACTGTGATACTTACTGTGTGTTCTGGTCTTGTTGGTGCCAAAAGAAGTGTGGTCAGCAGCTCGAGAGGTGATTGTGCCACTCCACTGTGTTCTGGAGAGGTCTCAGTTGGAGTGCTTTGTCTAGCTCTGGGGTCCCCAACACAAGGACGTGGACCTCCTGGAGTTGCCACAAGGGTTATCAGAGGGCTGGAGCATCTCTGCTGTGGGGACAAGCTGGGAGAGGTGGAGTGGTTCAGCATGAAGAATAGAAGGCTCTGTAGAGACCTTAAACCAGCATTTCACTGTCTGAAGGGGACCTAGAGGAAGACTGGGGAGGGACTGTTCAGAAGGGCCTGTGATGATAGATAAAGGACAATGGTTTGAAACTAGTGCAGGGGTAATTTAGGTTGGACATCAGGAGAAAGTTCTTCACAATGAAGGTGGTGAGATACTGGAAGAGTTTGCTGGGGGAGGTGCTTAAGGCCCCATCCCTAGAGACTTGATGTGGCCCCAGGCAGCCTGCTCTAGTTGGAGATGTTCCTACTGGCTGCAGGAGGGTTGGCCAAGATGACTTTTGAGCATCTCTTCCAACCTGATGGATTCTGTGTGATTCTGTGACAGTGTTTGAGCTCGTTTATTCAAATCATTCTATGAGATAATGATGTTTTAAACTTTAAAATAACAAACATCTCCAATATTTGAACCTAATAAAATCTCTATTTCTTCTCCCCTCCCTCAGCTGGAAAAGCTGCTGGCTGAAATAATGCTGTGCCTGCAGTCTCACTGCACCGGCTCCTACGATCATGAGCTGCTGGAGCGGCTCTCCCCATTGCTCTGTGCCATCTTCCAGCACAAGAGCAAACAGATCCGTAACCAGGCTGCCCAATTTTGGAATGCCACGTTTGCCAAGGCTGCAGCACTGACCTACCCTGAGGAATTAAAGTAAGCTACAGTTGGGGGTGGGGATTGTTATATCTTTCTTCAGGGAGTGCAGGTGGATGAGATCCCCATGAGCCACTGATCTGCCCTCATAGCCAAGCATCTGGAGCACACTAAGAGCATGGCCAGTAGGTCAAGGGAGTTTGTCTTCCCCCTCCACTCTGCCCTAGTAAGACCACATCTGAAATCCTGGGTCTAGTTCTGGCCTCTCCAGCTCAAGAGAGACAGGGAACTAATGGAGGAAGTCCAGTGGAGGTTCCAAAGATGCTGAGGGGCTTTGGAGCATCTCTGTGAAGAGGCAAGACTGAGAGCCCTGGGGCTATTGAACCTGGAGAAGAGCAGGCCCAGAGGGGATCCAATCAATGCTCAGCAAGAGCTAAAGGACCTGTGGAAAGCAAGAGGCTGGGTCAGACTCTTGTCAGTGGTGCCCAGTGACAGGATGAGGGGCAATGGGCACAAACTGGAAGCCAGGAGGTTCCATAGGAACAGAAGGTGTGTTTGGTGTGAGGGTGCTGGAGCCCTGGAGCAGGTTGTGGAAGTCTCCTTCTCTGAAGAGCTTCCAAACTCAGCTGACAGTTGTGACCCTGGGCAAGCTGCTGTGGATGCCCCTGCTTTAGCAGAGGGGTTGGGCTGAATGATCTCCAGATGTCCTTTTCAACTTCCACCATGCTGGGATTCTGTGACTTTTAAAAGAAGATCTCTTGGGTTATGCACAAAGAAATGCGCACCAGAACAGTGCCAATTCACATGCTGCTTTTTGTGCAGCTGGGGGATCACTGATGCTGCTGTGTACCATGTCCTGATATTACTGGGTACCTCCTCCTCCATATCCTTAACTTCCTTTTTTGTTGAACAGAGCTGTGTTGAGCCAAGCCAAAAAGAAAATGCCACTCTTGCTGCCTGGGTTTGAGAACGTTGAGATGGCTGAAGACTACAGCAGCCGCTTCTCTGATGTGGTAAATATTTTACTGACCCCAGTGGTTGCCTCATTGTGCATGACTTTGTGGGAATTGTTCTGTAGCTGGGGGTGAGGTCCATTTTTGAGTTTTACTATCATTGACCTACACTTGCTTTGTGTTTGGAATTATCCTTAGAATGGTTTGGGTTGGTAGGGACCTTACAAGGTCATCTAGTTCCAACTCCCCTGCCATGGGCAGGGACACTTTCCACTAGCCCAGGTTACTCAGGGCCTCATCCAACCTGGCCTTGAACACCTCCAGGGAGGGACCTATGATAAACTGCTGTCTGAGCACTGTGAGAGGACTGAGCTGGTTCTTAAAGCCCAAGCTTTAAAAAGCATAAACTGTTACCAGCTTGTTTGAAATAATTTTTAAGTTGCCCTTGGTGTAATGTAGGGGGAAATTGGAGTGTGGGACAGATAAGATATAGAAAATACATCTCAGGCTTTCTTTGTGAGCTTGAAGTTTCTTCATACAGAGCATTTTTATTTGGCTAGGTGGAAGAGTCACAGCTGGATGCAAAGATGAGTGGAATGGAAGTAAAGCTGGGTCAGAAACGAGACTCAGTGTTGGCACAGACTACTGAAATTAATAAGGAAGTAAAAGACAAAGCCAGTAACATGCAAGCAACATCTACAAAGGTAAGGAAGGTGTGATAGAATCCAATCCTTCTGTCTTGCAGCAGAACCTCTGGTGTGCTGCTATAAATTCTCAGGGAAGTGCCTTTTCTGCTATTCTTTAACATTTATGCTGTAGAGCACACCTGAAGTTTTCCTGTTAAAATTCCCTGCCAAGTTAGGATTGAGTTTTAAGGACGGGACATGGAGGGCTGCTTGGTGCATGGGAGAAATGACAGGCAGGGAGAAGATTCACACCTGAATCTGGATGCAGTTAGAACAGGTTCTGGTGTTGAGGTGGATCTTGGTTTTGGTAGAGTTGTGCTGTGTGCTTCAGTCTGTCACTGGCCTCAGGAAAGCAGGGTGTTGTGTTCTTTAAGGGATTGGTGATTTGAGTCAACAACAGGAAATAAAAACCCTGTGAGTAGTGAGATACCTTCCACTTTTACAGCCTTGGGACTTCATGATGTTGAAGGAGGTGCAGAAGGACACAGAGGGTTACAAAATCTATCCTAGATGCTAGTGTTGGAGGGGGAAAATCACAGAATCATTGAATCCTTGCAACTGGAAAAGATCTTCATCCAATCCAGCCTTCCACCCAGGCACCTCTCTGTCCCAAAGTGCCACATCTGCTGGATTCTTGAAGACATACACAGTAAATCTCATGAAGGAAGTTAGCACCTACTGAAGGATTTCATGGAAGACTTATCACAGAATGATTTGGGTTGGAAGGGACCTTGAAGATCATCTTGTTTGAACTCTTCTGCCGTGGGCAGGGACTCAGGCTGTGCCAATGAATTAATATGCTGACAGGATAAGGAGTGTTCCATGTAGGATGGCTGCACCTGAACTATGAAAACACTTCCAATTCTTCTGTTCTGTTTCTAATTCATTTGGGTTTTCCTTTCTGCAGTTAAAACTAGAATTTCCATCTTTGAAGCCTAAAAGTGAGATACTTCTGGAAGAGGAGGAATCTGCTGATTTTGTGTTTATTCCTCCAGAGACAAAAACAAGAGTATTGACAGAGCATCAAAAAGAAGTTCTTAAGTCAAAGAGGTGAGCTGAGGTCAAAGAGATGTAATTTGTTCTGCTTGCAACTTCATACACTGTGTTCCGACACTGACATCACTTCAGTTCCTCTGTCTCAGACTCTCCCTTCTTCACTGTTGTGAATCAACCAGGTTGTCCTCTCATTTCCTATTTCACTGTCAACCATCATCCCCAGATCTTTTTCCCCTCAGCCTCACCACTACACAGTACAGGTGCACAATCCCTGCCCTGATCCCACTGGCTACACTATCCATGATCCAAACCAGGGTGCTGGTGGCCTTCTTGGCCACCTGGACACACTGCTGGCTTATCTTCAGCCACTTTTCTACCAGGCAGTTTCCAGCCACACTGCCCCAAGCCTGGAGCATTCATTGTGTTTTTGTGACCCAAGTGAAGCACCTGGCATTTGGCCTTATTAAACCTCATCCCACTGACCTCATCCTATCGATGTAGCCTGGCCAGATCCCTCTGTAGATCCTCCTTCCAGCAGATCCAGCACTCCCTCCCAGCTTCGTGTCATCTGCAGGCTTACTGAGGGAGCCTCAATCCCCTCATCCAGATCATTGATAAAGATATTAAGGGGAACTATCCTCAGCACTGAGCCCTGAGGAGCACCACTGGTGCCCATCCACCACTTCACCTGATACTTCATAGGTGCTGCACAGGATGGGTGTTGCAGTTTGAGTATATTGGGAGTTGGGAAGTTCTTTCCACTTCTCCAATTATCTGCTCTCTTGTGATGAATGCATTCCACTTCTCCTGTCCTCTTGTGATGAATGCACTCCACTTCTCCTGTCCTTATTTTAATGGTTTTTAATCAAAACTCTGACTTGCCATTCCTGATTTTTGTTTCAGGGTTGGTATTCCTGCTATGTACAACAATTTGGACTGCTCACAAGACACAACCTTGTTCTCTCAGTACACTCAAAGCCAGGAAGATTCTTTGTAAGTCAAGGTGGCCATTTTATGCATTAAAGAGATCTCCTTTCCTCTGCAACACTTCTGATTTAATGAACTTTTGTTTCAGGGAGAAACCACCTTTAGTAGAAGATGCAGAAGTAGTTATTACAGATGAAACTCCGGTGAGTTCTTATTAACCAGTGGTAATTAAGACAGCAGAATTCTAACCAGTGAGGTTTTCTTCATGTTAGATCTGCTGATTCATGGCAAAACTCTTTGATTATGGTAGGAAATTGTTTCAAAGTTGCTTTGAAAACTTCTAAAGTAGGAGAAAAAAACCCCAAACCAACAACAAAACTCAAACCTCACTCAATATATTTAAGTTACATTGTTTTGTCCATCTGCACTTAAGAGATCAAGCTAGGGGAGGTCTAGAATGGATGTTAGGAGGAAGTTCTTGCCAAAGAGATTGATTGGCATTGGAATGGGCTGCCCAGGGAGGTGGTGGAGTTACCATCCCTGGAGATGTTCAAGAAGAGATTGGATGAGACACTTGGTGCTATGGTCTGGTTGATTGGATAGGGCTGGTTGCTAAGGTGGGCTGGATGAGCTTGGAGGTCTCTTCCAGCCTGGTTTATTCTGTGATCTCTGTGTGACCACTGATATTTTATGGGTATTCTATGTTAATAGTTTGCTGGTTCACTTTATCCCCAAAGCTATATTTGACTAAAAATACCCCAAAAGTAACAAACAGACTGTGAGTTGTAGTGCTAAGAACCATTTAATTGCTGAGCTCTGTTGGTAATCCTCACACTCACTTCTCTTCCACGACACTTTAGCAGAGGAATTCAGTCCACATCATGATTTTCTGGAGCTATTCTCACTTTTAAAAGTTTTGATGTTAATTTCCATATTATTCTAGAGGCTTTTAAACATCTTGAGTTGTGTGTCCACATCCTGAGCTGCTTCTGGGTGAAGCTACGGGGGATTTGGAGGAGCTACTGGGGAAGCTACTTTGGGGAAGTAAAAAACACTGTAAATCTTAAGACAAATCTGTTCACTTTTTAGAGTTGGGTAAACACTTGACCAGCTGGAGTTGAACAGATAATAGGCAAAGCACAACAGATTTTTTACAGGGGACCTCAGAGCTCATCTATTCTAACCTCCCTGCCATGGGCTGGGACTCCTCTCAGCTAGACTTGGCTGCTCAAGGCCTCATCCAGCCTGGCCTTCAACACCCCCAGGGAGGAGGCATCCACAACCTCCCTGGGCAGTGTATTCCAGAGTCTCATCACTTTTATGCTCAAGGACTTCTTCCTAAGATCGAACCTAACCCTACTCTCCCTTGCCTTTAAACCATTCCCCCTTGTCCTGTCTGTAGACTCTGTCTCTGCAGCCTTCCTCTAGGATCCCTGCAGGTACTGGAAGGCAGCTCTAAGGTCCCCCTGGAGTCTCCCCCAAGGCTAAACACCTCCAGCTCCCTCAGCCTATCCTCATAGTAGGGTGCTCCAACCCTTTTATTGTCTTTGTGGCCCTCCTCTGGGCTCACTCCAGCAGCTCTGTGTCCTAGTGCTGGGACACCAGAATTAGGGGCAGTGTTTGAGGTGGGGTCTCACAAAAAAAGAGTGTGTTGTGTTCTATTCCACCAGAGTGGTGCTTGGTTTTCCCCCCAGCCTTGTTTTTATAGTATAACTCCAGTATTTTGCTGTTAATGTTTTTGGGACAGGAAGAAAAGGAAAAGAGTGAAGTATGCACCAACAAAACAGATGAACTCTCAGAGCCCAGCAAACCAGATCCTCCTGCTGAGAAAGCTGCTTGTCTGCTGCCAAAATCACCTGTAACCTGCCTGGAGGAGAGCTCAAGTTCAAAGAGTATGGAAGACTCCAAACAGGAGACAGGTGAAGTGATTCTGGAGGAGGCATCAGCTGGAGAGGAATTAGATAGGAGCAGTGTGGAAGCAGCTCCAGAGGAGCCCCTGGAAGGGAATGAAACCACCTCCAACGTCAGCAGCAGCTCAGCTTCGAGCGATGTCATCTCTGGCACGCCACAGCCTGCCAGCCGCCGACAGTCCTTCATCACCTTGGAGAAGTTTGATAGCTCAGAGAACAGGCCTTTTAGCCTGTCACCATTGAACAGTGTGTCAGGGATGTCTGCAAGTGCTTCTCTGGCAGGTAAACGGGAAAGCACAACGTGCCAGACCAGTGCTGAGCCAGAGAAAGCTGAGGAGGACAATAAAAAGCCTTCAAAATTTGAGTCTGAGCAGATCTTTACTGCCATCCGGAGGCTGACTCGGCGGCAGAGCAAGATGGAGCACCAAGGACATAAGCAGGCCAAGGTGCTAACCAAGTCAGAACAAGAGTCTCGTGCTTCTGGCAGTGCAGGAAATAGTTCTGAGCTACTTTCCACAGAAGATGTGGAGCAGGTTCTCCTTGCTCAGTCCCAAGCTCTCCACTCTTCAGATATGGACATTAAAAAAGCTGAGGATGTCATAGAAGAAATAGAGAAGGACCGGGTAGCAGACATGGATGCTAAAGAAAATACACCTCCAGAGACCACTGTGCCCTCTGAGCAGGTGACAGCTGAGGACAGTCAGGTTCCACCTATGTCTCCTATCCAGAAGCCACTAAGGCGGTCTTTAAGGCGGCGGTCAGAAGCTGCAGAAAGCACAGCAGGTAGTCAGGAGGCTGAAGATGGCCAACAAAAGAGAAGCAGACATAAAGACAATGAAAAATCTGGGCAGAAAAAGGTGCCACAGACTAAAGAGGATGGATCCCAAAAGCAGAAGGTGCCTTCTGAGAAGACAGCAGAAAGTACAAATAAACCAGAAAGCAACTTAGTTGAGAGAACAGCTGCAGAGGACTTGAGCTCAAAGGAGTCTCCTGCTTCAGGGGGTCTTGAGGAAGCAAACCGAAGTGCAAGGAAGCCAGAAGATAACTTAAAGGCTGACACAGAAGGTCGTGACAGCAGTGAGAGCACAGAAGGTCAGATGAAGCCAAAACGCCCACGATACCACACGAGAAGATCTTCCCAAGGGTTGCTTTCCAGCATTGAAAATTCAGAGGCTGAGGGTTCTGAGATCAAGCAAGAAAGCATAAGGAGGAGAAAAACCTCCAAAGTGAAAAATAAAGATGATCCCCCTGAAGGCAGATTGAAAGATCTACAGCCAGGAAGCTGTAGCCAGGAGGTGTCTTCCCAAGAAGACGAAGCTAAGAGTCTGGAGGAAGCAAATCGAGCTGAGCTGAGCCAGGAAGCCAGCAAGGATGCTGCACTGACAGCTGAACCGTGTGAGCCACCAAACGAGGTCACTCCAGCAGACACTAGCAGAGCTGTGGGATCTGCCAGCTCTGAGGCTTCACCTGACGTACAGAACACAAGTATGGAGCAAAGCAAGAGCAGCACCGTGGTGGAATTGCTCACCAGTCCCCATGGATCTGATCAAGGTTTGAAAGCAGCAGAGGAAACCAACCATGCTGAGAAGCAGCCCCCCACAGAAGACTCTGGTTCACAGGCTTCAGTTGGTGAAGTTTCTTCTTCACAAACACCCGAGGGTCAACTCAAGAGGAGCAGAAGGCTGAAAAGATTAAAGAACTGCAGCTGCTGTCCTAAAAAGAGAAAGGAGGAAGAGACATCCTTCACCAGATCCCCAAAAGAGGCCACTCATAAAGAGACTGAGCCCCAAACCACCCTGGTTCAGACGTCTGCGAGCACAGCAGAGCTGTCTGGTAATTCCCAGTCTGACGAGAGCTTGCCCATGGCACCTTGTGCAATGAGCACTCCAGTGCATCCTCCCAAAAAGCTCAGTGCACTGCAAGTGGAAGGAGAGGGATCCTCTGGAGAGAACCTGCAAGGGAATAGCCTTGTGGTGGAGGAGAATCTAGATGCAGAGTGCCTTGAAGGTGAAATTATCCTCTCCTTAGTGGAAATACAAGGACCCTTTGATAAGATTGACCAAGCTGGGCAGTGTCTGTCTGAGCCTGCTTCAGATGAGCCTGGTAACAGCAGTCTGACAGCAGGGGACCAAAGTGAAGAAGCAGCAGCTGCAGAAAATGAAGCAAGGGGTCAGAGCAGGCAACTGGAGGAAACCCCTGAGGTGCTGACTGTTAGCCAGCCCGAGAGCAAACAGCTGAAGGAGCTGGAAAGCCATCAGGATGCTAAAGAAGCTGAGAGCATTGCAGGAGAAACTTGTGGTGGTGTTCAAGATGCAGAGATGGAGGAATTGGTGAAGAGTGAAATGACAGTGCCTGAAGAGATGGCCTTAGACAAAGAGAATGCAGGAGAAAACAGAGGTGTGGGATCACCTCAGAAGCCAGCAGATGTCAGTTCTGCAGTCAGTGAGAGCCCCAATGGTGTGCAGGCACGCTGTGTGTGGTCTCCTTCAGCTTCTCCATCCACGGGGATTCTAAAGAGAGGTGTCAAAAGAAGCCAAGAGGACGATTCCCTCTCACCTGCTAATAAGGTATTGTGATGAGATTCACCACCTGGTAGCACTCACTCGGTTCATCACAGGGGTGTTGAAGTGTAACAGGCTTCAAATCTGAGTCACAGATTCTGTTACTCTGTTCTTCATTTTAAGTGATCTTGTGCTGAAGCTAAAGAGGTGGAGGTTCATTTTTGGACTCTACAAGCACTGCCAAGCTTGTTTTGTCAGTGTGTGGGATGGGGAGTTGTGCTATCAGAACAGCCCCTAAGTTCTTAGCTGCTGCCCAGTTGCTGCAGTGCCACAGATGTTGCTGCAGAACCAGTAGGAGGGTTACCAGGGCTCACACTGGGTTTTGAGCAGCTCCTTCCCAAATGCATTGAGTATTTCATAGATTGCTTTGGGTTAGAAGAAACCCTCTAAGGTGAGCAAGGACACTAGAGCAGGCTGCCCAGGGCTCCATCAAATTTGACCATGAATGTCTCCAGGGATGTGGCCTTAACCACATCTCTGGGCAACCTGTTGCACTATCTCACCACCCTCATTGTGAAGAACTTTCTCCTGATATCCAACCTGAATCTCCCCTGCTCCAGTTTCAAACCATTGCCTCTCATCCTGTCACCACAGGCCCTTGTAAATAGTCCCTCCTCAGCCTTGCTGTAGGTCCCCTTCAGATATTGAAAAGCAGCTCTGAGATCTCCTTGGAGCCTTCTCTTCAGGCTGAACAACCCAAATTCTTCCAGCCTGTCCTCATAGGAGAGCTGCTCTGACTGTTACAGAATCTCAGAAGGGTTAGGGGCTAGGAGGGACCTCCAAAGCTCAGCCAGTCTAGCCCCTCTGCCAGAGCAGCATCACCCAGAGCAGGTCACACAGGAACACATCCAGGCAGCTCTTGAATATCTCTAGAGAGGGAGACTCCATAACCCCCCTGGGCAGCCTGTTCCAGTGTTCAGTCATCCTTAAAGGAAAACAATTCCTCCTCATGTTTACATGGAACTTCAGCTTCCACCCAGTGCCCCTTGTCCTGTCATTTAGCATCACCCAGCAGAGCTTGGCTCCAGCATCTTGTTATTCACCCTTCACATCTTTATCAACATGAATGAGGTCAGCCCTCAGGCACCTCCTCTCCAAACAGCAGAGCCTCAGCTCCTCAGGCTCTCCTAAGGAAGATGTTCCTCTCCCTTATCTTTGAGGCCTCCTCTGGACCAGCTCCAGCAGGTCCAGGTCCCCATTTCCTTTAGCAGTGAGGGAGCCACAGCTCTGTCCTTGGATGAAACCCCATCTGGGAGCTTTGGTGGTTTCATTTCAGGCTATTTTGCCTGCTCAGACTTGGCTTCAGCAGAAGGTGCTGGTTTGAGCCCATCCCATGCCATCTGCTCCTCTCTCCAACCCAGATTCGCCGGGTCTCCTTTGCAAACCCCATTTACCAAGAGGGGCTGGCAGACGACATCGACAGGAGGAGCCCTGTCGTCAGGTCCCACTCTTCACCGTCTTCACGAAGCCTTAAAGTCCTCTCTAATGGTCAGCCCAAGGTAAGTTCTGTTGCCTGTCTTCTGCACGGCCTAAATTCTCATGTATCAGAGGTCCCTAGCCTCTTGCAAGGGGGTGTAAGGTAAGAGTTGTGCCCCTGCCTCCTCCTTTGAAGACAAACGTTCTCTGAGATCTAGCCAGAATCTTGTGCTTCCCTAAACCCTGAGAGATCCTGAGAGATCTTTTCTCCTCTTTTTCTACCCAGCGTGTCACCACTCCAACCAAAGGATTTCTGCCCCTAGAATCACGTAAATCTAAACTGAAAAGCTCCAAGAAGTGTTTAGTAAGAAGTGATTTGATTCATTTTTTCCCCTCTCTCGTTGTTGTTGTGTTTTCCATATTCAGCTGTGTGATAGTTAATTTAATGCTCTGTGTCATTCAAGATCAAGGAAATGGCCATGGAGTCGCCCCCTTCCCGGAAGGAATGTATGTACCCTGCTTTGGTTGGCTGCACCACTCCAGTTAGTGTCATTCTACCTCAGATCACAACGAGCCTCTGGTAAGGGCATTGCTTCTGTTTAGATGTCACCTTCTTTGACTGCACAAACCCTAATCTTCTCGTGCACAATGGGTATCTCATCGGTGCTGATCAATACGTGACATGGGTTAGGAACTTCACCTCCCACACTATTGGAATTTACCAGACCAGCTCAGCCAGCTTGGAAGTAAGATGAATCTCTGTTTCCAGCAAAGCAGGATTTACACAGTATCACCAAGGTTGGAAGAGACCTCACAGATCATCAAGTCCAACCCTTTACCACAGAGCTCAAGGCCAGACCATGGCACCAAGTGCCACGTCCAATCCTGCCTTGAACAGCCCCAGGGACGGCGACTCCACCACCTCCCCGGGCAGCCCATTCCAGTGTCCAATGACTCTCTCAGTGAAGAACTTTCTCCTCACCTCCAGCCTAAATTTCCCCTGGCATAGACTGAGGCTGTGTCCTCTCATTCTGGTGCTGGCCACCTGAGAGAAGAGAGCAACCTCCTCCTGGCCACAACCTCCCCTCAGGTAGTTGTAGACAGCAATAAGGTCTCCCCTGAGCCTCCTCTTCTCCAGGCTAAACAATCCCAGCTCCCTCAGCCTCTCCTGAGGCTGAGGGCATCCACAAGCATCTAGACACAATCTATTTACAACTATTTACAATTAGGTACAAAGTAGGAGTAATACAGAAATCCAAACTCCATCCCAGACAAAGAAACTGCCTAGGAGGGGCTCAAAGCTACCCTCTCTCTTTCTCCTTCTACTTTCCCAGACAGACAAACAAAACAACCAACAAAGCTTAGGTTGTTTTCTGTTAGCCAAGATTAGTGGAGAGATGTTAGAGCAGACCAAAGAGGAAGTGTATTCACACACAGCATCCCAGACCAGACAAATCATTTACATTTTGGCTTTTTATCCCTCTCAGCAAGCCCAAGGAATGACAGAGACTGCCATTATTGTTTTCTTTTCACAACCAATGATCTAATTTCTCTCATTAAAATATTCCAGTTAGCCTCAAACCATGAACGAGGCCTGAGTGGCAGGAGGGCGAGACCAGGCTGCTTTTAGGACAAAGGGGAAGGGGCACAAACCTGCCCCGAAGTTCCTTCTCATGTTCAGATGGAGCTTCTTTAATTTAAGGGTGGCATAGCACTGGAGCAGCTGCCCAGAGAGGTGGTGTAGTCTTCGTCACTGGAGACATTCCAAACCATGTGATCCTGCATGGCCTTCCCTAGGTGACACTGCTCTGCCAGGGGATTTGATTCAGTGACCTCCAGAGGTCCTTTGTAACCCACACCACTCTGTAATTACAGTATCACAGTATCATCAGGATTGGAAGAGACCTCACAGATCATCAAGTCCAACCCTTTACCACAGAGCTCAATTCTCTGATTTAATCTGGTTTGAGTGGGAAGGGACCTTTAAGGCTCACCTTGTCCAACCCCATCTGCAACTAGAGCGGATTGCCCAGAGCCCCAAACAGCCTGACCTGCAATGGTCACCTGCAGTGCTGGGGCCAGCTCTGCAGTCCTTAGCACAGCACAGACAGGGAGCTGTTAGAGGAGGCCACAGTGCTGGGAGAGCTGGCAGGGCTCTGCTGTGAGGCCAGGCTGAGGGAGTTTGAGGTTTTTCAGTCTGGAGAAAAGAAGGCTCAAGGGAGGCCTCAGAGCAATCTTGGAGCATTTGGGGGGGGGGAACAGGATACCTGAAGAGGGACTGTACAAAGGCATGGAGTGACAGCATAAAAGGTAATGGTTTCAGACTGGAAGAAGCTGAATTTAGACATTAGGAGGAAATTCTTCCCCATGAAGGTGGTGAGACCCTGGAACAGATTGCCCGTGGAAGCTGTGGAGGTTTCAAACCTGGAAGTGCTTAAAGTCAGGTTGACTGGGGCCTTGAGCAGCCCAGTATAGCAGGAGGTGTTCCTGCCCATGGCATGGGGTTGGAACTAGATGATCTTGAAGGTCCCTTCCAACCCAAACCGTTCTGTGGTCCATGGCAGGCAGCTGGAGCTGTG
This sequence comes from Pogoniulus pusillus, assembly GCF_015220805.1. Classification (NCBI taxonomy): domain Eukaryota; kingdom Metazoa; phylum Chordata; class Aves; order Piciformes; family Lybiidae; genus Pogoniulus; species Pogoniulus pusillus. The sequence goes on from NC_087265.1 coordinate 5,691,958, forward strand.
TGTGGAGCAAGGTGGATTTTGGCAGGAATCTCCATTTCACATGGGCCAAGGCCAGATACTCAGCTCACTTCCCACCCACACTTTGTGGGAGCTGCTCAGTATGGCCTTGTCTGGTGCATTCAACTCCTTTTGCTTCCACTCATGGCATGTGAACAGGCTCCAGAAAGCTGTTCTCTGATGGCTGTGGGGCAAACTGCTTGGAGATGTGTTTCTGTAGATGAAATCTCACTGAATTTTGGGTTGCCCTTCATTATTGTGCACAAGAATCAGCATTCCTGTCCTGCTCTGTGCCAGGCAGAAAGGACATGATTTGTAACCTCATATAGCACTTTGTTGTCTGCCTCTCTGCAGTGCCAGGGGCATGGTGCAGGTCATCCGAGCGAGGAACATCAGGACAGTAGGTGACCTGAGCAACCTGACGGCATCCGAGATCGAGAACCTGCCCATCCTCTCACCCAAAGTTTACAATGTTAAGAAAGCTCTCAGAGGTTACCACGAGCAACAGGTAAGGTTCTTTCTTCATTTCAGAAAGAGGCTGAGGTGCTTGAATGTGTCCAGAGAAGAACAGCAAGGCTGGAGAGGGGCCTGGAGCACAGCCCTGTGAGGAGAGGCTGAGGGAGCTGGGGGTGTGCAGCCTGCAGAAGAGGAGGCTCAGGGCAGAGCTCATTGCTGTCTGCAGCTACCTGAAGGGAGGCTGTAGCCAGGTGGGGTTGGGCTCTTCTGCCAGGCAAACAGCAACAGAACAATAGGACACAGTCTCAAGCTGCACCAGGGCAGGTTCAGGCTGAATGTTAGGAAGAAGTTCTTCCCAGAAAGAGTGATTGGCATTGGAATGGGCTGCCCAGGGAGGTGGTGGAGTCACCATCCCTGGAGGTGTTTAAAAGGAGGCTGCGTGAGGCACTTAGTGTCATGGGTTAGTTCATCAGAAGGGTTAAGTGCTAGGTTGGACTCAATGATCTCAGAGGTCTTTTCCAACCTGGTTAACTCTGTGATTCTGCTTCCCAACAACCCAGTCTTAGCCTCCAGGGCTGCTGATGGCCTTCATGAGGAAGAATCAGGGATGGGGGGTGCATCACAGAATGCTTTGGGTTGGAAAAGCCCTCTAAGATCATCCAGGCCAACCATCAACTCAACACCACGGCCATCAAACCATGTTCTCAAGTACCATGTCTGCATGTTTCTTGAACATCTCTAGGGATGGGGACTCCTCCACCTCCCTGGGCAGCCTCTTCCAATGCCTGACTACTCTGGTTCCTCATGTCCAACCTAAACCTCCCCTGGCACAATTTCAGGCCACTTCCTCTCCTTCAGTCACCTGCTACTAGGGAGAAGAGCCCAACTCCCACCACACTGCAACCTCCTTCCAGGATTGCAGGTCTCCCCTTACAGCAGTAATGGTTGTGGTTATTAGGAGGTTAGAACATGTCCCACCAGCTAGTCCTGTACCTTTCCAGAGGCAAGAAACAGATCTCTTGTTCTCTCCCAAAACATCTTCAGGTCAAATCTCGAGGACTTGAAGACTCAATAGCAGCGCTTGAAGATGTGGAGAAGCCTTCTGAGGATGCAGAGAAGCCTGAGGACTTGGAGAAGCCCTCTGAGGATGCAGAGAAGCCTGAGGACTTGGAGAAGCCCTCTGAGGATACAGAGAAGCCTCAGGATTTTGAGATGCCCTCTGAGGGTGCAGTAAAGCCTCAGGACTTGGAGGAGCCCTCTGAGGATGCGAAGAAGCCTCAGGATGCAGAGAGGCCCTCTGAGGACATAGTGAAACCTGAGGCCATGAAGGAGCCCTCTGAGGATGTGGAGATAGCTAAACACATGGAAAACCCCTCTGAAGATGCAGAGGCTAATGAAGAGGAAGAACCTCTTTGTGCAGAAGAGCAACGGTCCACAGGTAGCTGCTGCCTTTTTGCTAGCATTTGGGTGTTCTGCCACGTGGCTGCTGCTGCTCTTCCCTCCTGGGACCACTTGATTGTTCTTTGAGGGAAGGAGTAGTGATAGCCACTCCTAGCAGCTGAGTTGGGTGGTGGCCTCTTGGTGGAACCCAGCAGCAGTGGCTTTTGGAACCTTGTTGGCTACTTTAAGGGAATTTTAAGAGAATTTTAAGGGAAATTAAGGGTTTTCCCTCAAGGGGCACACATAGAGCCTGGCTTAACTCGTTCTTCCCATACTTAAGTTCATGTTGGGTCTCAGCCAGGATGTCTCCTGAGCTGTGTAACTGCTGTGGCTCTGGGTGTGCACAGCACCAGCCAGGTGAAGCAGAGCTTCATCCTGAGGGGCATGGGACAGGAGTTGGGGGGATCGCCTGCATGCTGAGTTTGGATTTGAGTGCCTACATTTTTGAGCTCTTTTGGAGTCTGGCCTGGTGGCCCTGGCCGAGAAGCCCATGTTTGTGCCTCCCACACAATTCACAGAGTGGTTTGGATTGCAAGGGACCTTAAAGATCATCCAGTTCCAAATCCCCTGCCGTGGGCCAGAGACACCTTCCACTAGAGCAGGTTGTTCAAGGCCTCATCCAGCCTGGCCTTGAATTATTTGGTTAACTGGAGATGGAAACTCAGGACTAACCTGTGTCCAGTTTACAAGCTGGACTTTGAGGTGACACACCTGGAGGGACACTGGCAGGCTCAGAACACAATCAAACCCTTTCATTTGGTTCCTGGATGTGTTCCTGTGTGACTTACTCGAGGTGACCCTGCTCTAGAAGGTGTTGGGGTTCAGCCTGGAGAAGAGAAGGTTCCAGGGAGATCTTAGAGCAGCCTTCCAATATGTGAAGGGGGCTGCAGGAGAGCTGGGGAGGGACTTTTGACAAGGGCTTGGGGTGACAGAATGAGGCAGAATGGCTTTGAGCTAGAAGAGGACAGATTGAGACTGGAGATGATTAGGAAGACTTTTTTTTTCCAGTGAGGGTGGTGAGACACTGGCACAGGTTTCCCAGGGAAGTTGTGGATGCTCCCTCCCTGGAGATGGTCAAGGCCAGGTTGGATGAGGCCTTGAGCAACCTGATCTAGTGTGAGGTGTTCCTGCCCATGTCAGGGGGATTGGAACCAGATCACTTCCAACCCAAACCATTCTATGATTCTATCACTAGATGACCTTCAGAGGTCCCTTCTAACCCTCACCATTCCATGTGTGACTTCTGACCTTAGTTTTATTTATTTCAGCATGGTTTTTGTCATGCTCAAACATAATGAATCAGAGTGTCAGGGGCTGGAAGGGACCTCCAAAGCTCATTCAGTCCAACCCCTCTGCCAGAGCAGCAACACCTAGAGTAGGTCACATGGGAACACATCCAGGTAGGTTTGGAGTATCTCCAGAGAGGGAAACTCCACAACCCCCCTGGGCAGCCTGTTCCAGGGTTCTGTCACCCTCACAGGGAAAAAATTCCTCCTGTTTAAATGAAACTTTCCTGTGCCTCAGCTGCCACCCCCTGCCCCTTGTGCTGCCATCAGGCATCACCGAGAAGATCTCCATGACAGGTGGCAAGGAGTTCTGAGGGCTGCCTTTGTCACGTGGAGCCAAACACTTCAGCTTGGCTATATTCTGGTGTACAACCCAAGCTGTGGCATCAGGTCTGCTCAGCTTTTAATCCAGACCACACTTCCCTCCTTTCCTTCCTTTGCAGATGTGGCAGAAGCAGTCGTCCCAACTCCAGCTGCAGATCTCCTGAGCCAAGTGGAGGCGCTCGCCGTGCAGCTGAGCTCCGAAGACCTCCTGCACTGCTGTTCAGGAAGCCAACTCTTCCAGATGCAAACCAAGCTGCTGGCCATGACAAACTGCATCACCAAAACCCTGCAGGCTCGCTGGCAGTCTCCACCTCACGAAGCTTCTTAGCCTCTTCTTTCTCAGTAAGGAGGATTTTTGTTACAAGAGGTTTCCCCCAACCCTTTTTTTTTCCTTAGGGTGAGTTCTTCCTGAACCTGTGCATTTTGCACTAGAGGAGATCATTTTTTAGCACCTACCCAAGCAAAAACATGTTGTGGGGTTCTGGGGTTTTCTGTTTTTTTTTACTTGGTGTGTGTTCTGATTTCTTGGGTTGTGTGTTCCCCTTTTAGTTTGTCTTGCCTTGCTATGCATATTTCTTTCAGGTAGTGAAAGAAAAACTTGGATCAAGTGATGCAACAGCTAAAAAAAAAAGACTCTCAAACCAAACCTACAGAGGAGTTAAATTATTAATAATTCTTACTGTTTGGGGTTTTTTTTCTCTCCAATCTGAAGTGTTCTTATTGCTGCAAACTCTTGGTTGCTAAGAGGTGGACCCCACAGCTCTGCTCCTTGCCTTTGAAACTGACAGAGTAACCTCTTTGACAACCATTTTAACTCCTCGCAGCCCAGGAACTGCTGGTTGATGCCAGCATGAGATCTATTTTTGTAGGACACACACACACAGAGTTAGAAGCTGCTCCTCTTGGAGGTGACCCATTCCAAACCCTCTCAGGCTCTTCTTCCCAGCCCCCCCACGTTCTCTGGCTTTGCAGCAGTTCTGTGGAGAAGACTATTCTTTGTTCCTCCTCAAGGAAATGGATGTACCAGGAGCTTCTTTGTATATTTATGTACAGACTAAATGGCAAATGTTGGTTAATAATTTATGACTTTCTTGGAGTTTTAATTGCATGAATTTGCAGTGCTGCTTTCTGGGAGACCTTCAGACCTTCTTGGCTTTTACTCTGGACATTCATTTGTATATATTGTACTGTAGCTGTCAAAATGGACCTTGGATGGAGAGGAGATGCTGCAGGACATAGTACAACTTAAACGTGGGCAAATAAACCAGGAGATGAGTGATAGTTCCCAAACTTGGTAACATTGGTGTGGGTTGGTGGGTTTGTGTCCCATCAGATCTGTTCAGGCCTGCTCTAGGCTCACAGAGAAGGTCCTGCCTAAAGGCAGGAACAGGTTCTCTTAAGGTGTCAGCAGGACTCTAAATGTTCTTTGCCCTCATTCAGGAGCAGACTTGGACAGCCTGATTGAGTTGGGGATGTCCCTGCTAGCTGCAGGGTGGTTGGCCAAGATGACCTTTGAGAGGGTCACTTCCAACCCATCTGTTCAGACACCTGATGAGGAGAATGGGCAGGACAGAGGTGTTCTGGAGCTGTAATCTGATCAGTGCCAGTGGTGAGTTCACCTGCAGGTCTTCTTGCTCTCCTGGAAATGTTCTTTTTGGTTCCAAAGCTGCTTCCTTGGGCTTGTCCAACTCCTGCATTCTTAAGTTGTCTCTGACACCTCAAAAGATCACAGCAAGACAGCAAGTGCTGAAGAAGAACATTACCTTTTCAAGCTCCTGTAGACCAAGGCAGGCTTCACTTTGGACAAAGGCCCTCAGAACTAACGTTCAACTTCTGCTAACTCATTTTTGACCTTTATCTTGGACTCAGCACACAGTGATTTCTTATCCTGTCTTCCCTGGAGCCTGGCTGCTACCAGATGCTTGAGGAGATGATGCAGCAACAACCTCTGTGTTCAGGTAGGAAACCATTTGTCCACTCACAGCCCCTTGGAGCTTGACTCGACGTTGTTCTGGGTTTACCACCTGAGCTAATTCCCTTTCTCAAAGCAGTCTGCAGTGAGGCTGATTCCTTCAGCAGTGACCACGCCAAACCTGCTGCAGAAACATCAGCTTTATTGAGGCACCAAGCCACAGTAACAGCTTTTGACCCCAGAACAACAGATGAGGAAGAGCTCAGCAAGCAGGAGAGGTTTTTTTGCTTTCAGTTGGGTTCCTTCCCCTAGATAAATGGTTGGAGACACTAAGAGTAAATGTTAGTTAAATGGAAAAGAAGTGGATACAAACATTTTAAAGTAGCCCAGAAAAATCATACTTCATGGGAAGAGGAGTAAACCAGTTGTAGTGTCAGGCTTGGGTTCCTCTCTAGACGCTGCCCTGGCTCACAGCCCGGTGGTTAAACAGCGGTAGTGAAATGTTTGGCAGTCCAGGCAACGCTTACCAAAACACTCCTTTTGTTTTCTCTTTTGCTGATGGGTGGGGTTAGAGGCAGCTTGCTCCTGTCCTGCTTCTGAGGCACTTGCAGAGAAGGCTTGGGCTGAGCAGTGCCAGGCAGGCAGAGGTGCTGAGGCTTAGACAGCTTCCACATAGTTGGCTGGCAGCATGCCCGTCTTGCCGGTTCTCTGGACGGTGCCATACATCCAGCCCTCGTCGATGGCCTGCACGTTCACAATGGTGTCCCCATCCTTGAAGGACACCTCATCAGCATCAGCTGCTGTGTAATCATACATGGCCTTGTAGGTCTTCTGTTAGAGGACACAGAAAACCACGAGTGAGAATCAGAACCATAGAATCAGCCAGGTTAGAAGAGACCTCCAAGCTGATCCAGTCCAACCTAGCACCCAGCCCTAGCCAGTCAACCAGACCATGGCACTAAGTGCCCCAGCCAGGCTTGGCTTCAACACCTCCAGGCACAGCCACTCCACCACCTCCCTGGACAGCCCATTCCAATGCCAATCACTCTCTCTGACAACAACTTCCTCCTAACATCCAGCCTAGACCTCCCCTGCCACAACTTGAGACTCTGTCCCCTTGTTCTGTTGCTGCTTGCCTGGGAGAAGAGCCCAACCCCACCTGGCTACAGCCTCCCTTCAGGGAGCTGCAGACAGCAATAAGCTCTGCCCTGAGCCTCCTCTTCTGCAGGCTGCACACCCCCAGCTCCCTCAGCCTCTCCTCACAGGGCTGTGCTCCAGGCCCCTCACCAGCTTCATTGCTATTCTCTGAACACATTCTCAACATCTCTCTTGAATGGAGGAGCCCAGAACTGGACACAGTACTCAAGGTTTGGCCTGAGCAGTGCTGAGTCTAGTATCAGAAGAACCTTCCTTGTATTTCTGGCCACACTGTTCCTGAGCCAGGCCAGGGTGCCACTGGCTCTTGTGGGCACACTGCTGGCTCATGTTCAGCTACTATCTACCTATACCCCCAGGTCTCTTTCTGCCTGGCTGCTCTCCAGCCACTCTGTCTTCAGCCTGTAGCTCTGCTGGGTAGGTCTGTTCTGTATCATTTCACTGCTCTCCTGCTGGCAGCAGGCTTTCAGCTCCTGCTTTCATCTCATGGATTCACAGAATGGTTTGGGTTGGAAGGGACCTTCGAGATCATCCGTTTCCAACCTTCTTGTCATGGGCAGGGATCCTACCAGACCAGGTTGCTCAAGGCCCCATCCAACCTGCCCTTGCGCACCTGCAGGCAGGGGACATCCACAGCCTCCCTGGGCAACCTGTGCCAGGGTCTCAGCACCCTCGCTAGGAAGAATGTTTCTTCTCGGTAACTTAGCTGCCCAAGTACAGCAGTACCTTTGGTGACAGCCTCTTTGTTCTGGTGACACTGAAGCTGAACTAGTCCTGAGTGGATTTGAAAAGAATCTAGCTCCAGCTGTAACTTAAAGGTGTCACCTCCCAGCACATCTCAGGGAGATGATGCCATACCCATTGGCATCTCTCTAAGACTTAAGCTCAGGAGTAGGAACAAGCATGAAACTTCTCAGGTGTCTCACTGCAAACACCTTGTTACATCTTCACCTGATTTTCAGCCCAGTGGGTAGACATGTTCCCAACTCAGTTCTGGAGGAACATCAGCTGAAGCATGATGGACAACACAGCAACAGCTACTGGAGCCCTCCAGGGCTCTCCTCTTTTCCTCCTTAAACTACTGTGCTGGGGTGGAGTCTCAGGCCAAGGGGTGGGCGACTTACCCCAGCAGTGGAGGGGTGGGAAGGAACCGACGAGACAGTTGTTTGCTGGGTGGCAACGGAAGAGGAACGTTGTTGTGGGAGCTCGATGGTTTTGGCATGCTTGTAGCCCACTGCCAAAGGAAAGGGAGCTGTGTTACTGCAGAGCTGCACTGAGCAGGCCCTAGGGCCACAGCAGGCTGCCCAGAGACATTACAGAGTCTCTGTCTCTGGAGGGATGCACAGAATGGTAGGGGTGGGAAGGGACCTCTGGGGATCATTGCGTCCAAACGCCCCCCTGCCCCAGCCAAGGCAGTGTCACCTAGAGGAGGTCACAGAGGAACACATCTGGGCAGGTCTGGCATGTCTCCAGAGATGGAGACTCCACCACCTCTATGGGCAGCCTGTTCTAGTGCTGCATCACCTGAAATTCAGGAAGCTCCTCCTCATGTTTAGATGGAACTTCTTATGTTCCAGTTTGTGTCTGTTGCCCCTTGTCTTGTCACTGGGCACTGCTGTAGACAGCCTGGTCCTGCTTTCATGCCACCCACCCTTGAAGCACTGGTCACCATCAGTGAGATTCCCTTCAGGCTGCTCTTCTCCAGTCTACAAAGCCCCAGCTGGAAGCAGACTGGTTTGGGTTGGAAGGGACCTCTGAGGGTTGTGCAGTCCCATCCCCCCTGCAGTCAGCAGGGATATCCTCAGCTAGATCAGGCTGCCTTGTCGAGCCTTACCTTGAAGAATCAATCCAGAGCTGGGGCCACAGCCACCTCCCTGGGCAACTCTTCCCAAACCCACCTGGCCCTTGTGATCCTGAGCAGCCTGCTGTGGCTGCCCCTGCTTTAGCAGGACTCTTTGTCCTCCAACACGAAGAAAGGGCCTGCCTGTCCTTACAGTACCTGTGGCAGTTGAGGTGAAGAAGCCCCCGGAGCTGTAGAAAGAGAGATGTTGATCCACACCATCCGAGGGCTCGGATTTCTCGTCGCCGCCGCTCAGGCTGAGGGCGCTGGCAGAGCGCGAGTGCTCCCGGCTGCGGCGCTGGGCTTGGACTGCGGGGAGAGAAGGGGACTGTGAGGAGCTGCAGCCCCAGAGCACATCCCTGTGCGTTAGCACAGACGCGCAGCAGGGGCTTGCCTTGTAGCTATGCAGAGGTGTAGGTGCACACTCGCTGAAAACACCCCCTGCTGCCTTACCGAGCACAAAAACTGAGCTTAAGCTGAGGAGCGAACTGCCCCCGGCTGCGGAATCGGCTGCTTTGTGTTACAAAAGCTGTGGACAAAAGCCTGAGAGTCCCAGGGTGGTGGTGATGAGACTCGAGAGAGGTTGGTAGTGCTTTGTAAGTGTCCTACAGGCGCCATGGTGAAGGTCTGCTCAAAGGCACAGTTATGTCCCTGTCATCTTTAGTGTCTTCAATATCCAGAATATATTTTCCTCTCTCCAACCTCCTTCCCCTCAGCACTGGCTCCTTCCACATTTTTCATTCCCATCACAGAATCTTTGCAGTTGGAAAAGACATTCCTGTCCAACCCTTATCTCACTCTGCCAAGGCTGGTGCTATGCCATGGCCCTTAGCACCACATCTCTGCCTCTCTGAAACCCCTCCAGCAGTGATGATTCAACCACCAACCTGGGGGAGCCTGTTCAATGGCTGAGAACCCTTTCAGTCAAAATGTTCTGCCATCCAACCTAAACCTGCCCTGCTGCAAACTGAGGTCACTTCCTCTCATCCTGTCACTTTGTGAGGAGAGACCAACCCCCACCTGGCTCCAGCCTCCTTTCAGGGAGCAATGAGGTCTCCCCTCAGCCTCCTCCAGACTAAACACCTCCAGTTCCCTCAGCTGCTCCTCACCTGTCCTGGTGACCCTTCACCAGCTTTGTTGCCCAACTCTATCCTGCTCCAGCTTCCCAGTGACCTTGGAGGAAGGGGCCCAAAACTTAACCCAGGTCTCAAGGCATGGCCTGGCCAGTGCCCACTACAGAGCCATGATCACTTCCCTAGCTCTGCTGGCCACACTCTTCCTGACCCATGCCAGGATTCTCTTGGCCTTCTTGTCTACCCAGGCATCATTACATTCCTCAGCTGTCAGAGCTGAGCCATCCCTGAGAGTGTTCTCTGTCACTAAGGACACATCTGCAGCAGTGAGCCAGGAAGGAGGCAACTGAGGACCAGTTTGTTGATGCTGGTGGTGGCTGTGTCCTGCTGCCTTGGATCCTACAGCTTCAAGCTGTCCTTTGGTCCCCCCAGGTTGTCAGTTCTCACTGGGTTGACACAAGTCTGACACTATTTTGCAGAAGAGCAGAGCCCATGGGACCTACCAGAGATCATGTGCAAGCTTCTGGACTGAATGTTGTCTTCTGCTGGGTCATAGTCAAAGACTGAGCCGGGATTGGTGCGCCACACACGGAGGCCTGCAAGAGAGAAGTGGCATTTTCTGAGGAGATCTGTAGCTCAGGTGACTCCTGGGGAGGATGAGGAGCACACATCTGTCCTGAGCAGGGGTGAAGTGAAGCAGAGAAGGGCAGCAGTAGTCCAGAACTTAACCTACAGCAGAGGAGGATAGAGCCCTCTGGAGAGCCCCATGGGTCAGACCTTTCTGCTGTGTTCTGCTCCTGAAGCTGTCAGAACAGCCCCAGAGCTGCAGGGCTGGAGATATAGGGAGTGTGGGGGGCTGGAGTATTTAGAAAGTGAAGCTCCCTCACCTCCAGAGGGTCTAGAGTTGGGTGGTGGATGTGGGAAGTCTTCTCAGGACCTTCCCATCCTGCCCTCTGCAGAGCACTGTATCCATGCTGGACCTCAGTCCTCAGTCTGCCTGTTAGAGGGACCCTTCCCAGGGCATCACCTCACACTTGAGATGTCTCCTACAGCAGAGAACTGCTACACTGCAGCTCTCTTGAGATGTGACTGGCCAGGCGTGGGGCTGGGGAACCTTATCTAGGCTCCCTTTCCCAGGAGCTGCTGCACCAGGTGGTCTTCTGAGGCCCACCCAACCTGGGCTGTTCTGTGATTTCTCTGGCATGCAGAGAGATTACATTAAAAACACAAGTCCAAGGTGCAAATCCAGCATGGCACTGTACAGCTGAGCACAACGGGACAGGCAGACCTCATCTCAGCTGCTGAAGGGGCATCTTCAACATGAACTGTGCTGCAGACATCATCTGCAGGTGAGGATGGCTTAGAGCTGGTACCAGTTCTGCTGCAAACCTCTAGGTGAGGATGGCTTAGAGCTGGTACCAGCTCTGCTGCAAACCGTCTCTAGGTGAGGATGGCTTTGAGTTGGTACCAGCTCTGCTGCAAACCTCTAGGTGAGGATGGCTTTGAGTTGGTACCAGCTCTGCTGCAAACCATGTCTAGGTGAGGATGGCTTTGAGTTGGTACCAGCTCTGCTGCAAACCATCTCTAGGTCAAGATGGCTTTGGGTTGGTACCAGCTCTGCTACAAACCATCTCTAGGTGAGGATGGCTTTGAGTTGGTACCAGCTCTGCTGCAAACCATCTCTAGGTCAAGATGGCTTTGAGTTGGTACCAGCTCTGCTGCAAACCGTCTCTAGGTGAGGATGGCTTTGAGTTGGTACCAGCTCTGCTGCAAACCATCTCTAGGTGAGGATGGCTTTGAGTTGGTACCAGCTCAGCTGCAAACCGTCTCTAGGTGAGGATGGCTTTGAGTTGGTACCAGCTCTGCTGCAAACCATCTCTAGGTGAGGATGGTTTTGAGTTGGTACCAGCTCAGCTGCAAACCGTCTCTAGGTGAGGATGGCTTTGAGTTGGTATCAGTGCAGTACTGCTCCTGCAGGGCAGCTGTGGAGCAGTGCTGAAGCTCTGCAGAGCAGAGGCAGGTCTGACCTGTGAGGTTCTCCTGGTCCTGGTCCACGCGCTTGCGCTCCATCTCCACCACGCGCCGCTGGATGCCTCTGTAGCTGATGTCGCTGAAGTCCTGCATGTTCTTCTTGACACGCTCGGTGATGGGGTCAGTCACCACAGGGGTGAAGCTGCCCTTGCTCTTCTCGAAGTCTTCATGGTATTTCACCTGCAGGTTACAATGGAAGCTCTGTTCCCCGTGGCTGAGACCTTAGACTGCTTTCGGATTGAAAAGACCTCTAAGACCATCACGATGAGCAGTTTGGATTCCTGCTCACTTCAGTGATGCCTGCAGTCAAGTTTGAGTTGGAAGGAAAGATCATCCAGTTCCAAACCCCCTGTCATGTGTAGGGACACCTCCTGCTAGATCAGATTGCTCAAGGCCTCTCTTAGCTTGGTCTTGAACACATCCAGGGAGGGAGCATCCACAGCCTCCCTGGGCAACCTGTGCCAGTGTCTCACCACCCTCACTGGAATGAATTTCTTTCCAAGATCTACTCTACATCTCCCCTCTTCCACCTCAAACCATTCCCCCTCAACCTATCACTACAAGCCCTTGTCCAAAGTCCCTCTCCAGCTCTTAGGTACTGGAAGGCTGCTCTAAGGTCTCCCTGGAGCCACACCTTCTAGAGCAGGGTCACCTAGACTAAGTCACACTGGAACACATCCAGGAACCAAACGAAAGTGTTTGTGCTCCAACACTGCCAGCGCCCTTCCAGGTGTGTCGTCCCAAAGTCCAGCTTGTAAACTGGACACAGGTTAGTCCTGAGCATCCTCAACTCTTGTAGCCTTCAGCTGCCCCCCCAAGAGCAGCTGTGGAGCAAGGTGAGGTTTTTAGAAGGTAACTCAACTTGCCAAGCTCCAAACAGATGTAGCAAGGCTCTTACTGTGGAGATGTGCTTCTGGGTCTCTCGCACACGCCGCATTTCAGGTGTGTCCAGCACGTAGGCAGCTTTGCCTTGGACTTGTTTTCGGAAGCTGTCCGAGTAAAGGACCTGCCAGAGGAGGAAAAGGGAAATGAGCAGAAGGCACCAAGCTGCTCCTGCAGCCTGGGGAATGAGCTGCACTGCAGCAACCTGGCAAAGAACAGGGTGGGGAACAAAGCAAACAGGAGCTGTGCTGGTGGAAAACATCAGGTAGGAAAGCAAAAGTTCTCTTTTACAGCTGTGTGAGGCAGGGGGAGGTGTGGACCTGATCCCAAACATCTCTCTTTTTAACTGAGCTCCTTGCCTTTGTTAACCTCCTCAGAGCAAGCAGAGGCAATGCAGCAATAGTGGTCAGCATAGAAAGGGTTGGGTTGGAAGCAACCTTAAAGCTCATCCAGTTCCAACCCCCTGCCATGGGCAGGGGCAGCTCCCACTAGCCCAGGTTGCTCAAGGCCTCATCCAACCCAGCCTTGAACACCTCCAGGAAAGGGGCATCCACAGCCTCCCAGGACAACTCACTGCACGGTAGGAGGATGGCCCAGAAGTGGCCATTTCCAGATCTGTCAGGCTGCTACAGAGTGTCAGAAATCTAACAGCAGTTGCAGTGTTCTGGTGAAGGGTCAGTTCTAGCTCACAGAGCTGTTTGGGTTGGAAAAGACCTTTCAGGTTATCCAGCCCAACCATTAACCCAGCACGGCCAGAGCACCACTAAATCATGGCCCTCAGCACCACATCTGCACAGCTTTGAAAGCTCCAGGAATGAGACCTCCACCACTCACCTGGGCAACCCTTTCTGTGAAGCCATTTCTCCCAATGTCCAACCCAAACCTTCCCTGATGCAACTTGAGGCTGTTTCCTCTTGCCCTATCACTTCTTCCTGGGGAGGAAAGGCCAACCCCCACCTCACTCCAACCTTTCAGGGAGCTGTGGGCAGCAATGAGGTCTCCCCTCAGTCTCCTCCAGGCCCAACAACTCCAGTTCCCTCAGCTGCCTCTCACCAGATCTGTTCTCCAGGCCCTTCACCAGCTCTGTTGCCCCTCACACACTCCTACAAGCTAAGACCAGAAGAGACTTTCAAGAGCCTTGAAAGCCACAGCTGTTAACTGAGGTTGAAGTTTAAAGCCCCAGACTAAAGCAGCTGATCACAGCAGTTGTTTCAGCAGAAAGCAGGGATTCACAGATCTGACTGCATCAGGTTGGAAGGGATCCTCAAAGGTCATCTTGTCCAACCCCCTGCAGTCAACAGGGACACCTCCAGGGCCACATAGTAAAGGATCTGTTTTTTTCCACACGTGCAAAGTGAGCAGGTCCATGGGCACCTGCGCTGCTGGCCTGAGCCAGGATTGCTGGGGCTGAGCTGTTGCCTTTCCATGCACCTTGGACGTGGCACTTGGTGCCATGGTCTAGCCTTGAGCTCTGTGGTAAAGGGTTGGACTTGATGATCTGTGAGGTCTCTTCCAATCCTAATAGTACTGTGAGACTGTGTGATACCTCCCTGTCTTGGCTGAGCAGAACTCACCGAGCTGATGTTCTCCTGGTTACGTTTGGCTCTCTCCATCTCTGGAGTCAGCGGGGTCGGGGTCCCTTTCGCCATCTGTTCCTTGTACAAAACCTGCAGCACACGAAGTGGTGCCCCCAGATCAGCCTGGAGCTGCCCCCCAGCCCCGGCTCTGCTCTACCTGCTGTTACTGTTCAGCGCACACAGCACTGCAGGGGCAGGAGACACCTCGGGCAGTAAACAAAGCACCCTGGAAGTTATTTGCTAGAGCAAAAGGTGAAAACCAAACAACAACAAAATCAAAGGCAAAATAGGCCAAGTGAAGGGAAAGTGAGACAATCAAGACCGGTTAGAAAGGAGTTGTCCAGAGTGGTTATTCTTAGGGCAAGGCTTGTCCCGGTTCAGCACCGAGCTGATGCGCCCGACTAGCAGCTGCCCTACAGAGCACAGCTCGGGGTCACACGGGGACAAACCATGCCCCCTCCTCTTGCTGGGACTGCGGACAGCACCAGCCGCCCGGAGAGAGCAGAGGGGCGAGGAAGAGGGAAGAAGCAGAAGGGGAGAGGGGTTGAGGGGGGGAAAGAAGAAGGGGAAGGGGGGGAGGAGAAGGGGGGAAAGGAGCGGGGGTGGGGGGGGAAGGAGAAGGGGAGGGGGAAAGGAGAAGGAGGGGGAGTTGAAAGGAGAAGGGGAGGAAAGGAGAAGGGGAGGAAAGAAGAAGGGGAGGAAAGAAGAAGGGGAGGAAAGAAGAAGGGGAGGAAAGGAGAGGAGTTGAGGGGGGGAAGGAGAAGGGGAGAGGGAGGGAAAGGAGAAAGGGAGAGGAGGGGAAAGGAGAAGGGGAGAGGAGGGGAAAGGAGAAGGGGAAAGGAGAAGGGGAGAGGATGGGAAAGGAGAAGGGGAGCAAAGGAGAAGTGGGGGGGAAAGGAGAAGGAGAGGGGGGGAAGGAGAAGGGGAGGAGGGGAAGGAGAAGGGGGGGAGAAAGAAGGGGAGGGGGGAAAGAGAAGGGGAGGAGGGGAAGGAGAAGGGGGGAGAAAGAAGGGGAGGGGGGAAGGAGGAGAGGAGGGAAGGGAAAGGAGAAGGAGAGAGGGAAAAGAGAAAGAGCAAAGGGGAAATAGAGGGGAGGAAGAAAAGGTGAGAAGGGGAAAGAAAAGGTGAGGGGGAAAGAAAAGAGGGGGGGAAGAAAAGGCGAGGGGAGGAAGAAAAGGTGAGAGGAGTTAAAAAAAGTGAGAGGAGGAAAAAAAAAGCTGAGGTGAAAAAAGATCAGAGGAAAGAAAAAAGAGGAAGAAAGCCCAGAAGAAGAAAAAATAAAAAGGAAAAAAAAGGGTCTGAGGATAAAATGAGAGGGGGAAAAAAGAGTCAGAGAAAACAAAAAGGGCCAGAGAAAAGAAGAAGTGTTAAAAAGTTAATTGAAAACTAGAAAGAAAAAAGCTGCTTTTAAATGGTCAGATCTTAAGCGCTGCCTTTCCGGGCTTGCTCAAACCACCCAGAGGGTTAAACACCAGCAGGCAGGCTGTAAGCTGTTAACCCCAAGTGCTCTCTCCTTCCACCAGACGATACCGAGCTAATCTGTTCTTGGTTGCGTTTGACTCTCTCCATCTCTGGAGTGACAGGGGTGGGGGTTGCTCGCCCCAAGTTCTCTTTGTACAACACCTGTGGGATGCAAAAGATGTATCCAGAATCTTAACACCCCCCCCTTCCCCGCCTCCCCGGCCCCCAAAAGGCTTTGCACAGAGGTTATTGCTGTTCTCAAACCTCAGTAAATCAGGGCTGGTTACCGTAGGCAGCGCTGCGCAAAAGCCAAACACCTGCTGGCAGGCTGGGACAGAAGGAAAGCTGCTGGCTGCTGTTAAGAGAGGTGGGCTCTGTCCAGCTACGGCTGCCTGTGGGCCCGGGGGAAGCCTTCAAGAAGTGGATTATCTGCTGCCTGCCTGCCTGCCTGTCCTCGGGAGGAGTTCTGTTGCTGCACCCACACTGAGCAGCCAAAGCAAGAGGGGTGTGGAGGGCTGGGGTCTGCTGTCGCTGCAGTGCTGCAGCTACACACCTGCCCAGCCCGTGAGGCCACCAAGAAGCTACCTCAGGCACAGCACCCAGAAGAGGAGGAACAGTCTTGTTCCTCTTCATAGAACCACAGGTTTAGGCTGGAAAAGATCGTGAAGATCATAGAGTCCAACCATTAACCCAGCACTGCCAAGGCCAGCAATAAACGACATCCCTCAGCACCACCTCTGCAGGCCTTTGCAGTCCTTCCAGGGATGAGGACTCCACCACCACCCTGGCACCCTGGGCAGGCTGTTCCAGGGCTTGGCAACCCTTGGAGGGGCTGCTGGGCCGTTCCTTCTAATGCCTCCTAAGTCAGCTGTCACAGCAACACGAGCCCACCTGGCTTGGAAGGAGGATTCCGGGGGGAAGAGGTGGTTGGGGTTTGTGTTTGCCACTGAAGTCAAACACCCCTGAAAAGCCAGGAAGAGGGGAAGGTGAGCGGGGAGAAAGAAAAGGGGAAAGTGAGAAGGCAGGGGAGGAAGAGAGGAAGGTGAGCAGGGGGGAAGAAGAGAGGAAGGTGAGCAGGGGGGGAAGAAGAGAGGAAGGTGAGCAGGGGGGGAAGAAGAGAGGAAGGTGAGCAGGGGGGAAGAAGAGAGGAAGGTGAGCAGGGGGGAAGAAGAGAGGAAGGTGAGCAGGGGGGAAGGAGAGGGGAAGGTGAGCAGGCAGGGGAGGAAGAGGGGAAGGTGAGCAGGCAGGGGAGGAAGAGGGGAAGGTGAGCAGGCAGGGGAGGAAGAGGGGAAGACGAGCAGGCAGGGGAGGAAGAGGGGAAGACGAGACGGGGAGGGAGAGCTTAATCTCTCAAAGGCCAGAGAGATGAACCTAAATAGCTTCACCAGAGGACACTAAGCTCTTCCTATTGTCTGGACAGAGCCCACAGCTACACAGCCCGGGTTGTAGAAAGGTCCTGGGCGCCTGGCGCAGACTGTTAACACCGAACTAGTTTTGTTTTAGAAGAGAAGCAATTAACTTGCAGAAACAAAGGTGTTTTCCAAGTGAAAACCCACTCCCAGTAGGCAGTTAGAAGGTTACTTTAGTAAGATAGAAGCACAAAGACAAGAAATAAGCCCGAAGAGAAAGAGATCTCTTGGCAGGTACCGAGCTAATGATTTCTTGATTGCGTTTGACTCTCTCCATCTCTGGAGTGATTGGGGTTGGGGTCACCTTCCCCACGTTTTCTTTGTACAAAACCTACAGGATACAAGGGAGTATCCAAATGTCATTAAAAAGGCATCACCACCACCCCCAAACCAAACAGACAACGTAGCTTTGAATCACTCCACTCAGAAAAGGTTAGAGAGAGCTGCCCCCAGGAGAAGCAACTGCAGCTTTGCCATTGATCTACTCGATGAATGGCAAACGGCAAGAGGGGGGTCCTAGATGGAATCGACTCTGCCTGACACACACTTGGAGTGAAAGAAAAACCCATAGGGTTAAGAAAAGCAACCGCAGAGGAAACAATATCCACCCACACCAGGTCACCTCAGGCACCCTTAACCAGAAGCTATTAGGAGCTGTTTGGAAGCACAGAGGGAGGAGGTTTGGTAAAGTGGCAACAGGAGTTTAAAACCAGTTAAGAACAAGAGTAAACCTGTATGGGTTAGGTGGGAGTTTAAAGCCAGTTAAGGACAAAAAGAAGTCTGTGTGGTGAGAGAAGAGCTTGGAACCAGTTAAGAACAAAGTGAAATGGTAACATAGGAGTTTAGAACCAGTTAAGAACAAACTGAAATGGTAACATAGGAGTTTAGAACCAGTTAAGAAGAAACTGAAATGGTAACATAGGAGTTTAGAACCAGTTAAGATCAAACTGAAATGGTAGCATAGGAGTTTAGAACCAGTTAAGGACAAACTGAAATGGTAACATAGGAGTTTAGAACCAGTTAAGAACAAACTGAAATGCTAACATAGGACTTTAGAACCAGTTAAGGACAAAAGGAAATTGATGTGGTTATGTAAGACCTTAAAACCAGCTAAGAACAAAAGGAAATGGTAACACAGGAGCTTAAAACCAGTTAAGAACAAAAAGCAAAGGTAATGTAGGAGTTTAGAACCAGTTAAGGCCATAAAGAAATCTATATGGTAATAGGAGGTTAAAACCAGTCAAGAGCAAAAGAAACCTACGTGGCAATATTAGCATTTAAAACCAGTTAAGGAAATTAAATGCTAACAGAGCAGTTTAGAACCAGTTAAGGACAAAAAGAAATCGATGTGGTTATGTAAGAGCTTAAACCAACATCCACCCACACCAGGTCAGACCCAGAGCTAGCAAAGTCCTGCCTCAGGCACCGTTAACCAAAAGCTATTAGGAGCTGTTCATAAGCATAGAGGGAGGAGGTTTGGTAAAGTTAGGAAGCCCCAAGGGTGACTGAACTGCTGCAGTTGTGTTAAAGGCTTCACTCAGGCTCTTTAGCGACTGATTTCCTGCTGCAAATACCGAGCTAATGATCTCTTGATTGCGTTTGACTCTTTCCATCTCAGGAGTGACAGGGGTTGGGGTGGCTTTCCCTATGTTTTCTTTATACAACACCTAGGAGACACAAGAGAGGAGCCAAAGAAAGCAACAATAATGAATCGACAGTTCTCATCCACAGGCAAACTTCCAACCCAAGGGCATTCCCCTCCCCACTTCTTCTTCTTCTTGGCTTTTATTCCTCAAAGCAGGCGCTCAGCAACGTTTGATTAGAGGAGTAGGGTTTGGCTTTTTAACTGCACAGTGTAAGCACAACAGCAAGGAGAACACCAAAAAGGCCCAGCGGAGGGGCTGAGGGCAGTTGTAAGTGAATTGTACTTAATTAAATGCCAGCATTGCAGAGGCAAAAAACGAGAGAGGGTTGTTGTGTTTCTTTTGTTAAGTGTTTTTAGGATTAGAACAGGGCAGGGAGGGGGGGAAAAAAATCACTCTTCAGGAATTAAAAACCCTGTCCCAGGTTAAAGAAGTCACCACTGCAGCACGTAAGGAGTCATCACTTCCAGCCCTGCCTCTAGAGCAGAATTATTTCGTGTTAAAACACCCCTTTAGTAGGAAAAAAAAACACCTGTTAAAATGGGGGGGTTTTAAACAGAGTTAAAAGGGAACTTGTGTTGGGTTTGGGTTATTCTTTTCCCTTGGCAAAGTACCGAGCTACAGATCTCTTGATTGCGTTTGACCCTCTCCATCTCTGGGGTGACAGGAGTGGGGGTTCCAGTCCCCACGCTCTCTTTGTACAACACCTGTGCAGCCACAAAAGAGAAGCAGGCAAAAGAAACAACAGAGTCATAAACTCGGTCAGGATGACAGCCAACATGATGGGTTTGGGTTGCTGGAGCTCAGTCTGCCCTGAAAAGCTAAGCCTGGGGAAGGGAGGCAGATGGGACTGCACCCACCAGAGCCTGAAGGCAAAGAGGTTTATGGGTTTGTGCCACAAAGCCAACACAGATGCATTTTCCTGGAGCTTTTGGGTTACCACTGGAGCCTGTTAGAAAAGTCAAACCCTCCCCTCTTTTATCATAGAACATTAAAAACAGGGAACAGGTTGGGTTCAGAGGAGAAAACAGCACACAGGAGAGGAGAAGGAAGTTGGAAGAGGGAACCAAAAGGTCAAACGAGAAGTGAATAACATCAAATGTGAAGAGTGGTTAGGTCAGGAAGAGTGGGAAATTGAGTAGAGATGATTGTATGAGTTGATTACATGGCAGGAAGGCAGGAGTGGGGCTGGCCATTTCTAAGAGGAGGTTAACAAGAGCTGTTTGAGTGGAGTTAAAGGGACCACTGCTTGTCCTCCACCAAGTACCGAGCTAAGCTGTTCTTGATTGCGTTTGACTCTCTCAACCTCAGGAGTCACAGGTATTGGGGTTCCTGTCCCCAGGTCCTCTTTGTACAACACCTGTGGGGTGACAGGGCCACGTTAAAAGAAGACAGAAGCAACAAGAAGACAACAGCAAGTGAGAAAACAGACTGAGTGCTTTTCAGAGGCGCCCTGAGCCGAGGCTTGGGAGAGAAGGGAGAAATTAAAAGGCTCCCCAGGACTGCCCAACTGAACACCAAGGCTGCAGCGCCTCTTGGCAGCGAGCTACCACCACCACCTTCAGTGTGCTGCCCAGGAGCTGGAGAGAAAAACTGTGCATCGAACATTTAAAGCTTCCTCAAGGCTCCAAGCATCAAACCTAACACAACAGGAGCAAAAGAATCAGCTCTGCTGCCTTCACCCATCGCACAAACATCAGGGTCAGAGCACTCTTAAATCGAGGGCATTGCCACGGGTTTCTGTCGGGCACTCCAGAGTTTAGTTCTTATCTTTTCAGTAAAATCAAAGGCAAAAAGACCCCTCCCAAACCACCACACAACACAAAACTAAGCATCGTTGTGACAGGGAAAGGAGAAAAAACATTTTGAAAGGTAAATCAGGCTCAAAAGAAAAGTGGAATTAAAAGTTAGGTCATTAAAAAGAGGAAGAGAAATGATGCAAGGGACAAAAAATGCAAGGGACAAAAATGATGCAAGGGACAATTATGGAAGGGAAAAAAAAAACAACCACCTCAAAGGGATTTAAATTTCTCTGTGTGAGTTGATTATAGGAGAGCAGGAATGATGCAAGGGACAAAAATGCAAGGAATAAAAATGATGCAAGAAACAAAAATGCACGGGACAAAAAAGCAAGGGACAAAAATGATGCAAGGGAAAAAATGCAAAGAATAAAAATGATGCAAGGGACAAAAAAGCAAGGAACAAAAATGCAAGGAATAAAAATGATGCAAGGGACAAAAAAGCAAGGAACAAAAATGCAAGGAATAAAAATTATGCAAGGGACAAAAATGCAAGGGACAAAAAAGCAAGGAACAAAAATGTAAGGAACAAAAATGATGCAAGGGACAAAAATGCAAGGGACAAAAATGATGCAAGGGATAATTATGGAAGGGGAAAAATAAACAACCACCTCAAAGGGATTTTAATTTCTGTGTTTAAGTTGATTATAGGAGAGCAGGAATGATGCAGGGGACAAAAATACAAGGAACAAAAATGCAAGGGACAAAAAAGCAAGGAACAAAAATGATGCAAGGAACAAAAAATGATGCAAGGGACAAAAATGCAAGGAACAAAAATGATGCAAGGGACAATTATGGAAAGGGGGGAAAAAACCAGCAACCTGGAAAGGAATTAAATGTGTGTGTAAGTTGATTATAGGGGAGCAGGAATGATGCAAGGGACAAAAAAGCAAGGAACAAAAATGATGCAAGGGACAAAAATGATGCAAGAGACAAAAATTATGCAAGGGACAAAAATGATGCAAGGGACAAAAAAGCAAAGAGCAAAAATGATGCAAGGGACAAAAAAGCAAGGAACAAAAATGATACAAGGGACAAAAATGATGCAAGGGACAAAAATGCAAGGGACAAAAAAGCAAGGAACAAAAATGCAAGGAATAAAAATTATGCAAGGGACAAAAATGATGCAAGGGACAATTATGGAAAGGGAAAAAAAAACAGCAACCTGGAAAGGAATTAAATGTGTGTGTAAGTTGATTATAGGGGAGCAGGAATGATGCAAGGGACAAAAAAAGATGCAAGGGACAAAAATGATGCAAGGGACAAAAAAAGATGCAAAGGACAAAAAAGATGCAAGGGACAAAAATGATGCAAGGGACAAAAAAGATGCAAGGGACAAAAATGATGCAAGGGACAAAAATGATGCAAGGGACAAAAAAAGATGCAAAGGACAAAAAAGATGCAAGGGACAAAAATGATGCAAGGGACAAAAAAGATGCAAGGGACAAAAATGATGCAAGGGACAAAAATGATGCAAGGGACAAAAAAAGATGCAAGGGACAAAAATGATGCAAGGGACAAAAATGATGCAAGGGACAAAAATGCAAGGAACAAAATTGATGCAAGGAACAAAATTGATGCAAGGAACAAAAACGATGCAAGGGACAATTATGGAAGGGAAAAAAACCCAGCAACCTGAAAAGGAATTACATTTGTGTGTAAGTTGATTATAGGGGAGCAGGAATGATGCAAGGGACCATTATGGAAGGTAATGAACCCTCAGCCTCACAGGGCTTTAAATCTGTGTGTAAGTTGATTATAGGGGAGCAGGAATATTTTGTGTGTGTGTTTGTGTGTGTTAGAAGCACTTCAAAAAGAGATTATCAAGGGACTTTTCTGCTCTCCAAAGGCAGAGGTACCGAGCTAATGTGTTCTTGATTGCGTTTGGCTCGTTCAATCTCAGGAGTGACAGGGGTTGGGGTGCCTGTCCCCACATCCTCTTTGTACAACACCTGTGGGGTGACAGGGCTGTGTTAAAAGAAGGTAAGAAAAAAATCAAGCACAAGCACACAACAGCAACAGTCTGCTGAGAGAAGAAGGTGGAAGAGCATGAGGTGGTTTCCTGAGATGCCCTGGGGATTCAGATACCCACACAAGTCAAACATGAGTTGAAAACCCTGAAGATCTCAAGCCCTTGGTAGAGCAGTGTGGCTTTGGCCAGAATAGCTTCCTGACTTGCTGAAGTGCTTCTCAAGGTGGGTATTTAAAACTGGTACTTAGGAAACCAAGCCTTATGTGGATTGTAACAAAGTGTGTTTTCTTCTCAGTGGCAGCAAGGTGAAATGCTCCAGACCATACCCAAGGCGTCAGAGGATCAGGCTCCTAATGCACCTTCCTTGAAGTTTTCCTGTATGCACACACCTCACAGACTTACAGATTCATACAATGGTTTGGGTTGGAAGGGACCTTTGAGATCATCCAGTTCCAACCCCACTGCCACTTCCACCAGCCCAGGTTGCTCAAGACCTCATCCAACCTGGCTTTGAACACCTCCAGGGAGGTTGGGGAGGACAGAAGCACAGAATGGGATCAAAGATCAAAGATCCCATTCTGTGCTTCTGTCCTCCCCAGCCTCCCTGGGCAACCTGTTCCAGTGTCTCCCCACCCTCACTGGAAAGAATTTCTTCTTAATCAGCAGTCTGAATCTGCCCTCCTCAAGCTTCAATCCCTTCCCTTTCATCCTCTCACCACAAGCCCTTGTAAAAAGTCCTTTCCCCATATTTTTGGTAGGCTCTCCTCCCCAGGTCATCCATTCCCTGAGTAAAACACTATCACAACTAGGACAAGGCAGGGATGGTTTTAAGCTGAGTGAGAGTAGGTTCAGACTGGATCTTAGGAAGAACTTTAGTGGTGAGACTCTGGAATTTTCACAGAGAGAGTGATTGCCATTGGAATGGGCTGCCCAGGGAGGTGGTGGAGTCACTGTCCCTGGAGGTGTTCAAGAGAAGACTGGATGAGGCACTTGGTGCCATGGTCTAGTTGATTGGATAGGGCTGGAGGATAGGTTGGACTGGATGATCTTGGAGTTCTCTTCCAACCTGCTTGATTCTATGGAATAGGTTGTGGATTCCTCCTCCCTGGAGGTGTTCAAGGCCAAGCAGCCAAGTCTAGTTTAGAAGCATCCTTGCCTGTGGCAGGGAGGTTGGAGTAGATGATCTCTAAGGTCCTTTCCAAGCTAAGCCATGCTATGAGAAGTTTCTCATCCCTGCCTTGTTTCAGGGAGGACACAGAGACACAATCATACTGTGCAAATTGTACCTGAGACATCATGAGCAGTGCTCCCCAACCCTTTCCTCACCCTAACAAACGCCTTCATGCTCCTAAGCTTTCACCCTGCAAACCTGTGCTGCCAACCACCGCATCTAAAGCAGTTCACACACAGCTGGAGTTTCAGACCACTGTTCCTGTGCAACAACACAAAGGCTTCCTAAAGGAAGAAAGCATCAAATACAGCAGAAAAGGAACAAAGGAAATCAATTCTCTTCTGTTTACCCATCCCATAAACATCACAGCAGGTCACGCTGGCACATATCCGAGCACTGTTACACCAAGGTCGCATCCACAGCCTTGGATCAGGCAATAGATATGAGCAGATTTAATTATGTGGGGTCAAAGCAGGGAGGGGGAAAAAAACCCACAACACCCAGGGATTGAACAAGAGGAGAATCAGCTATTAAAGGAAGGGGGGGGAGGGAAAATATGGTCACAAGAAAGAGGGAAACAGAGAATCTAAAATTCATCATTAGTAGGACGATGTAAATCAAACCAAAGTAAGTTAACAGCTCTGGAAGGGGAGGGGGAAAAAAGTCAAACCATGGGGAAGAGGATGTTCTTTTTTGGGTGGAAATTGATTACAGGGAAAATCCAGGAGTCTTTGACTGGTGTTAAAATTGGTTTTGAACTGGATTAAAAGGGAAATTGCTGCTTTGGGGAGGGCAGACAACAAAAAATACCGAGCTAAAGATCTCTTGATTGCGTTTGACTCGTTCAATCTCAGGAGTGACAGGGGTTGGGGTGCCTGTCCCCAGATCCTCTTTGTACAACACCTATGTGGGAGTCCAAAAGCAGTTAAGAGCAAAAAAAAGAGGTGTGTGTATATAGATGTGTTGAAAACCAGTTAAGGACAACAGAAAAAAAGGACACCTATATGGCAACATAGGAGTTTAAAAGCAGTTAAAACCAGAAAGAATTCAGTGTGGTGATAAAAGAGCTTAAAATCAGTTAAGGGCAAAAAGAAATCTGTATGGTAGCACACAGGGAGTTTAAAACCAGTTAAAAGAATGAAAAGGTAACACAGGAGTTTAGAACCAACTAAGGACAAAAAGAAATCTCTATGGTAAGGTGGGAGTTTAAAACCAGTTAAGGACAAAAAGAAGTCTATGTGGTAATAGAAGAGCTTAAAACTAGTTAAGAACAAAAAGAAATGGTAACATAGGAGTTCAAAACCAGTTAAGGACAAAAAGAAATGGTAAGAGGAGTTTAAAACCAGTTAAGGACAAAAAGAAATGGTAAGATAGGAGTTTAAAACCAGTTAAGGACAAAAAGAAGTCTATGTGGCATTATAGAGGTTTAAAACCAGTTAAGGGCAAAAAGCAAAGGTAACATAGGGGTTAAAAACCAGTTAAGGGCAAAAAGCAAAGGTAACATAGGGGTTTGAAACCAGTTAAGGGCAAAAAGCAAAGGTAACATAGGGGTTTGAAACCAGTTAAGGGCAAAAAGCAAAGGTAACATAGGAGTTAAAAACCAGTTAAGGGCAAAAAGCAAAGGTAACATAGGGGTTTGAAAGCAGTTAATGGCAAAAAGCAATGGTAACATAGGGGTTAAAAACCAGTTAAGGGCAAAAAGCAATGGGAACACAGGGGTTTGAAACCAGTTAAGGGCAAAAAGCAATGGTAACATAGGGGTTTGAAACCAGTTAAGGGTATAAAGAGGTCTATGTGGCATTATAGGGGTTTGAAACCAGTTAAGGGCAAAAAGCAATGGTAACATAGGGGTTTGAAAGCAGTTAAGGGCAAAAAGCAAAGGTAACATAGGGGTTTGAAAGCAGTTAAGGGCAAAAAGCAAAGGTAACATAGGGGTTTAAAACCAGTTAAGGGCAAAAAACAATGGTAACATAGGGGTTTGAAAGCAGTTAAGGGCAAAAAGCAATGGTAACAGAGGGGTTTGAAACCAGTTAAGGACAAAAAGCAAAGGTAACATAGGGGTTTGAAACCAGTTAAGGGCATAAAGAAGTCTATGTGGCATTTTAGGAGTTTGAAACCAGTTAAAGGCAAACTGCAATGGTAACATAGGGGTTTAAAACCAGTTAAGGGCAAAAAGCAATGGTAACATAGGGGTTTGAAACCAGTTAAGGCCAAAAAGCAATGGTAACATAGGGGTTTGAAACCAGTTAAGGCCAAAAAGCAATGGTAACATAGGAGTTTGAAACCAGTTAAGGGCAAAAAGCAAAGTAACATAGGGGTTTGAAACCAGTTAAGGGCATAAAGAAGTCTATGTGGCATTTTAGGAGTTTGAAACCAGTTAAAGGCAAACTGCAATGGTAACATAGGAGTTTAAAACCAGTTAAGGGCAAAAACCAATGGTAACATAGGAGCTTGAAACCAGTTAAGGGCAAAAAGCAATGGTAACACAGGAGTTTAAAACCAGTTAAGGGCAAAAAGCAATGGTAACATAGGAGTTTAAAACCAGTTAAGGGCAAAAAGCAATGGTAACACAGGAGTTTAAAACCAGTTAAGGACAAAAAGCAATGGTAACATAGGAGTTTAAAACCAGTTAAGGGCAAAAAGCAATGGTAACATAGGGCATAAAGAAGTCTATGTGGCATTATAGGGGTTTGAAACCAGTTAATGGAAAAAAGCAATGGTAACACAGGAGTTTGAAACCAGTTAAGGGCAAAAAGCAATGGTAACACAGGAGTTTGAAACCAGTTAAGGGCAAAAAGCAATGGTAACATAGGGGTTTGAAACCAGTTAAGGGCAAAAAGCAATGGTAACATAGGGGTTAAAAACCAGTTAAGGCCAAAAAGCAAAGGTAACATAGGGGTATGAAACCAGTTAAAGGCAAAAAGCAAAGGTAACATAGGGGTTTGAAACCAGTTAAGGGCATAAAGAAGTCTATGTGGCATTATAGGAGTTTGAAACCAGTTAAAGGCAAACTGCAATGGTAACATAGGAGTTTAAAACCAGTTAAGGGCAAAAAGCAATGGTAACATAGGAGCTTGAAACCAGTTAAGGGCAAAAAGCAATGGTAACACAGGAGTTTAAAACCAGTTAAGGGCAAAAAGCAATGGTAACATAGGGGTTTGAAACCAGTTAAGGGCATAAAGAAGTCTATGTGGCATTATAGGGGTTTGAAACCAGTTAATGGCAAAAAGCAATGGTAACATAGGAGTTTAAAACCAGTTAAGGGCAAAAAGCAATGGTAACATAGGAGTTTAAAACCAGTTAAGGGCAAAAAGCAATGGTAACATAGGGGTTTGAAACCAGTTAAGGGCATAAAGAAGTCTATGTGGCATTATAGGGGTTTAAAACCAGTTAAGGGCAAAAAGCAATGGTAACATAGGAGTTTGAAACCAGTTAAGGACAAAAAGCAATGGTAACATAGGGGTTTGAAACCAGTTAAGGACAAAAAGCAATGGTAACATAGGGGTTTAAAACCAGTTAAGGGCAAAAAGCAATGGTAACATAGGGGTTTGAAACCAGTTAAGGGCAAAAAGCAATGGTAACATAGGGGTTTGAAACCAGTTAAGGACAAAAAGCAATGGTAACATAGGGGTTTGAAACCAGTTAAGGACAAAAAGCAATGGTAACATAGAGGTTTGAAACCAGTTAAGGACAAAAACCAATGGTAACATAGGGGTTTGAAACCAGTTAAGGGCAAAAAGCAATGGTAACATAGGGGTTTAAAACCAGTTAAGGGCAAAAAGCAATGGTAACATAGGGGTTTGAAACCAGTTAAGGGCAAAAAAAACTCTATGTGGCATTATAGGAGTTTGAAACCAGTTAAGGGCATAAAGAAGTCTATGTGGCATTATAGGAGTTTGAAAACAGTCAAGGGCAAAAAGCAATGGTAACATAGGGGTTTAAAACCAGTTAAGGACAAAAAGAAGTCTATATGGCATTATAGGGGTTTGAAACCAGTTAAGGGCATAAAGAAGTCTATGTAGCATTATAGGAGTTTGAAACCAGTTAAGGGCATAAAGAAGTCTATGTGGCATTATAGGAGTTTGAAACCAGTTAAAGGCAAACTGCAGTGGTAACATAGGGGTTTAAAACCAGTTAAGGGCAAAAAGCAATGGTAACATAGGAGTTTGAAACCAGTCAAGGGCAAAAAGTAGTCTATGTGGCATTGCAGGGGTTTAAAACGAGTTAAGGGCAAAAAGCAAAGGTAACATAGGAGTTTGAAACCAGTTAAGGGCAAAAAGCAAAGGTAACATAGGGGTTTGAAACCAGTTAAGGACAAAAAGCAAAGGTAACATAGGAGTTTGAAACCAGTTAAGGGCAAAAAGCAATGGTAACATAGAGGTTTGAAACCAGTTAATGGCAAAAAGCAATGGTAACATAGAGGTTTGAAACCAGTTAAGGACAAAAAGCAATGGTAACATAGAGGTTTGAAACCAGTTAAGGACAAAAAGCAATGGTAACATAGGGGTTTGAAACCAGTTAAGGGCAAAAAGCAATGGTAACATAGGGGTTTGAAACCAGTTAAGGGCATAAAGAGGTCTATGTGGCATTATAGGAGTTTGAAACCAGTTAAGGGCAAAAAGCAATGGTAACATAGGAGTTTGAAACCAGTTAAGGGCATAAAGAGGTCTATGTGGCATTATAGGAGTTTAAAACCAGTTAAGGGCAAAAAGCAAAGGTAACATAAGGGTTTGAAACCAGTTTAAGACAAAAAGAAATGTATGTGGTAATATGAGTTTAAAGCCAGTTAAGAAAATGAAATGGTAACACAGGAATTTAAACCCAGTAAAGAACTCAACAATCCCACTGAATTTGCTGGTAACAGAGAATTAAATAGACCAGAAAGGGAGTATAAAGCAGTCAACTATGGTAAGAAGTCTTCTGTTGGCTAGAAATACTTCTTGGCTGTGCTTCAACAGATTAATAAAGCAGGAGAGGAATGAAATGAAGCCAATAACCACTCCCCCACCCCCTCCAGTGCCTTTTAAAACTGCAACATACCTTAATCTTCACACACATATCCCCTCCCCCCCCCAAAAAAGGGGGTTCAAAATGAAAGGGCAGGAAGCATCAAGGATTGGAGCATCGAGGATTAAAACAGATTGTGGGGAGAATATAACATCTAAAATATACTTATCAATGACCAAAGGAAAGTTTAAGGGGAGTGAGAAGTTAATTAGAGAAGAAAATCTGCAGGGATTAAAGAGTTAAAGAGAGGATTATTTTTCCTCTTAATTGTTATTGTTATTGCTTCTTAAGTGATGAAGAACAAATACCGAGCTAAAGTTCTCTTGGTTGCGTTTGACCCTCTCCATCTCAGGAGTGACAGGCACTGGGGTCCCAATGCCCAGCCCCTCTTTGTACAACACCTGGGTGGCAACAGGGAAGCATTGAGAAAAAAAAAAGAAGGAAAGGAATGGAAAGAGGAAGGGTGGGAGGAGAAAAAGAGAGAGAAAGAGACAGGAGAAGTGATTTAAGACAGTGAGAGTTCAAATAGATTTGTCAGGCTTGTTCCAAGGCTAACAAAAAAGGAGTGAATTAAAATCAGCAGCTAATATTCCTAGGAGCTTTGCTGTCATCTTGCCTGGCTGCACACAGATAATGGCAGGTGGACCTTGTCCCTCCCTGCAAGTGTTTAAGGCCAGGTTGGATGAGGCTGTGGCCAGCCTGATCTAGGGTAAGGTGTCCCTGCCCATGACAGGGAGGGTGGAACTAGATGATCCTTGTGGTCCCTTCCAAACCTGACTGATTCTATGATTCTAAGCCCTGAGCAACCTGGGCTAGTGGGAGGTTGGATGAGATGATCTCTAAGGTCCCTTCCAACCTAAGCCATGCTGTGGATGTGTGATTCATTCAGTGTTGGGTGCAAGGCAGAGCATGGGCCACACTCCCTGCCAGGGAAGTTGAGTAGATGATCTCTAAGGTCCCTTCCAACCTAAGCCATGCTGTGGATGTGTGATTCATTCAGTGTTTGGTGCAAGGCAGAGCATGGGCCACACTCCCTGCCAGGGAAGTTGAGTAGATGATCTCTAAGGTCCCTTCCAACCTAAGCCATGCTGTGAATGTGTGATTCATTCAGTGTTTGGTGCAAGGCAGAGCATGGGCCACACTCCCTGGCAGGGAAGTTGAGTAGATGATCTCTAAGGTCCCTTCCAACCTAAGCCATATGATTCATTCAGTGTTTGGTGCAAAGCACAGCTTGGGGTAAATCCCCTGAAAGCTCTTTGCAAGATTTTTCTGCTTGTTTCAAAGTGGCTGCAGCAGCTCTGCTGTGAGGACAGGCTGAGGGAGCTGGGGATGTTCAGCCTGGAGAGGAGAAGACTCCATGGGGACCTCAGAGCTGCCTGCCAATACCGGAGGGGATCCTACAGGAAGGCTGCAGAGGGACTTTTCCTAAGAGTGTCTAGAGACAGAACAAGTGGGAATGGTTTGAAGCTGAGGAAAAGTAGGGTTAGACTGGAAGAAGTTCTTCAGTATGAGAGTGGTGAGACTCTGGAATAGGTTGCCCAGGGATGCCTCCTCCCTGGGGGTGTTCAAAGCCAGGAGCAGCCAAGTCTAGTTGAGAGGCATCCCTGCCCATGGTGGGGAGGTTGGAATAGATTATCTCTAAGGTCCCTTCCAACCTAAGCTGTCCTAAGATTCTCTTTGTTTCCTCCAACCAGCAGATTATTTGCCTCTAAAATTCCAGCCAGGCTCATCAGCAGAAGAGAGCTTTGGTGAGCCCAGAGACAATTAAATGGAACTGAATGTTTTACAGCAGTGGCTCTTTTGAACTATGCCCATTCATCTCGAGTCAGCACTGAATTTCCTCTCTGGCATGTCCTGATTGGGTCAAGGTGAACCAAAAACAAGCCCTCAGCTACTCAAAACAGAGGACAAATTTCTCCCATCATGGTTGCTTGACTGGAATGTGTAGAAACAATGAGTAGAATAGAAGGAGTAGAAACAACCCTGACAACAGTAGTTCATTACTACTTGGTGGTTTTTTGCTTTAAATATGCAATTTTCATCATGTTTTCCAACTGAAATGATGTGGAGATGCCACCCACAGGACCTGTAGGCCACCAGAAAGCACCCAACCCAGCAGAAACAGGTGAAGAAGCAGCACAGGCTCCTCATGTTAGCTCCTTTTGCTCCAAGAGGTGTTAAGGGTTCATTTGTCATTTGCATTGCAACCAGTGTGGTGAGTCTGAAGGCTAGTGGGAGGATCTACTTTGTTACTGAGGAGGAAAGTCACAGCACCCAGATGCTACTGCTAGGGGGGGATTGAGAAAAGGACACGAGGTGCTGCTCAACTCCTTGAAAGAAACCAGGGTTAAAACCTCAGGAGCTGGAAGCATTTCACCACCACTAAGTTAGACGGAGTGAAAAGATGAAGATAAAAGGATGCTGGAAGATATAAGGATGCTGAGAGGGTTTTAGTGATGTAAAGAAAGGATTGGTCAAAGCTCAACAAAGAAGTGGAAGGAAAATGTAATGAGTTAAAGGGGTTGGGTTTGCATTTGAAGCAGTAGGGGCTTGGCAGTACCGAGCTAATGTTCTCTTGGTTACGTTTGACTCTCTCCATCTCTGGAGTGATCGGTGTTGGGGTGCCAGTCCCCAGGCCCTCTTTGTATAACACCTGTGAGGTACAAGAAAGTTTCCACCAAAAAAATCCCTCACCAAAACACCCCCAAAACAAAACCAAAAGAACCCCACAAAAGCCCCCTAAACCCTTCCCCCCCTCCTCCAAACCGACCCCATGAAATCTGAGCCATTTAGTGCCCACGAAACCTGAGCACTTTGTGAGTTGCCTGCAGTTAGGAACACTTGGTCATTAATTTCACACTCAGTCTAGAGGCAAACATTAAAGAGGAGGCTGATGGTGGATTATTTGGTCAATGCTTGACTGGAAGATAAGGGTAAAACAAAGATGGGGGAGAAACACCACCTGAATGGCACAGCTGGCTTCTAGTTCTGGGTTTTAAATGCGTGTAAAGCTGGAAACCACTCCCAAAGGAGAGAAGAGGGGAGAGAGAGAGAGAGAGAAGAAGGAAGAGGGGAGAGAGACAGAAAAGGGAGGAGGAGAGGGAGAGAGAAGAGGGGAGAGAGAGAGAAGAGGAGAGAGAGAAAAGGGAGAAAAGAGGGGAGAGAGAAAAGGGAGAAAAGAGAGGAGAGAGAAAGGAGGGGAGAAAAGAGAGGAGAGAGAGAAAAGATGGGAGAAAGGAGAGAGAGAGAGAAGAGGGGAGAGAGAAAAGGGAGAAAAGAGGGGAAAGAGAAAAGAGGGGAGAAAAGAGGGGAGAAAAGAGGGGAAAAAAGAGGGGAAAAAAGAGGGGAAAAAAGAGGGGAAAAAAGAGGGGAAAAAAGAGGGGAAAAAAGAGGGGAAAAAAGAGGGGAAAAAAGAGGGGAGAGAAAAAAGAGGGGAGAGAAAAAAGAGGGAAGAAAAGAGGGGGGAGAGAGAAAAGGAGAGAGGAGAGACAGAGAGAGAAGAGGAAAAGAAAAGAAAATGAAAACCACCCCACAGATAGAATATAAATGAGATTAAAAGAGAGAAAGAAGAGGGGAGAGAGAAGAGGGGGGAGAGAGAGAAGAGGGGAGAGAGTGAGAAGAGGGGAGAGAGAGAATAGAGGGGAGAGAGAGAATAGAGGGGAGAGAGAGAATAGAGGGGAGAGAGAGAATAGAGGGGAGAGAGAAAATAGAGGGGAGAGAGAAAATAGAGGGGAGAGAGAAAATAGAGGGGAGAGAGAAAATAGAGGGGAGAGGGAGAACAGGGGAGAGAGGGAGAAGAGGGGAAAGAGGGAGAAGAGGGGAGAGAGAGAGAATAGAGGGGAGAGAGAGAAAAGAGGGGAGAGAGAGAAAAGAGGGGAGAGAGAAAAGAGGGGAGAGAGAGAAAAGAGGGGAGAGAGAGAAAAGAGGAGAGAGAGAAAAGAGGGGAGAGAGAGAAAAGAGGGAAGAGAGAGAGAGAGAAGGAAAAGGAAAGAAAGTGAAAGGCACCCGACAGATGGAATATGAATGAGTTAAGATATTGCCAGGGCAAAGGGAGGAGAGAGGCTTTCTTCACAGCGTTGAAGAAAAGCAGCTCTTTACGTTAGGGTGTTAAGCCAGAGGAAGTCGTTAGGAGTGGTTTGACGTTTAAATACCGAGCTAATGTGTTCTTGATTGCGTTTGACTCGCTCTATTTCTGGAGTGACAGGTGTGGGGGTACCTGTCCCTAGGTCCTCTTTGTACATCACCTGCAGAACACAAGCAGCCAGCAAGGTGAGATGACCCTCAGCCTTCCACAGTACATCTGGAGAGATCATTTCCCTGGCTGGTAGGTAAATGTCAGCTGGGATCATCTGCGAACTGAGTTCTTTTACTCATTGCTTAACCCCAGGGCTTTCTGCCTGTGCTGAGGTACTTGAACATGCTGAAGGCAGTGGAATCACTCATTAGAGGAAGGCAAACTTAAATATCCTCCTGCCCTGGCATGAGATAAAGAGGTTTTGCTTTCACCTTGGGCTTTAGGAAACTCAACAGCATCACTTTCCAGCCAGCCAACATTTCTGGAAGGGTTTTTATGGGGTTAACAAAGAGCTGAACCTTTCACAGACAGGTTTAAAACAAAAAGAACTATTAGTTGTGGGCTCTGTTTCATTTTGATCTCTGATTATGTGTTTTGTTTTACTTCATTTTAGGTCTCCAGTAAGGAAAACAACTGAACTTTAGCTCTCATTTTGTTAGGTTTAGCTTAACTTGTGTTTGATTTAAAGGAACTGCATTTTTGATGGAAGGAGATGCTTGGACTGGGTTGAGACCTAAAGCATGTAGAAATACATTATGAATACACCTGTGATTCCTCTTGCAACCAGTAAAACAATTGCAATATAAGCTTTAAAAACACCCAAAATTCACACTGAAAGAATGACAAAACCCAGCAAAATAAAGCAATAACAAGAAAGGGGTGGGAGGAAATAAGGAAAAGGGTTGAAAAAATGAAGAATCATTGGGGAAAAAAAAAAAACAATTAATCTGGTCAGGAGGGAGCTGTAAAATGCAATAAACAGCTCAAAAGGGAATGAGGACTGGGAATGAGGAACCCTAAGATGCTCCTGAGAGTGGGCTATGAGTGTAAAGGGGAAGAGAAAAGATTGATCATTACCGAACTGATGTGCTTCTGGGTCTCCTTGACACGCTTCACTTCTGGCAGGTCAGGAATGGGAGTTCCTTTTCCAATACTCTCCTTGTACTTAATCTGCAAAGGCACAGATGGGCAGGAAAAAGTCAAGAGACTGAGGTCAAAGCTCAGCTGAGGCAGGTGTGAGCAAGCAGTTGTAAGAATAGAGAAAGAAAGATCCTTTCCACGCTCATTGAGACTTATTCTGGTCAAAGGAAATCCTCAAGTAACTTCCTTTCAGAGTCATCTAACAGAAAAGAAAAGCCTGGATGGGGCACTTAGGGCCATGGTCTGGTTCAGTGGATAGGGCTGGGTGCTAGGTTGGACTGGATGAGCTTGGAGGTCTCTTCCAACCTGAACACTGGATGAGGCACTTAGTGCCATGGTCTAGTTGACTGGATAGGGCTGGGTGCTAGGTTGGATTGGATGAGCTTGGAGGTCTCTTCCAACCTAATGACTGGATGAAGCACTTAGTGCCATGGTCTGGTTGACTGGATAGGGCTGGGTGCTAGGTTGGATTGGATGAGCTTGGAGGTCTCTTCCAACCTGAACACTGGATGAAGCACTTAGTGCCATGGTCTGGTTGACTGGATAGGGCTGGGTGCTAGGTTGGACTGGATGAGCTTGGAGGTCTCTTCCAACCTGGTTGATTCTATGAACAAGTAACTCTTTCACACTTCTACAAAGCACTAACAACAACTCATTTTAAGGTTAAAAAAAAAACAATCAGAGATTTTTGAGCAGAATTTTTCAACTGAAGCTTCAATTTTGGCTATCTGATGTCTCCCAGGAGCTTAACTCCAGCAAGAACAAACCCTTTGATTGAAAACAACTGAAACATTTCAAGGTTTATTATACTGAGTTGCAAAAAAAAAAAAAACCCCAAAAGGTAAAAAAATTAGGAAGGGATATCAAAAAATTGAAGGCATTTTTGGGAATCTTAGCCTAATGGCCTTGAAATAGGCACCTGGATTCATTTATGGCTAGGTAAAGAGTAACATCCTGATCTTGTGGAGATCAAAAACGTAGGGTTCTTGTGCAGACTGAAAATGTAGAAGGTTTCTTGTGGAGACTGAAAATGAGGAGGTTTCTCACTCAGACTGAAAATGTAGAAGTTCTCATTGGCTTCACCATGAGCAAAGTGCTCATCCTCTTTCCAAGCAGTCTGTTAGAAGTCAAACTTAGCTGGTGATGAGATGGAACAGCACTTCCCTCAAAGGGTTTTCTAACCACTTGGTTACCATTTGGTCCTACTGCCCACGAAAGAAGAGGTTTGGATTTGTGGAAGTCCATCATACTCAAGGTTGGGAGTTGTCACACAACATTTGAACAACTCAAGTGTTATTTGCATTCCCACTTCAGCATAACAACAGCAAAAAGAGCACCTCAGAAGAACATATTTAATGCTGGGTCAAACAAAAGGCTGAAATGTTGGGGACTTTCAGGGGTAAAATGATGTCAGTATTCAAAAGCAGCATGAAAAAATGTTTCAGTTTCAAGAGGGATATGCACACAGTTATCCCAGTTTTAGAGGGTTAGAGCATTTGCACAGGATATAAAAGCTTGCTGAGACATGCTGCAATAGGGCTTTGGACACTGTTTGCCCTGGCATCCTGACAGACAAGCTAACAGAGCAGCGTTAGCTACATGCACAATGACATGGACTGAAACCATCTGAGTGGTCAGGCTCAGAGCACTGTGATCAGTGGCACTGCTTAGAGACAAGCCAGCAGTGGTGCACCCACTCCAGGTCAATAATGGGGGTCGACATTGCTTAACATCCTCATTAGTGACCTGGAGGAAGGGACAGAGCAAACCCTCAGCGAGTCTTTGGGTGATAGACCCCAAGGGTCGTGCTGCACGAAGAGGAATGAAGAGGGAGTGACTCTTAGCAGTGCTCAGCTGGCAGGACAAGAGGTGATGGGCACAAATCTGAACACAGAAGACACAAATCTGAACACAGGGGAACACTCTTTAGCTGTGGGGTGTGGCCAGACACTGGAACGGGCTGGCCAGAGACACTGTGGAGTCTTCATCCTTTGAGATAGTCCAAACTCAGCTGGACACAGTCCTGCTTTAGCTGATTCTACTTGAAGATGATCTTGAGAGGTTCAATCCAATCTAAACGATTCTTTGATCCTGTCCTAAATAAACTGTGCTTGGGATGAGGTGGGAAAAAAAAATGCTGGCAAGAGCTTTCATGTTTCAGAACTGGATTGTAAGTAATCAACTGGATGTGAATCATTAGAAAGATTACTGTTTAAGTACAAGAATAGGCAAAAAGGTTTAGAAGGTAACCCTTAGTTGGATGGATTATTGCCAAACAACTGTTAGCAGCATGTAAAGAAAGAAGAGAGGGGGGGGTGGGGGTGGGAATACTGTTTCATGTTGAATTAGCACTGGTAGAGTATTAAAAGTCAACTGCTTTGTACCGAGCTGATTGCATCCTGGGTTCGTTTAACTCTCTGCATCTCTGGTGTCTTTTCAATAGTAGTTCCAGGTCCAGTATCTTCTTTATACAAAATCTTAATATTTAGAATGAAGACAACAAGGTTAAGCACATAAAACACAACATTATGTCTCCTAGAGAGCAAATACAGGCTCCTGACATTGATCTGTACAGAGCAGTGCAGCTCAGAGGATCACCTCCAGCCACTGCCTTGTTGCTTGACCGAGGTCTGTCCATTTGTGCAAAACAAGGGGTTGACCATGAGGTATTTTCAGGGATAATTTATAGCAGAACAGCAAAAGAGCTTGGCTTTGTTTGCTGTTTTTGTTCCAATTTGGTTACCTTTATTTTCATATGGATTGATTTCTAATGGTCCTTGTCATGGGTTGAGTTGACTCCGCTGCTGTCGTTTGGAAGCTGAAGGTCAGCAGCAGATTTAACTCAACCCATGACAGCCATGGAGGTTGGATTTTATTATCCTGGAGATCTTCTCCAACCTTAATGATTCTGTGACTGTGTTTCACACAAATGTTTTCCACTCAATTGCTCTTTATGCTAATGGTGTTAGTGACCAAATGAGAGAGCAGGCTTGAGGCACTTCATCCTAATGTATAGAAGGTGAAGCAACTCAGGCAGGCACTTCACTTTTCAGTGTAAGACAACAGTTGCAACACAACAAGAGTACAACACTTGCATGGAAACAGGACAAAAAATACCAGGAACAGCAATTTAAGGACAGGATTGATTGTTTTAAACTACATTCCAGCTATGTATATGTGAGAGAGTTCAAGCAGGGCACTCAACAAAAAAATAGCAGATAAAAAGGAGTAGCAAAAGACAACAGATATAAAAATGGGGCAGCAAAAGCCAACAGATAAAAAAAGGTAGCAAAAGCCAGCAGAGAAAAAGGAGTAGCAAAAAAACCCAGCAGGGAATATGGGGTAGCAAAAGCCAGCAGGGAATATGGGGTAGCAAAAGCCAGCAGAGAAAAAGGGGCAGCAAAAAAACAGCAGAGAAAAAGGGGTAGCAAAAGCCAGCAGAGAAAAAGGGATAGCAAAAGCCAACAGACAGAAAAAGGGGTGGCAAAAAACAGGAGATAAAAAGGACTAGCAAAAAAATAGCAGAGAAGAAGGGGTAGCAAAAGCTAGCAGAGAATAAGGGATAGCAAAAAAACAGAAGAAGAAAAATGGGTGGAAAAAAACAGCAGAGAAAAAGGAGTAGCAAAAGCCAGCAGAGAAAAAGGGGTAGCAAAATCCACCAGAGAAAAAGGGGTAGCAAAAGGGAGCAGATAGAAAAAGGGGTGGCAAAAAAACAGCAGATAAAAAGGGGTAGCAAAAGCCAGCAGAGAAAAAGGGGTGGCAAAAGGGAGCAGATAGAAAAAGGGGGGCAAAAGCCAGCAGATAAAAAGGGGTAGAAAAAGGGAGCAGACAGAAAAAGGGGTGGCAAAAAAAACAGCAGATAAAAAGGGGTGGCAAAAGGGAGCAGAGAAAAAGGGGTGGCAAAAAAACAGCAGATAAAAAGGGGTAGCAAAAGCCAGCAGAGAAAAAGAGGCAGCAAAAGGGAGCAGATAGAAAAAGGGGTGGCAAAAGCCAGCAGAGAAAAAGGGGCAGCAAAAGGGAGCAGATAGAAAAAGGGGTGGCAAAAGCCAGCAGATAAAAAGGGGTAGCAAAAAGGAGCAGATAGAAAAAGGGGTGGCAAAAAACCAGCAGATAAAAAGGGGTAGGAAAACCCAACTAAATCTACTTAGAATAAAATGAATTTTGTTTGAAAAAGCTCTTAGAGGCATCAAAGTAGATCAAGAGCACAAACAGCTGTAATAAAAGAACTCTTTTTTGGCTCTTCCACATATTAAACTGTGATTTATTTGGTTTTCTAACTGAGAAAGCAGAAAATGTCCCTACCGAGCTGAAGTTCTTCTGGTTTTCTTTCACACGCAGCATTTCTGGTGTGTCTTGCACAACTGTGACTTTGCCTTTGCTGTTCTGGAGGTCCCACTGGTACTGAAGCTGTTGGGAAAGTTAAAAAGTCAAATGGTGAAGTCCTTAACCTTCATTGTCGAGACTCAAATGGTTTAGATGCAACCTGGAACTTCTCAGGATATTGTAATGAATCGAGGTAAGGATCTCCTGTTAACTAATTTAAATGGGAGTATTTTATGGCACAGCTTGATCTTACTAAGAGTGGTGTCCTTGATCTCACTAAGAGTGGTGCTAAAATCAACTCCTCAGGAGATCTACTTGAAAAGAATTGATTTTTTTCCCCCCATGCCCAGGTGGCCAAGAGAGCCAATGGCATCCTGGCCTGGCTCAGGAGCAGTGTGGCCAGCAGGACACGGGAGGTTCTTCTGCCCCTGTACTCAGCACTGCTCAGGCCACACCTTGAGTGCTGTGTCCAGTTCTGGGCTCCTCGAGTCAAGAGAGATGCTGAAATACTGGAAGGTGTCCAGAGAAGGGCAACAAAGTTGGGGAGGGGCCTGGAGCACAGCCCTGTGAGGAGAGGCTTGAGGGAGCTGGGGGTGTGCAGCCTGCAGAAGAGGAGGCTCAGGGCAGACCTCATTGCTGTCTGCAGCTACCTGAAGGGAGGCTGTAGCCAGGTGGGGTTGGGCTCTTCTGCCAGGCAAGCAGCAACAGAACAAGGGGACACAGTCTCAAGTTGTGGCAGGGGAGGTCTAGGCTGGATGTTAGGAGGAAGTTGTTGTCAGAGAGAGTGATTGGCATTGGAATGGGCTGCCCAGGGAGGTGGTGGAGTCACCATCCCTGGAGGTGTTGAAGCAAAGCCTGGCTGGGGCACTTACTGCCATGGTCTGGTTGACTGGACAGGGCTGGGTGCTAGGTTGGACTGGCTGAGCTTGGAGGTCTCTTCCAACCTGCTTGATTCTATGATAATG
Source organism: Pogoniulus pusillus (assembly GCF_015220805.1). NCBI lineage: Eukaryota > Metazoa > Chordata > Aves > Piciformes > Lybiidae > Pogoniulus > Pogoniulus pusillus. The sequence goes on from NC_087265.1 coordinate 5,730,896, forward strand.
CAGTTGGAGGTATCCCTGCTGACTGCAGGGGAGTTGGGCAAGATGAGCTTTGAGGCTGCCTCCCAACATGATGCAGTCTAAGTACGTGAATAACACCTAACAGGGCTACTACAGACATAGCAAAACCTGTAACTGCAGATACCCTGAGGATATAAAGGCAGCCTAGCAGGGATGAGAGTGTGATTTTGGGATCTTGTGAAATGAAAAAAAGCTGGTTGGTTTTTTTTTTTAACTGATGGTGTTTATTATTTCTCTACTTACTGTGCTAAAGTTCTTCTGGTTCTCCCGGACTCTCTGCATTTCTGGAGTGTCTGCCACGGGCACATAGTATGGCATGGTCTTTTCTGCATCTTCCTTGTACTTTTTCTGATGGGAAATACAAAATAGAAGATCTCACTAATACAAAACATTCTGGCACTGGCCTTTGTTACATGATGCCCATCCTTAGGGAAACTGCCCCTCTGCTCTGCTGAGATCCCACCTGCAGTACTGCAGCCAGTTCTGCAGTCCCTACTACAAGAGGGATGTGGAGATGCTGGAGTGTGCCCAGAGCAGGGCCAGGAGGATGCTCAGAGGCTGCAGCAGCTCTGCTGTGAGCACAGACTGAAAGAGTTGGGGCTGTGCAGGCTGGGGAAGGCTCCCAGGTGACCTTCTTGTGGCCTTCCAGCATCTGAAAGGGGCCACAAAAAAAATGGGGGGGGACTTTTTAGGCTGAGAGTGACAGGACTGGGGGGAATGAAGCAAAGCTGGAGGTGGGGAGAGTCAGACTGGCTGTGAGGAGGAAGTTCAGCATGAGAGTGGTGAGAGGCTGGAATGGGTTGCCCAGGGATGTGGTTGAGGCCCTGTCCCTGGAGGTGTTCAAGACCAGCATGGATGAGGCTCTGGGCAGCCTGCTCTAGGGTAGGGTGTCCCTGCCCATGGCGGTGAGGTTGGAACTGGCTGATCCTTGTGGTCCCTTCCAACTCTGACTGATTCTATGATTCTATGCCCAGGGAGGTTGTTGATGCTCCATCCCTAGAGGTCTCCAAGGCCTTGAGCAACCTGGGCTAGTGGAAGCTGTCCCTGCCCATGGCAGGGGAGGTTGGAACTGGATGATCCTTAAGTTCCTTTCTGTGATTTAATGAAATGTGAGTACTACTTGGTTATAAATTCAGATTGTACCTCTGTGTAAGATTTATTTCAAACAGTAAAGTTATTAAGGAGTAGGAAAATTAAATCTACTTAGAACAAAATTGGTATTGCAAAAGCAACAGAAATTGTTGATTCAGTCTAGAAATTGACTTATTTCTATATTGAAAGGGAATTCAGTGTAAGAGGTGACAGCTCTAGAGAGGTTTGTTTTTCTGGGCTGTCTGCTGATTGTTAGGACAGGTTTTTAGGTGCTCCAGATTAGCATCCAAACTCCTCTCAGTGCCAGGGTGAGGGGCAATAAGCACAAACTGGAAGCCAGGAGGCTCCATCTGAAGACGAGGAGAAAGTTGTTTGGTGTGAGTGTGCTGGAGGCCTGGAGCAGGCTGCCCAGAGAGGTTGTGGAGTCTCCTTGTCTGGAGAGCTTCCAATTGCAGCTGGGCATCGTGATGCTGGGCAAGCTGCTGTGGGTGCCCCTGCTTTAGCAGGGAGGTTGGAGTAGATGATCTCCAGAGGTCCCTTCCAGCCCCCACCATGCTGGGATTCTGTGATCCACTTGAGGCTGCCACATGAATAACGATTTCGTGGCTTTTCTCAAGATACCTGGCTGGAGAGGTCCTTGACCTGCTGGGCATGAACAATCTCTGGAGTATCCACCACACTGGTGAAGTTGGCTTTCTCCATTTCTGCCAGCTGCTTGTATTTGATCTGTTGGGAGGAAAGGTCACATTTAGGTGCCTAAATCATAGGTGGACAGGAGTTTTCATTCAATCTAAACAGCAAATGAACATTAACAAATGCTCCTTTAGAGAGGACATCAGATGATGATATTCATACAGACCTGGCTAGCAATGTCAGTGGCATTCTTTGCTCTCACAAAATCTGGTGTCTCCATAGCCAGTTCTGTCAGACCTTTGCCTTTGATTTCTAATTCCAAGGCTTTTTTGTACTCTTTCTGCAGATGAAGAAAGCAAATAGATACTTTGACAAAGTGACTGCAACGCCAGCTTCAGGTGGTTTCAGGACCACACCAGCAAATATGGACACTGCTTACATCAGCTCACAATTAGACACACAAATTGTGTCATTTGGGGATTAATATCATCTTTAAAAACTCAGCATTGCAGCAGCCACTCTTTCCAAAGAGATCTTCCACCACCAAGGCCTAAAATGTTTCTCTTGTGTGAATCAATATCATTCCTATCTCTCTGTGCCAACCCTACTGAATTTAGCCTGGTAATAATAACCAAGCTCTTGGAAGAACTCAAAACCTCTAAGCACAAAATGCTTTTGTCAGTAAAGGTCTTCACTTTAAGGGTATTTTGTTAGGCAGCAAAACCATAAACAACATTAAAATGTTCATCTTTTTCAGTTTTCAGCCTGCTTCAGGGAATGACAAAGCTCAGACAGGTGCTGCACAGCATTGAACAGCTGCAGGCTTTTATATCCTCTCAGGTGTTTTCCCAATAACTTTTGACACAACTCCATGGATCAGGACAAGCTGGAGGCTGATCTGCTGGAGAGCAGCTCTGGGGAAAACCACCTGGGAGCCCTGGTGGACAGCAGGATGACCATGAGCCAGCAATGTGCCCCTGAGGCCAAGAAGAACAATGGCATCCTGAGGTGCATCAGGAAAAGTGTAACCAGCAGGTCCAGAGATGTTCTCCTTTTCTACTCTGCCCTGGTGAGGTCACAGCTGGAGTACTGGGTCCAGTTCTAGGCTCCTTAGTTCAGGAAGGGCAGGGACTTGTTGGAGAGGGTACAGCAAAAGGACTACAAAGATGCTGAGGGGACTGAAACATCTTTCTTGTGAGGGAAGAAAGAGAGAATTGGGGTTTTTAGTTTGGCAAAGAGAAGACTGAGGAGGGAATCTCATCAATGCTGATTAATGCTTAAAGGTTGGGGGTCAGGAGGATGGGACCTGTGGTGCCCAGTGACAGAACAAGGGTAATGAACACAAACTGAACCATAAGAAACTCTCATCTAAACATGAGGAGGAGCTCCTTAAATTTGAGGTTGACAGAGTCCTGGAGCAGGCACCAGAGAGGTGTTGGAGTTTCCACCTCTGGAGACCATCAAAAGCCTCCTGGATGTATTCCTGCATGACCTTCTCCAGGTGACCCTGCCTTGACAGAGGGGTTAGACTCAATGATCTCCACAGCTCCCTTCCAACCCCTATAATACTCTGATTCTGTGACATACCTCATTGAGGATTTGAGTTGCATTCTTGGCTCTTAACATATCTGGAGTCTCCTCTAAAGCTGTTAGTCCTTTACCTTTGACACCTTCTTCCAGATCCTTCCTGTACTCTTTCTGCAGAAGAAAGAACACAAAAGCTGCAAAGCCAAACTAAACAAAGTTTTGCATTCTGCAGAAGGAGAGGAGAGGAGAGGAGAGGAGAGGAGAGGAGAGGAGAGGAGAGGAGAGGAGAGGAGAGGAGAGGAGAGGAGAGGAGAGGAGAGGAGAGGAGAGGAGAGGAGAGGAGAGGAGAGGAGAGGAGAGGAGAGGAGAGGAGAGGAGAGGAGAGGAGAGGAGAGGAGAGGAGAGGAGAGGAGAGGAGAGGAGAGGAGAGGAGAGGAGAGGAGAGGAGAGGAGAGGAGAGGAGAGGAGAGGAGAGGAGAGGAGAGGAGAGGAGAGGAGAGGAGAGGAGAGGAGAGGAGAGGAGAGGAGAGGAGAGGAGAGGAGAGGAGAGGAGAGGAGAGGAGAGGAGAGGAGAGGAGAGGAGAGGAGAGGAGAGGAGAGGAGAGGAGAGGAGAGGAGAGGAGAGGAGAGGAGAGGAGAGGAGAGGAGAGGAGAGGAGAGGAGAGGAGAGGAGAGGAGAGGAGAGGAGAGGAGAGGAGAGGAGAGGAGAGGAGAGGAGAGGAGAGGAGAGGAGAGGAGAGGAGAGGAGAGGAGAGGAGAGGAGAGGAGAGGAGAGGAGAGGAGAGGAGAGGAGAGGAGAGGAGAGGAGAGGAGAGGAGAGGAGAGGAGAGGAGAGGAGAGGAGAGGAGAGGAGAGGAGAGGAGAGGAGAGGAGAGGAGAGGAGAGGAGAGGAGAGGAGAGGAGAGGAGAGGAGAGGAGAGGAGAGGAGAGGAGAGGAGAGGAGAGGAGAGGAGAGGAGAGGAGAGGAGAGGAGAGGAGAGGAGAGGAGAGGAGAGGAGAGGAGAGGAGAGGAGAGGAGAGGAGAGGAGAGGAGAGGAGAGGAGAGGAGAGGAGAGGAGAGGAGAGGAGAGGAGAGGAGAGGAGAGGAGAGGAGAGGAGAGGAGAGGAGAGGAGAGGAGAGGAGAGGAGAGGAGAGGAGAGGAGAGGAGAGGAGAGGAGAGGAGAGGAGAGGAGAGGAGAGGAGAGGAGAGGAGAGGAGAGGAGAGGAGAGGAGAGGAGAGGAGAGGAAAGGAAAGGAAAGGAAAGGAAAGGAAAGGAGAGGAAAGGAAAGGAGAGGAAAGGAAAGGAAAGGAAAGGAGAGGAAAGGAAAGGAAAGGAAAGGAGAGGAAGGAAGGGAAAGAAAGGAAAGAAAGAAGGGAAGGAAAGGAGAGGAAGGAAGGGAAAGAAAGGAAAGAAAGAAGGGAAAGAAAGGAAAGAAAGAAAGGAAAGAAAGGAAAGAAAGAAAGAAGGAAGGAAAGGAAAGGAAAAAATTCCCAAAGAAAAAGGAATTTTTTTCCCCCAAACACCAAAGAATATTGTCAAGGGTTATAGAAGAACTGCCAGAGAGTAATTATTGTTCAAGAGAAATTCCAAAGGCACGCACACCTTGCTATGGAACAGTTAAGCTGAGGGATGTCAGAAAGGGATGACTGAGTCAAATAGGAACACAGTTAACAGACAATGAAAGAACGACCACGACAAACCGGAGCACAACACAGAATGGATGTGAACATGCTTGATGGGGAATGGTTAGGAAAAGGGAAGTGGTGAAGAAGAAAATGCTGCTGAGGATACTTAGTGGAATTATTTGGCTTGACAGAGGCAAGAAGCACGGAATAACTGCTACCTCGCTTGCTATTTTGGTTGCATATTTGACATGTAACAAGGATGGTGTAATCTCCAAGCCAGTAAGGTTCCTGCCCTTAATGGACTCTTCAAAGTCCTTCTTATATTCTTTCTAATGAGAGCAAGAAGACAAAAAGCAAAATAGCAAAAGATTTATTACATTGATGAGGTGGAAAAACCTGCTGGGAGGATGGAGCAGTGCTCTTGGGCTAACATCACGATGACAACCTGCTGCAGTCGGTGCCTTGGGCACCTCAGGTATTAAATCCTGTTTCTGCTGAAGGCCATGAAACAGCTCATTACATTCAGTGGAAATAGGACCTGATTCTGCCTTCTTTTAAAGATATTTTGCTACTTAGGTACATATATTTTATGCAGAGAAAACATTCAGTGGACTCGTGATGATTCATGTCTCAATACAGCAGTTTTTCATCTGTGACAGGACAAGATTATGCTTCAAATAAACAGAAAGGGGAAAAAAAGCCTGCTTGAGGAAATAGAATGACAGGTCAGTGAAGAACAATGTGACAGTAGAGACAAGCAGGAAATAAATGGATGCCTCATAAAGAGATTTCTGAGGTGAAAAGAATATCCAGGCTACTTTTGATGGGCTGTGATAACAAGACACAGGCTACATTCCTGTGCAAAAGCTTTAAGTGAGACATATTTGATCCCAAGACTTGCTTAAGCTTCTTTTAGTGACAGCTTCCCACTGAAAACTGACAGATAATATAGACACAAGAAAGCTTTCTGGATTTTAAACATGGTATTTCATAACTGACAGAAACAAATGTGACACAGCTATCATTTTCCAGCCTATCGGCATGCACAAGATGCAACTGGGATTGCTGAACTAAATCACTGTGCAAAGTTAACTACCAAAACATAAATTCAAAGGCTTCTTTAGTCTCTTAGCACTGATGTTAACCATACCTCACTCTGCATGAGCTGAGATTCCTTTGCAGTTAGGTATGTTGGAGTTTCGAAGTCCAGCATAGGTTTTCCTTTTTCCTTCTCGTACTTTTCTTTGTACTTCACCTGAGAAGGACAAAATAAAAAGTTACCTTCCTAAGTAATCAAAGAATCAACTCCCTAACTAACCAAAAGTTACCCTCCTAAATAATCAAAGAGCCAACTCCTTAACTAACCCAAAAGGTTACCCTCCTAAATAATCAGAGCCAACTTCTTAACTGACCAAAAGGTTACCCCCTAAATAACCAAAGAGCCAACTCCTTAACTAACCCAAAAGGTTACCCTCCTAAATAATCAGAGCCAACTTCTTAACTGACCAAAAGGTTACCCTCCTAAAGAGTCAGAGCCAACTCCTTAACTAACTAAAAGGTTACCCTGCCAAATAATCAAAGAACCAACTCCTTAACTAACCCAAAAGTTACCCTCCTAAATAATCAGAGCCAACTCCTTAACTAATCAAAAGGTTACCCCCTAAATAATCAAAGAGCCAACTCCTGCACCAAACAAAAGGTTACCCCCTAAATAATCAAAGAGCCAACTCCTTAACTAACCCAAAAGGCTATCCTCCTAAATAATCAGAGCCAACTACTTAACTAACCAAAAGGTTATCCTCCTAAATAACCAAAGAGCCAACTCCTTAACTAACCAAAAGGTTATCCCCTAAATAATCAAAGAGCCAATTCCTTAACTAACCAAAAGGTTACCCCCTAAATAACCAAAGAGCCAACTCCTGCACCAACCAAAAGGTTACCCCCTAAATAACCAAAGAGCCAACTCCTTAACTAACCCAAAAGTTACCCTCCTAAATAACTAAAGAAACAACTCCTTAACTAACCAAAAAGTTATCCTCCTAAATAGTCAAAGAGCCAACTCCTTAACTAACCCAAAAGTTACCCTCCTAAATAACTAAAGAAACAACTCCTTAACTACTGTGTGCCTACTTTGCTCAACAGTTGGAAGGGCTGGGTTGGACTGGATGACCTCTAGAGGTCCCTTCCAACCCAAAGCATTCTATGATTCTATGATCCATGGCAAAAAAGTGAATATCTAATAGTGTTCACCTTCATCAAATCCATATTACTGACCATAAGATGTAAAACCAAGGGTCAGGCTTGTAGCAAAACGTGTGTTACCTAAAATTCTACTCATTAATTTCCTCTTGCAGTGTCAGCTCAGGTGTGAGGAATTTACTGAGCACAAGGAAGAAAGTAGGTAGCTGTAGAAAGGTAACTTGAAGGCTGCTCATGAGTTCAGCCAGTTACATGTTAGCAGATCACTGGAGTGTGTTAGCAGGAGGGACTGAAAAGATGCAATTTAGCCACTTGCTATCTAATTCTGTGCAGGGGAATCCAGGAAGCTAAACGTCCACAAAGAAGAATATATTCTTGCTTTAAGTTATGGCATCCAGCCTATAAGGCACCAATTTCCAGCCTGCTGCATGAGGTAATGACCTGGTGTTGGCTGAGACAGATCCTGACCTCAGAGTGGGGCAGCAAGTAGTGACTTTAACTGCAAAGTGCTTAACAATTGTCTATCCTGTGAAACCTTTTTGCTCTCCATGTCAGGCAGCAGAGCAATAAATCTGTGTTATGAGAGTATTTTTCCCTTGTTTACTTGGAATAGAACCTGGAAGAGGGAGAATTAGAGACCAAATCAGAGTATGAGTTTGCCTGGAATGATTCATCATTTGCTGTATTCCAGAGGGGAAAGTACCAGGCACATTTAATAGCAGCAGTAGGTATTGTTTTGGTTAAAGCCATTTTGGTTTGCAGAATAAGGGTGACAAGAGGTGTCCTTGAGGATAGAATGGATAAAGCAGTTGAAAATATACTGTCAGCAATAAGTCCTTCCAGTTCCTGTGATTCCAAGGTGCTTTTTGTCTAAAGGAAGTCACCCTGATGAATATATTCTGTTGTGCACAGGATTCCAGGGTCCTTTTTGTCTAAAGGAAGTCACCCTGAGGAATATATTCTGTTGTGCACAGGATTCCAAGGTGCATTTTGTCTAAAGGAAGTCACCCTGATGAATACATTCTGTTGTGCACAGGATTCCAAGGTGCATTTTGTCTAAAGGAAGTCACCCTGATGAATATATTCTGTTGTGCACAGGATTCCAGGGTCCTTTTTGTCTAAAGGAAGTCACCCTGATGAATATATTCTGTTGTGCACAGGATTCCAGGGTCCTTTTTGTCTAAAGGAAGTCACCCTGAGGAATATATTCTGTTGTGCACAGGATTCCAGGGTCTTTTTTGTCTAAAGGAAGTCACCCTGAGGAATATATTCTGTTGTGCACAGGATTCCAAGGTCCTTTTAGTCTAAAGGAAGTCACCCTGATGAATATATTCTGTTGTGCAAAGAGATCCATGTACGACAGGCATAAGCCACCTGGGGACCTGCTCTGGAGTGAAGAAGTCACAGAGGTATTTTATGTGCACTCTAAAGTCACAGAGATGCAAATGCTTCTCATGGACTTGTTTACTGAGGTGTTTATAAAGCAGATGGGCAGAGAGGTTGTTAAATAGTGGAGAATTTGCTAGGGTCACTCCAGTGCTGGAGAGTGGGGCTGGGTGAGTGGGATAAAGGAGAAACACACAACCAACTTACGTGGCTCTGTAGTTCTGATGCCTCCCTTAGATGAACCTGCTCAAGATTATCTGGCACCACATGGTAGTGACCCTTACTCTTCTCATACTGCTTCTTGTACTGGTACTGAAGGGAAGGTGTCAAAAATCATCTCAATCAAAAAAAAAAACCCAAACAAAACAAGAAAAAGCAAATAATCCTTCAGCAAATTTACTTCTTAGGTCCAATCAATGCCAACACCTCAATGGAATATCAAAGAGAAATTAGAAAGAAGCAGCAAAAGAAAAAACAAAGAAGTTTAAGACCCAGCATAAGATATCACTTCTCAAAAGGTAGGTGAAGGTTTTTGGTTTTGATTGGGTATTTGTGAGGTTTTTTGGACCATTTTGAATGCAAAGAAGAATTTTCTTCTCCCCCAAAGCCAGGATTAAAATAAGTTATAAAAAAAAAGAAGAAGAAGAAGAAGAAGAAAACAGTGAATATATCAAAAGGCTGTAGCAGGCAACAGTGATTGTTGTCTTGTCTCAGTAATATTATCAGCTCATTTGTTAAGCATAAGTCTGTACATCTACAGCAGGGGGATGTTAAACAGAAATGTTTAAAAAGAAACCAAACAGAGCAAAAAAAAAAGAGTAATTTTAAGTGTGGTAAGAAAAAAAAAGCAACAAGAAAATGGAGGGTTTTTTGTTGTGGTTAGTGTAAAACAATCAGTTAAAATGTAATAAAGAATCAGCTCATCAAAAATCATTAGAGGGTTTAAAATATTAGCAGTCTGACAGCTAATGAAGGTCTCACTTCCCAGAGGATAAATGTGGCAAAGTTGCTGTTAACTAGGAAAGGCTCATTAGAAAGTAAGAGGAAGAGATCACTACCAGGTGATGGCCCAGGAATAAGGGAGGGAGGAGGTGTTACAGAAGTAGTTAGCAGAGATCAATTTGGAATGGGATGGATAGTGATGGGGGGAAAAAAGGCAGCTGGAGCTGGGCTGAGTGAGCTTACGGTACTGGCCAGCTGGCTGGTGCTCAGGACGTGGTTCATGATCAGGGATTCAGACATGTCTGTGACAGGCTTGTGAAGCTTCTTCAAATCTGCCTTGTATTTCACCTGCAGGGCAGGAAGGACAAACCACATCAGCAAAGGAAAGAATAACCCCAGGGATCAGTGGAGGTTGGGGACTGACCTGTTGGAAGGCAGCCATGGGGATAAGGAGCTGGGAGTCCTAAGTGGATGGGAGGTTGACCATGAGTCAGCAATGTGCTCTTGTTCAGGAGGGGCAATGACATTCTGGGGTGTATTTGAAGGGCTGTGGTGAATAGGTTGAGAGAGGTTCTCCTGCCCCTGGTAAGGCTGCATCTGGAGTGCTGTGTACAGTTCTGAGCCCTCCAGTTCAAGAGGGACATAGAACTGCTTGAGAAAGTCCAGCACAGAGCCACAAAGATGATTAGGGGAATGGAACATCTCTCTTATGAGTAGAGACTGAGGAGCTGGGGCTGTGCTGCTTGGAGAGAAGCAGCCTGAGGGGTGACCTCAGCAATATTTATCAATATGTGCAGGGTGAGTGGCAGGAGGCTGGAGCCAGGCTCTGCTGGGTGATGCCCAGTGACAGCACAAGGGGCACTGGGTGGAAGCTGAGGCAGAGGAAGTTTCATTTAAACATAAGGATGATTTTTTTTTCTCTGTGAGGGTGACAGAACCCTGGAGCAGGCTGCCCAGGGAGGTTGTGGAGTCTCCCTCTCTGGAGATATTCAAAACTCTCCTGGACACATTCCTGTGTGACCTGCTGTAGGTGCTCCTGCTCTGGCAGGGTGGTTGGACTGGCTGAGCTTTGGAGGTCCCTTCCAGTCCTTGGCATTCTGTGATTCTTTGAGAGGAGGCTGGGAGACTGAGTTGAATGCATCCATGGATTTCTTTACCAAAGACCTCCTTTGTGTGGGAACTTGTAGCTTCCCTTAGGGAAAAGCAGAAGCAAACCTACCTCGCTAGCCATGTTGTGAGCATCTTTCATGGTCTTGTAGATTTTAGCCTCCTTCAAATCATATTTGGGCTTTTTACCCAGCTCTTTGGCAAAATTCTCCTTGTATTTCACCTACATTGAAAAAAAACAACAACCAAGGATTACACCTGTTCTTCATCTTTACTGGCTGAAAAAGGTAGAGACCCTACTTCCGTGCTGATGGGAAGCAGAAGAACTCCAAGAGGAGCAACTCGAAGGCATCCACTGGAATGAAAGCAATTTTCAGGGGTGACCTGACGTGGAAAGACAATCTACATTTGCATTTGTGTATCACCACCTGCAGTTTTGCATTCAGGTTACATCACCTCGTTGTGAAAAACAACTGACAGAGAGTCAAGAGAATTGCGTTGGTGAAAGACAGCTAAGTCCTGACCCTCAGGGGTGAAGAATTTGTCACTTGATGGGAGCTGTACACAGATAAAAGATGCCTTGTGTCAAAGAGGCAAGAAAAAAAACCCAAACCCTGACAAAGAGTATTTAAAATAACTGTTTTACATACTTCTTGGAGAAAAGAAGAGCTTCCCAAACCACCTCAAGATATAAGAGCAGTGGAAGATGGCAATAGATCAAATACTTTATCCTGTTAGGCACATCCCATGGACTGTGTGAATCAGAGAGGAAGAGGGATGCTACTGATGACAAACAGCAGTGACACAATTAATAACTAGGAGTTAGATCACACTAGAGGCTTAGTAACACTTCCAAACCACAGCAGCAGCAAGATAAAGCAGAGAGCATTGAAAGCCACAATAATCCATCAGATCTAGGCTGGAGGCACTGATATATTGATGGGGAATTAGTTTTGCTCACAGATTAAATGAAGCTAAGTTCTTCATCCATCATGACTTGTCCTATCCCACTGCTGCATATGCAGCTAGAGGCTAATTCCTCCTTGCAAGCCTACAAAGGGGATAGTTCCACTGGGAATAATTTGGAGTTAGTATATTTTGCTAACAGAGATGAAGAAAGTGCAAGGTCCTGCATCTGGGTTGAGGCAAACCCAAGCACAAATCCAGGCTGGGCAGTGAATGGCTGCAGAGAAGCCCTGAGGAGAGGCACCTGGGGGTGTTGGTGGATGAGAAGCTCAACAGGAGCCAGCAGTGTGCACTTGCAGCCCAGAAAGCCAACCAGAGCCTGGGCTGCAGCAGGGGAAGTGTGGCCAGCAGAGCCAGGGAGGTGACTCTCCTCCTCTACTCTGCTCTGCTGAGACCCCACCTGGAGTACTGCAGCCAGTTCTGGAGCCCCTGGGACAAGAGGGCTGTGGAGATGCTGGAGTGTGTCCAGAGCAGGGCCAGGAGGATGCTCAGAGGCTGCAGCAGCTCTGCTGTGAGCACAGACTGAAAGAGTTGAGGCTGTGCAGGCTTCAGAAGAGGAGGCTCCCAAGGGACCTTCTTGTGGCCTTCCAGGATCTGAAGGGGGCTACAAAAATGCTGGGGAGGGACTTTTTGGGCTATCAGAGAGTGACAGGACTGGGGGGGATGGAGCAAAGCTGAAGGTGGGGAGGTTCAGACCAGACGTGAGGAGGAAGTTGTTGAGCATGAGAGTGGTGAGAGGCTGGAATGGGTTGCCCAGGGAGGTGGTTGAGGCCCCATGGCTGGAGGTGTTTCAGGCCAGGCTGGCTGAGGCTGTGGGCAGCCTGCTCTAGGGTAGGGTGTCCCTGGGCATGGCAGGGGGTTGGAACTGGCTGATCCTTGTGGTCCCTTCCAACCCTGCCTGATTCTACGATTCTATTACTGAGGAGTGCAAGGAAAGCTCAAAGTATTAAAGTTCTGGCTTATCTAAATGGATCCCATAGTTAGCATCATTAAGAGTAAACATCAATAGAAGAAATTGTGAGGATTTATCTGTTTTTTTTCTCTGTAGTCTTTGTTCTGTCTGGACTGGAAACAAGCAGGGCAATATTTTCTCCTTACCAATGAGCATTTCCTTAGAGGTATTTGATAGTAAAGAAGCTACTAACCCCCATCCCCTGCTCTAAACAACAAGCACTGAACCACCTCATCAGTCTTTCTGCAAGGATTTCACCTTCTTCAGGACCAAAATCATACTTCTAGAAAGCATGCAGAAAATCTGGAGCACTGGGACTGATGTGTTAAAAAAAAAGAACTAATGGGTCCTCAGAGGAAAAAAAACTGAGCTCTCAAGACACAGCCACCTGAAAACTGAAGTGAAATAAGATACTGAAGAACTGATGACTAAAGTGAGGAGCAGGAGGCTCAGGATGAAGGTTTTATGACAATCAGAGGCACATTAGTAAAGGTAAGAAAGGTGACTGAACACAGAACTAAATAAGATACTGAAGAACTGATGACTGAAGTGACGAGCAGGAGGCTCAGGATGAAGGGTTTATGACAATCAGAGGCACATTAGTAAAGGTAAGAAAGGTGACTGAACACAGAACTAAATAAGATACTGAAGAACTGATGACTGAAGTGAGGAACAGGAGGCTCATGATAAAGGGTTTATGACAATCACAGGCACAAACAGATCATTTTATATTAGTAAAGGTAAGAAAAGTGACTGAACACAGAACTAAATAAGATATTGAAGAACTGATGACTGAAGTGAGGAATAGGAGGCTCATCATAAAGGGTTTATGACAATCAGAGGCACATTAGCAAAGGTAAGAAAGGTGACTGAACACAGAACTAAATAAGATACTGAAGAACTGATGACTGAAGTGAGGAACAGGAGGCTCATGATAAAGGGTTTATGACAATCACAGGCACAAACAGATCATTTTATATTAGTAAAGGTAAGAAAAGTGACTGAACACAGAACTAAATAAGATATTGAAGAACTGATGACTGAAGGGATGAGCAGGAGGCTCAGGATAAAGGGTTTAGGACAATTAGAGGCACTAACAGATCACTTTATATTAGTAAAGGTAAGAAAGGTGACTGAACACAGAACTAAATAAGATACTGAAGAACTGATGACTGAAGTGAGGAATAGGAGGCTCAGCATAAAGGGTTTATGACAATCACAGGCACAAACAGATCACTTTATATTAGTAAAGGTAAGAAAGGTGACTGAACACAGAACTACATAAGATACTGAAGAACTGATGACTGAAGTGAGGAGCAGGAGGCTCAGGATAAAGGGTTTAGGACAATTAGAGGCACTAACAGATCACTTTATATTAGTAAAGGTAAGAAAAGTGACTGAACACAGAACTAAATAAGATACTGAAGAACTGATGACTGAAGTGAGGAACAGGAGGCTCATGATAAAGGGTTTATGACAATCACAGGCACAAACAGATCATTTTATATTAGTGAAGGCAAGAAAGGTGACTGAATGCAGAACTAAATCACATCTTGCACTTGGAATTCATTCTTGCCCGTGCAGCACCACATGGTTCATGCTGGATGCCACTCCTGCTCTTTTGCTTTGTGTAACATGACAACATTCAGACCAAGAAAACCCACGAGTCAGAGCTGCTGCAACACAAAGAACATTCACAGTTTGTTGTGACATAAAGGATTCAGGATTGGTTCTGCCCTCACACCAGTTAAATTCAAGCAGGGCTACACTGGAATCTGTTCAGTTTTGCAAGCCATGCAACATAGGAACAAGACCAAACCATCATGCCACGGGGTTCACTTGAGGGTTTTTTTCCCTAAGCCCAGAAGAAAATGTATTGCAAGACCTATGCAAAATTACCAGCCAGCATGCCAGGCAGGTGGGTGAAATCCAGTGATGAAAAGGCAAGTGAGCAAAATGGACACAAAGAGGCCTTAGAAAGAGTTTGAAGAGAAGAAATATCAAAGAGAAAAAGCAAATTACAGATGATGCCAATTACTCTTTGCTCCCTCACTACAATAGTTAATTTTCTCTCAAAACTTAACCAATCTTTTAGTAAGAGGAGAAGTGGGTAGCACTGGAGCAAAAAGCATGGAGAAGGAGATTCTCCTTGCTCAAGAGGAATAAATGTAGTTTCTTCTTTTGCTTGTAGTACAAAAATCCTTGCTTCTGCTGAAAAGATTCTTGGCTTTCCTGACGCCCACAGTGGCTGACATTCAGACATGCAACAATTCCATGCAGCAGTCGTGGCTAGATGTGGCAAAACCAGGAGAGATGGCAAGAAACAGAAGCAGCTACATGCCCTCGCATCACCACTGGGTACGCTTCTCAGAGGCTGTGGGGGCTGATTCAGTCACACACTGTGCTTCTGTTCCAGCATGAAGGGAGCAGGAGAGTTAAAATGAAGTTTAAATAGAAGGTTGAACAGTTAAAATGAAGTTTTGGTGCCAATGTTATGCATATGATATGAGTGGGCACTGGAAAATATCAGCACCATTGCTCAGGTTTGTCATAAATGGAGTTTTCTACTATTTTTTGCAGTTTCAGGAGCATCAGCTCAAGCTTTTTTGTCTGGCTTTGGTTTTTTTGAGGTGAAAAAGGTGACTTTTCACATTTCATAATGTGCATTGGAATAAATTGCATTGGAAACTTTGTTTAAAAACACTGGAAGCTCCAAAACCATTCTGAAGGGCACAAGACTATTCCAAGCTTCACTTCCAAAGATTGGGAGCTCCAAAACCATTCTGAAGGGCAAAACAATATTTCAAGCTTCAGTTTCAAAGACTGGGAGCTCCAAAACCATTCTGAAGGGCACAACAACATTTCAAGCTTCAATTCCAAAGACTGGGAGCTCCAAAACCATTCTGAAGGACAAAACAATATTTCAAGCTTCAGTTCCAAAGACTGGGAGCTCCAAAAGCATTATGAAGGGTACAACATTTCAAGCTTCAGTTCCAAAGACTGGGAGCTCCAAAAGCATTCTGAAGGGCACAACAACATTGCAAGCTTCAGTTTCAAAGACTGGGAGCTCCAATACCACTCTGAAGGGTACAACAATATTTCAAGCTTCAGTTCCAAAGACTGGGAGCTCCAAAAGCATTATGAAGAGTAAAACATAATTTCAAGCTTCAGTTCCAAAGATTGGGAGATCCAAAAGCATTATGAATGGCACAACAACATTTCAAGCTTCACTTCCAAAGATTGGGAGCTCCAAAAGCATTCTGAAGGGCACAACAACATTGCAAGCTTCAATTCCAAAGACTGGGAGCTCCAAAAGCATTATGAAGGGCACAACAACATTTCAAGCTTCACTTCCAAAGATTGGGAGCTCCAAAAGCATTCTGAAGGGCACAACAACATTTCAAGCTTCAATTCCAAAGACTGTGAGCTCCAAAACCATTCTGAAGGGCACAACAACATTGCAAGCTTCAATTCCAAAGACTGGGAGCTCCAAAAGCATTCTGAAGGGCACAACAACATTTCAAGCTTCCATTTCAAAGACTGGGAGCTCCAAAACCATTCTGAAGGGCACAACAACATTGCAAGCTTCCATTTCAAAGACTGGGAGCTCCAAAACCATTCTGAAGGGCACAACAACATTTCAAGCTTCAATTCCAAAGACTGGGAGCTCCAAAAGCATTCTGAAGGGCACAACAACATTGCAAGCTTCAGTTCCAAAGACTGGGAGCTCCAAAAGCATTCTGAAGGGCACAACAACATTGCAAGCTTCAGTTCCAAAGACTGGGAGCTCCAAAAGCATTCTGGAGAGCACAACAACATTGCAAGCTTCAGTTCCAAAGACTGGGAGCTCCAAAAGCATTCTGAAGGGCACAACAACATTTCAATCTTCAGTTCCAAAGACTGGGAGCTCTAAAAGCATTCTGAAGGGCACAACAACATTTCAATCTTCAGTTCCAAAGACTGGGAGCTCCAAAAGCATTCTGAAGGGCACAACAACATTGCAAGCTTCATCTGTGTGTCTGAAACAAACTCCCCAACCACAGAATGCCCATGAGGGAGAAAAAAAAAGCCAACCCAGGTGGTCACATCTAACAAGTGCTGCCACATTCAACACCTTTGACAAAACTAGATCCAGTGCAACATAAACCTTTTAGCAGCTTGGAATTGTAAGATAATAGGCAAGCAAGAGACACTTAAAATGATCTTACATGACTACTTAGAATATTAGCTTTCTTAAAGGTTCTCATCCATGGGGTATCATAAGATGCAGCTCCATGCCCTTTCATATGTTGTTTGAGGTATTCAGCCTATAATGTGTAGCAAGAAAGCAAGGTCAGAAATTAAATGAACCCAGGATTTAAAAGCATCAAGTGGTGAGAAACAAACCAAACAAACAAGTTGAATTGAGGTGCTGGTGGGAAAAAATAGTCACAGAGTGTAGCAAGG
This sequence comes from Pogoniulus pusillus, assembly GCF_015220805.1. NCBI lineage: Eukaryota > Metazoa > Chordata > Aves > Piciformes > Lybiidae > Pogoniulus > Pogoniulus pusillus. The sequence goes on from NC_087265.1 coordinate 5,747,771, forward strand.
CTGTGCTTCAGAGTGGTCAGAGACCAGGATTGTTGTGTAAAAGTCAGTAAGCTTCTATGGATATATCAATTTCAAGCCAAGATTCTTTTAAAGGCACAAATGAGAAAAAGTGGCTGAAAACCACTCAGAATATCCACCTCAGAAGAGAGGAAATGGCCTTCAAGTTGCACCAGGGGAGGTTTAGGCTAGATATGAGAAAGACACTCCCAAACAGGCTCTCCAGGGAGGTGATTGAATCCCCAGCCCTGGAGGGGTTTAAAAGACACAGATAAGTGGTGCTGAGGGATGTGGTTTAGCACTAGCCTTGGTAGAGTTAGAGAATGGTTGGGCTGGATGATCTTAAAGGTCTTAGTCACCAAAACAATTCTGTGATTCTATAAAGGATGGGTAAGAAGAGTTAGGTAAAAAAAATTGCTTCTTTTAAAGCAAACATCCAGAAAAGCTAAAAACAAAGAACACAGTGAACACTTTGTGCCCAGTACTGCAAAGCCCTTGTCGTGGTGCCAGTTGAAGGAGATTCTATACAACTGCCATTTAGTAAGTCAGTAGAAATGTTTGTTTAGCAATGAAATGTTCAAGAAAAGACTGGCTGGGGCACTTAGTGGCATGGTCTGGTTGATTGGATAGGGCTGGGTGCTAGGTTGGGCTGGATGAGCTTGGAGGTCTCTTCCAACCTGAACACTGGATGAGGCACATAGTGCCATTGTCTGGTTGATTGGATAGGGCTGGGTGCTAGGTTGGACTGGATGAGCTTGGAGGTCTCTTCCAACCTGAACACTGGATGAGGCACTTAGTGGCATGGTCTGGTTGATTGGATAGGGCTGGGTGCTAGGTTGGACTGGATGAGCTTGGAGGTCTCTTCCAACATGGTTGATTCTATGAAATACTTTGCTTTGGGATTCAATTTTTGCTTCAAGACAGTCCCCCCTTTTAAAACAGTCCCTTATCCCCTCACTGACTAATCATTTCAGTTCTAATAGTAGGATTACTCCTTAAATTAACATCATGTCTCATTCCTCTCCCTGCTTCCTTACCTGGCTCGTCAGCTTGGACACCTCCTTTGCCAGTTCAATGTCTGGACGTCCCAGCATGCTTACACCAATGCCAGCTGCTCCACGTTTCTTATATTCAATCTGATAAGGAAACATAAATAAATAGATATAGTTTAGGAGGGAAGGTTATTCCCTTGAATTATTTTACTTCTGCTGCACCTAATAGTAAAATTGTTACTGAGGTATTACACAGAAGACTTAAAGGTCACTTACATCACTAATTAACTTGGCAGCCTGAGTTGCTTTCTTAATATCTGGGCGATCTGCAATAGGAGTGTAGTGGAGGTTTGACTTGGCATCTTTCTTGTATTCAACCTAATCCATTATGGCAGAGAAAGGAAAGAAAAGGATTGAGGATTGATGCTGAGGAATAGACCCAAGGGCACAGTGCAAACACATGGGGAGCGAGCTGATCTAGTTAAAAGACATCCCTGCTGGCTGCAGTGGGGGTTGGACAAGATGAGTTTTTGAGGGTCCCCTCCAACTTGATGTGAGAATCCTGTGGTTTTGGCCAATAATTTCACAAGGAATGGATTTAGGAGGCTAGGTTTGGAAGCTGTCTGGAAACGAAGCATGTGCAATTCTGGCTGTATTTGGAGGAATGAAGAAAATGATGAAACTGACACCAGAACCTCATGTTGTGATTAAGCAGAAACAGGACAATGGAAGAAATCCTTATTTTAAGGGCAATTTTACATCTGTAAATATTTGCAACCTTATGTTTCTGAACATGGAGGCTAGGAGGGAAACCAGAAATAAGTTTTATGCCAGGTAACCAGCAATGTGGCTAAGAAGAGCAATGGTCTCCTGGGGTGTATCAAGAAGAGTGTTGGCAGAAAGTTGAGGGAGGCTTTCTTTCCCCTCGGCTCTGCTCTAGTGAGGCCACAGCTGGAGTCCTGGGTCCAGTTCTGGGCTCCTCAGTGAAGGAGAGATGGGAAACTACTGGAGAAAATCCAATGGAGGCTCCAAAGAGGCTGAGGGGCCTGGAAAATCTCTCTTATGAGGAAAGATTGAGAAAATTTTGTTTTACTAGTCTGGGAAAGAGCAGACTGAGGAGGGATCTCCTCAATGCTGATCAGTTCTTAAAGGGTGAGGGGGCAGATGTGTGGGACCAGGCTTTTTTCAGTGGTGCTCAGTCACAGGACAAGGGATAAGAGGCACAAACTGAAACATGAGAGGTTTTGTGTAACCATGAGGAGCAACTTCTTTAAATTTAGGGGTGACAGAGCACTGGAGCAGGCTGTCCAGAGAGGTAGTGGAGTCTCCATCTCTGGAGACATTCAAAACCCATCTGGACATGCACCTGTGTGACCTCCTTGGCAGAGTAGTTGGACTTGACAATCTCTAGAGGTCCCTTCCAATCCCAGCCACGCTAGGATCCTGTAACTCTGAAGGGATTTGCTAAGACAAAGCTACTTACTTCACAAAGAAAGCAAGACAAACTTACTGTACTCTGTTTTTTAGCAACTTCCATGGCATGCTTCACCTCAGGGGGCTCCAGCATGACAGAGTAATTAGACTTGCCCTTCTCCTTCACAAACTTCTTCTTATAGTTTGTCTGTTAAGAGCAAAAAGGGTAATTTGTGATGTTTTCATTTCACATCAAAGTACATGCATCTGAGTCCAGCCAATCAAACTAAAATCCAAGCTGGGTTGAGAGTGGCTCTGAAGAAAGTGATTTTGGTGTATTGAGTGATAAGATGCTCACCACAAGCCAGCAGTGAGATCATGCAGCCCAAAAAGGCAAATTGTGTGCTGAATGCAGCAGGGCAAGAGAGGGGATTCTGCCTCTTTGCTCTGCTCTGGTGAGACCTGACCTCCAGTACTGCCTCCAGTTCTGGTGTCCTCAGCAGAAGGACACAGAGCTGCTGGAATGAGCCCAGACAAGGCCACAAATATGACCCAAAAGCTGGAGCAATTCTGCTCTGAGGATAGGGTGAGGGAGCTGGAGGTGTTCAGCCTGAAGAAGAGAAAACGCTGGGGGTGATCTTAAAGCTGCCTTCCAATACCTGAAGGGATCCTACAGGAAAGCTGGAGAGGGACTTAGTTACTAAGGGTGTCTAGAGACAGGACAAGGGGAATAGTTTGAAGCTGAGGCAGAGTAGGGTTAGACTGAGGAAGAAGAGTAGACTTAGACTGGATCTGAGGAAGACGTTCTTTGGTGGTGAGAATCTGGAACAGGTTGTCCAGGGAGGTTATGGCTGCCTCCTGCCTGGAGGTGTTCAAGGGGATAGGTTGGACTGGATGATCTTGGAGGTCTTTTCCAACCTGGTTGATTCTATGTTTGTAAGGCCAGGTTGGGTGAGGCATTGAGCAGCTGAATCTGGCTGAGAGGTCAGATTCAGCTCCATGGCAGGTCAAGCTCCATGGCAGGGAGCTTGGAGTAGATGATACTTAGGCTCCCTTCCAACCTGAGCCATTCTATGATCCCACAGTTCTATGAGAGTCAGAAATAAGCTCACTGGAACTGCCAAATGCATTGTTTGTCATAATAAGTTTGTCAGATTACAAGAGTTTGCTATGGGATTTGTATTTAAACCATGTGCCACAAAAAAATTTAGACTTCAGGGCACCTCTTAACACTCCAAACTGTCACTTCTCTTCAGGATATTTCAACAGATTCCCAACTTTGCCCAAGTTGTATTCTGTGAGGAATTAATCTTCTATAAGTGGGGGTTTCATGCTGAGCTTCTGCATGCAAACTAAAGCATGGAGCAGGTGACAATGGCAGGTGGGATGGGGTTCAATAGCTCCAAGTGCAGGGTGCTGCACTTGGGCCACAACAACCCCATGCAGAGATACAGGCTGGGGTCGGAGTGGCTGGAGAGCAGCCAGACAGAGAGGGATCTGGGGGTGCTGATTGATACCCGCCTGAACATGAGCCAGCAGTGTGCCCAGGTGGCCAAGAGAGCCAGTGGCATCCTGGCCTGCATCAGGAATGGTGTGGTCAGCAGGAGCAGGGAGGTCATTCTGTCCCTGTACTCTGCACTGGTTAGACCTCACCTTGAGTCCTGTGTTCAGTTCTGGGCCCCCAGTTTAGGAGGGACATTGAGATGCTTGAGTGTGTCCAGAGAAGGGCAACGAGGCTGGGGAGAGGCCTTGAGCACAGCCCTACGAGGAGAGGCTGAGGGAGCTGGGATTGGTTAGCCTGGAGAAGAGGAGGCTCAGGGGAGACCTTATTGCTGTCTACAACTACCTGAGGGGAGGTTGTGGCCAGGAGGAGGTTGCTCTCTTCTCTCAGGTGGCCAGCACCAGAACGAGAGGACACAGCCTCAGGCTGTGCCAGGGGAGATTTAGGCTGGAGGTGAGGAGAAAGTTCTTCACTGAGAGAGTCATTGGACACTGGAATGGGCTGCCCGGGGAGGTGGTGGAGTCGCCGTCCCTGGAGCTGTTCAAGGCAGGACTGGACGTGGCACTTGGTGCCATGGTCTGGCCTTGAGCTCTGTGGTAAAGGGTTGGACTCGATGATCTGTGAGGTCTCTGCCAACCCTGATGATACTGTGATACACTGCTGGTGACTGCACAGGCAGCCAGCACATGAGTTTCCTACCTCACTGACATGCTTGGTCACTTCTTTCACGTGCGCAGTGTCTCGCGTCTCTGGCAGGGTTGTGAAAGACCCATGTGGAAGCTGCTTCTTGCTATGCTCTTTGTACTTGTTCTGAAAGCACAGGATAAGAAACAGGTAAAGCACAGCGAAGCAAGCCTCAACCCTTCCCTCCAGCCCTCCGTGGCCATGGAGGTGTTGGCTTGCTGGCTGGAGCTGATGATCTGAGAAGCCTTTCTCAGCCTTACTGCCTCTGCGAAACAACTCTTCAGTGCTTTACCTCAGACACCAGAGAGCTGACGTTCTTAGCCAGGAGGATCTGAGGTGTGTCTGGCACAACAAGGCAGGTCCCTCGGGCTTTGTTGTGCTTCTCTTTGTATTTTATCTAGCAGGAAGAAAAGAAATCTTTGTAAGCAATACCAAAGTTAAAAGCCATTAACTACAGCTGTGCCTGCTTCTTAGCACAAAACATCTGCAGAACTCCCAGCCCTGGGTCGATTGCTGATTAAATTTATTCCAGTTTATATATTCCCAGAGCCCTCACCGGCAATGTTATTAAGATATGGGATCTTTATTCATACAGTGGATCCTTATCAATACAGAGGATGCTTAGTAATTCAGAGGATGCTTATTAATACACTGCATCCTTTTTAATACAGTGGATATTTATTAATGCATTGGATCCTTATTAATACAGTGGATATTTATTAATGCATTGGATCCTTATTAATACAGTGGATATTTATTAATACACTGCATCCTTTTTAATACAGTGGATATTTATTAATGCATTGGATCCTTATTAATACAGTGGATATTTATTAATACATTGGATCCTTATTAATGCATTGGATCCTTATTAATACAGTGGATATTTATTAATACATTGGATCCTTATTAACGTATTGGATCCTTATTAATACAGTGGATATTTATTAATACATTGGATCCTTATTAATATAGTGGATCCTCATTAATACAGTGGATATTTATTAATACATTGGATCCTGATTAATACAGTGGATATTTATTAATACATTGGATCCTTACTTATACAGTGGGCCCTTATTAATACAGTGGATCTTCATTAATACAGTGGATATTTATTAATACACTGGATCCTTATTAATGTGTTGGAGCCTTATTAATACAGTGGATCCTTATTAATACAGTGGATCCTCATTATTACAGTGAATATTTATTAATACATTGGATCCTTATTAATGCATTGGATCCTTATTAATACAGTGGATATTTATTAATACAGTGGATCCTTATTAATGCATTGGATCCTTATTAATACAGTGGATCCTCATTATTACAGTGGATATTTATTAATACATTGGATCCTTATTAATGCATTGGATCCTTATTAATACAGTGGATATTTATTAATACAGTGGATCCTTATTAATGCATTGGATCCTTATTAATACAGTGGATATTTATTAATACATTGGATCCTTATTAATGCATTGGATCCTTATTAATACAGTGGATATTTATTAATACATTGGATCCTTATTAATGTATTGGATCCTTATTAATACAGTGGATATTTATTAATACATTGGATCCTTACCAATACACTGGATCCTTATTAATATAGTGGATCCTCATTAATACAGTGGATATTTATTAATACATTGGATCCTGATTAATACAGTGGATATTTATTAATACATTGGATCCTTACTTATACAGTGGGCCCTTATTAATACAGTGGATCCTCATTAATACAGTGGATATTTATTAATACACTGGATCCTTATTAATGTGTTGGAGCCTTATTAATACAGTGGATCCTTATTAATACAGTGGATCCTCATTATTACAGTGAATATTTATTAATACATTGGATCCTTCTTAATGCATTGGATCCTTATTAATACAGTGGATATTTATTAATACAGTGGATCCTTATTAATGCACTGGATCCTTATTAATACAGTGGATCCTCATTATTACAGTGGATATTTATTAATACATTGGATCCTTATTAATGCATTGGATCCTTATTAATACAGTGGATATTTATTAATACAGTGGATCCTTATTAATGCATTGGATCCTTATTAATACAGTGGATATTTATTAATACATTGGATCCTTATTAATGCATTGGATCCTTATTAATACAGTGGATATTTATTAATACATTGGATCCTTACCAATACACTGGATCCTTATTAATATAGTGGATCCTCACTAATACAGTGGATATTTATTAATACATTGGATCCTTATTAATACAGTGGATATTTATTAATACATTGGATCCTTACCAATACAGTGGATCCTCATTAACACAGTGGATATTTATTAATACACTGGATCCTTATTAATGTATTGGATCCTTATTAATACAGTGGATCCTTATGAATACATTGGATATTTATTAATACATTGGATCCTTATTAATGTATTGGATCCTTATTAATACAGTGGATCCTTATGAATACATTGGATATTTATTAATACATTGGATCCTTACCAATACAGTGGATCCTCATTAGCACAGTGGATATTTATTAATACACTGGATCCTTATTAATGTATTGGATCCTTACCAATACAGTGGATCCTTATTAATACAGTGGATATTTATTAATACACTGGATCCTTATTAATGTATTGGATCCTTATGAATACAGTGGATCCTTATGAATACATTGGATATTTATTAATACATTGGATCCTTACCAATACAGTGGATCCTCATTAGCACAGTGGATATTTATTAATACATTGGATCATTATTACTGCACTGGATCCTTATTAATATATTGGATCTTTATTAATACAGTGGATTCTCATTAATATACTGGATCCTTTTTAATACATTGGATCTTTATTAATAGATTAGATAGTTATTAATATATTGGATCATTATTAATATATTAGATATTTATTACTATATAAGATCTTTATTAATACAGTGGAGTCTCATTAATATAGTGGATCCTTATTAATACATTAGATTCTTATTAATACAATGGGTCTGTATTAATACACTGGATCCTTATTAATATATTGGGTCCTTATTAATATGTTGGGATCTTATTAATACAGTGGATCATTATTAATATATTGCATCTTTATTAACACAGTGGATCCTTGTTAATACAGTGGATCCTTGTTAATATAGTAGATATTTACTGACTAATATATTGGATCTTTATTAATACAGTGGATTCTTATTAATTTCTTGGATCCTTATTAATACAGTGGTCTTTATTAATAGACTGGATCTTATTAATGAACTGGATCCTTTTTAATACAGTAGATCCTTGTTAACACAATGGATCTTTATAAATACACTGGATCCTTATTAATACATTGGATCTTCACTAATATACTGAATGCTTATTAATACAATGATGATGTATTTAGTGAATATTTATTATGATCTCAAATACTTATTAATACATTGAATGTTTCTTAATATGATGGCTATTATTGTAGTATTACTGATGATTGAAGATACTTTCTGGTTTCCCCAGGTGTTTTCATGTCAGCCATGCAGAGACACAGCAAAGGTCTAGGATATTCATATCATATTCAGGCATGCTAACTTTGAATCCATGTCCCTGGAGCTATTCAAGGCAGGATTGGATGTGGCACTTGGTGCCATGGTCTAGCCTTGAGCTCTGTAGTAAAGGGTTGGACTTGATGATCTGTGAGGTCTCTTCCAACCTTGGTGATACTGTGATACTGTGATACTGATAGGACTGTAAGGGAATGGATCCAAGCTAGAGGAAGCTATCTCTGGAGGGGTTTCAAAGCCAGGCAGGTGTGGCACTGAGGTTGCCTGGCAGTGCTGGGTTTGCAGTAGGACTCAGTGACCTTAGAAGTCTTTTCCAACCAAAACGATTCTGTGACATGACAATTTCACATCACAGACCCCTGACCTGGACGTGGCACTTGGTGCCATGGTCTAGCCTTGAGCTCTGTGGTAAAGGGTTGGACCTGATCTATGAGGTCTCTTCCAACCTTGGTGATACTGTGAGCTTTAATCCATGACCCAATCCAGTGACACTACAAGACTGAATCTGTTCAGATCTTGCCACTTTGATAATGAAATAACCCAAATAACGAAGTGGGACTGAGAACAACTTTCCTCAATCCAATCCTTATTTCCAATCAAGTAGTTTGTTCAGTAAGCAAAGTCCTAGCAGAACAAAGAAAGAGTGTTCAAGTCCTTACATCACTGGCCAGGATGGCATTATTTAAGGCCAATACTGTGTTTTTGTCATCTGTGACAGAGAGTTTGCATCCCTTTAGGAATTCCCGGTCCAGTTTATATTCATACTGCAGGAAGAAAAGACAAAAGAGAGTCTCAAGACTTCTACCTTTAAGAAAGTAGATGTAGGGAAAGGGAATGTTCAGTTGGTTGTGAGTTTTCTTACGTCACTTTGCTGCAGAGATGACTTGGCTGCTTGAACAAAGTCAGGCCTGTCAGCAATCCAGTGCCAGTGGGCTTTGGCTGCTTCATATTTCTTCTTATAATCCAGCTGTTTATAGGGAAAGAAGAAGGAAAACCATCCAGGAGTTAAATGGAAGTTGTGTATTTTACACCTGGCATTCACACAGGTGCAAATTCTCTTTGGTCTGTGCTAGAAAAGCCTGGATGAGGCACTTAGTGCCATGGTCTGGTTGATTGGCCACAGCTGGGTGCTAGGTTGGACTGGATGAGCTTGGAGGTCTCTTCCCACCTGGTTGATTCTATGAAATTCTAGGTAAGGAGAGATGAGTGCTGGGGTTGTGAGCTCTAGGGGAGTAGCTGGACTTGATGACCTCACAGGTGTCTCCCAGGCTCAACAGTTGTATGGCTCTATGGCTCTAGGAAAGTGCACCTACATCAGACTAGAGCTGTGCTCTCAATCATGCAAGGAGTCCATTCACACTAGTTTGTCCTCTGCTAGGTGGGGAAAGGAATACAAGATGACTTTGATGAAGGTTGAGAGCTTTCTTGCTTGGGCCACCAAGCACAGAAAACCCAGGAGAGCTTCTCAGAATGTTTTTGGATTGGAAGAGACATTTAAAGGTTACCTAGCATCCCTCCCTGGAGGTGTTCAAGGCCAGGTTGGATGAGGCCTTGAGTAACCTGTTCTAGTGGGAGGTGTCCCTGTCTATGGCAGGGGGTGGGAACTGGATGATCTTTGAGGTCACTTCCAACCTAAACCACTCTATGACCTATGATCTATGAACCAGCCCTCCTAGGATGGACTGGGACAAAGCTCCCCATGCTTTGTCTACAAGAACATCACCACAGAGAGCTTCTGGGGCTACTGTCAGAAAAAGAGAGATGGTCTAGAGGAACAGTAGGTATGTGAAGTAGCAGGCTGCCCGGTGAGGTGGTGGAGTCTCCATCTCTGGAGACCATCCAAACCTGCCTGGATGTGTTCCTAGGTGACCTTCTCCAGGTGAACTTGCCTTGGCAGGGGGCCTGGACTTGATAATCTCCAGAGGTCCCTTCCAACCCCTACCATTCTGTGATCCTGTGACATACAAGGACTCCAAATGACCTCAAGGACAATGTGCAGAATGAGAACTAGAAGCAAAATCTAAGTTCAGGATTTTCAATGGAGTTAAAAATGACTTCTGGTGATCCCTGACAACTGAGAGACCTCAGTTAGTCTGGAGGAGAGAAAGCTGAGAGGGGATTTTATCAATGTCTACTGATGTCTGAGGAGTGAGTGTCAGGATGAAGGTGCCAGGCTCTTTTTGGTGGTGCCCAATAATAGGACAAGAAACAATGGGTACAAGCTGAAACCTAGGAGCTTCCACCTCAACATGAGGAGAAACCACTGGAGCCCTGGAGCAGGCTGCCCAGAGAGTTTGTGGAGTCTTCTTCTCTGGAGACTTTCAAAACCCACCTGGATGTGTTCCTGTGAGACCTGCCCTAGGTCATCCTGCTTTGGCAGAAGGGTTGGTTCCTTCCAACCCCTACCATGCTATGATTCTATGACTGCCAACCCCAAACATCACCCATGATAAAATTAAAGTGTTAAATTAGACCCAACTCACATTGCTGTTCAGCTTGTAAGTGTTCCTGGGAGTCTTAATATGAACCGAATCGACTTTGACGTTGCAGTGAGATTTGTTCCTTTCGTACACCTCTTTGTACTTCAGCTGCAGAAAGACAAACACAAAACGTTTCCAAAGACAACTGCACCACCACCAAGGAGACCATCAAGATATGAAACACTTGATTTTAAAAATGGCTCCTCTCAGGGCTGACTCTTAACAGAAGGAAAGGCAGTTCAGTCACCATGACTCCATATCCACCAACCCTCTCAAAGAAAGGTCTTCTCCAGCAGCACTTCTCAGCAGGCAGGATTCAGCATGAAGCAGAGGACAAGATACATCACATGAACAGGAAACTCTGCCTGTTTGTAGGGTTTTGCACCTAACAGAGATGCTTTAAAGACATTTTATCTCATGATGGACACAATCAGTGCTTGAGGAAAATCCCTTGCTAGAATCTCCCAACTGAGCACTCAGCTTGGCAATGGAACGCTTGGAAAGGCAGGAGGGAAACATTTCAGTGAGTTTGCAGATGATGCCAAGCTAGGAGCAGCTGTGGATGTATAGGAGGGTAGAAGAGCCCTGCAGAGGGACCTGGCCAGGCTGGATGGGTGGGCAGAGGCCAATGGGATGAGACTGAACAAGGCCAAGTGCAAGGTTCTACACTTTGGCCACAACAACCCCAAGCAGCACTACAGGCTGGGGACAGAGTGGCTGAGAGCAGCCAGGCAGAGAGGGACCTGGGGGTGCTGGTAGAGAGGAACTGAAGATGAGGCAGCAGTGTGCCCAGGTGGGCAGGAGAGCCAATGGCATCCTGGGCTGGCTCAGGAGCAGTGTGGCCAGCAGGACAAGGGAGGTTCTTCTGCCCCTGTGATCAGCACTGGTCAGGCCACACCTTGAGTGCTGTGTCCAGTTCTGGGCTCCTCCATTCAAGAGAGATGTTGAGGTGCTGGAAGGTGTCCAGAGAAGGGTAACGAAGCTGGTGAGGGGCCTGGAGCACAGCCCTGTGAGGAGAGGCTGAGGGAGCTGGGGGTGTGCAGCCTGCAGAAGAGGAGGCTCAGGGCAGAGCTCATTACTGTCTGCAGCTACCTGCAGGGAGGTTGTAGCCAGGTGGGGTTGGGCTCTTCTGCCAGGCAAGCAGCAACAGAAGAAGGGGACAGAGTCTGAAGTTGTGGCAGGGGAGGTCTAGGCTGGATGTTAGGAGGAAGTTGTTGTCAGAGAGAGTGATTGGCGTTGGAATGGGCTGCCCAGGGAGGTGGTGGAGTCGCTGTGCCTGGAGGTGTTGAAGCAAAGCCTGGTTGGGGCACTTAGGGCCATGGTCTGGTTGATTGGCCAGGGCTGGGTGCTAGGATGGACTGGCTGAGCTTGGAGGTCTCTTCCAACCTGCTTGATTCTATGATTCACACAAGGAGTCTGACATGCAAACAAACCCCAGGGCCTTGAACAAGAAGCCAAATCTTAATGACAGTGTTATAGCTGAGTTAAAAGTGTTGCACAGTCAAGTAGAAAGTTCATTAAGTGTCTTTTGGGTGCCACAGTCAAGGATGATTTACTTACATCACTTATCCTGTCCTTGACCTTGCGTACATGCAGTAACATGGGGGTGTCCTGGATGGTGGTATAGCCTCTGGGTTTTGCTTTGTTATATTCCAGCTTGTAAATAATCTGAGGATGAAAATAAACAAACAATCCCAGATTATTTCTCTACATCATTGGTGTCAGCTGTAAAAAAAGAAAGAATATCAAGACGAGAAAAGCTGAATAATGGAGTAGTGAAAATGTCCTCTTCTGCATTCAGAGAAGGAAGCAGGCTTGAAAGGGAATGGCCACACTTACATCACTGATCTGTTTGTTGACCTTTGTAGTCCTTAAGTGCTCTGGAGTATCCACAACCGTTGTGTATTTGTCTTTCTTCTTTTCATAGTCCTTTTTGTATTGGACCTGGTGATTGGGGGAGGAGAGCATGTGGTAACCACACAACCCAAGGCAAGACCTCTGTGGTAACCACACAACCCAAGGCAAAACCTCTGTGGTAACCCCACAACCCAAGGCAAGACCTCTGTGGTAACCCCACAACCCAAGGCAAGACCTCTGTGGTAACCCCACAACCCAAGGCAAGACCTCTGTGGTAACCCCACAACCCAAGGCAAAACCTCTGTGGTAACCCCACAACCCAAGGCAAGACCTCTGTGGTAACCCCACAACCCAAGGCAAAACCTCTGTGGTAACCCCACAACCCAAGGCAAGACCTCTGTGGTAACCCCACAACCCAAGGCAAAACCTCTGTGGTAACCACACAACCCAAGGCAAGGCCTCTGTGGTAACCACACAACCCAAGGCAAGACCTCTTCAGGAGATGCCTCTGCATTCACACATAAAACTGCAAGATCCTTCCACCCCCAAAGTACAACAGAAGCTGAACATGCACAATGAGCTATGCTTTGCAAACCTCTAATGTGCCCAAGAGGCTGCCTACATGTTTGTGTCATTAATTTTACATAGGGAAGCTTCACTCCTATCCTAAATCTCCAAGATTGAGCTAGGGAAGGTTTAGATTGGATATCAGGAAAAGAATTATTTCCTGCAAGAGTGGTCAGGCACTGGCACAGGCTGCCCAGGGAGGTGGTGGAGTCACCATGCCTGGAGGTGCTCAAGAAATGTGTGGACATGGCACTTGGGGACAGGTTTCAATGGCCATGGTGGTGTTGGGTTGATGGTTGGACTCAATGTTCTTAGAGGGCTTTTCCAACCCAAACAATTCTATTCAATTCCACTCTGAAAAACACAATCTTGGCCAATGAATGACTTTCAGAATTCATAACCAGGCAGTATCTTATGTTTATATATTCATCAAATGAAATGAAATGTAGAACATCCTACACAGCAGAAGATAAATGAATATCTCATAACCCCAGGCTGTTTTAAAGGCTTTGAGAGGAGAAGTTTCATCTTGCTAATATTCTTCTCAGAGATCTTCCTACCAGGGCTCTATCCCAGTTCTCATAGAATTCAATGAGAACACTGCACAGCAGGACTGGGAACTCATTGTAGGCAGCCTGAGGGCAGGTGGAAGATGTGGGAGCACAGTTTTAAAAGGAACTTTCATGCTCTTTATCTTGCATCAGAAAAATGAACCCATGCTTTTCCTACAGGACTAGAACAGACCTGATATAACTAATTATATCCAGACAACAAACCACAACATGAAGTCAACTCAGATAAACATGCAGGTCAGGCAGAGTGGTTTCTTCTTTGCTTCACCACACACATAAACACACAAACTTACCTGCAAGGAGCTTTTTAATGAGATAATGTGGATAAATTGAACAAAAATGTGTAATAAAGACCTTCAGTCCCTTAGCACTGAGGAATTTATGAGCTGTGCTAACAGTGACAAAGAACACCACTCCTCTCTCTCTCATGGAGTTGGTTTCTACTGCTGTATTTCTATTTGCTGGCTTTACTCAGCCCAGTCAGGAATCATTTTTACCACTGAAAAGAGTAAGGTCACTGCTAGCAGCTGTGATTTCAGAGCTGAAATAAATATGTGACAGTTATCTAAAGGAGCCACAACTTCATTCAGCTGGCACAAGGGAAATATATTTGCTGGAATCCAGATTAAATCAAGGTAGAATAGATGGAAAGTTAATTCTTCACAACAATGTCAGAGTCATGCCAGGCTTGCTTTTACCTCATCAGAAATATAAAGGTCAGGCTCTTTGTTCTGTATGAACAAATAGATGAACTGAGCTCACTGTCTACCTTCTGATTCTAATTAGAACTGTCAAAAAGGGGCAACAGGAGCCTGTTTTGTTATATATATACTATATAGTGTGGCTGCCTGAGCAGCAAGCAAAGACATTGATGAAAACCTGATTTGCCTTAGACTTGTGCACCTATACCACGTCTAAGAGCACTCAGAAGTAAGGCCTGCCTCTGGTCAGCATCCAGGCACATTCTGATGCCATTCTCAAGCAGATAAATGTTGTCATCTACTCACCAAATTATTTCATACTGAGCTAAGAGACTTGTGCTAGGAGGGGTGGGCAGACAATGAAAGGGTGGCAGAATGAGAATCTGGGTTAGGAAACCTTTCCAGAACAGCTAGTGTATTAAATGTGGGGAATATTGATCTTTATGTAACTATGTGAAGTTATCTAGAAGTAGCTATCACAATTATTTAATATGAAAGGAGAAAAGGGAGGAAAAAATCAGCCAGAGCTGAGTGAAGTCAACGCTGCAGTCGATAACGTTTCAGACATTGTGCTCTCAAAGATGTTTTATCACAGCCAATATTAAGCACATCAACAAAAAACTCTGGATTCTGCTATCCACAGAAATGTAGAGAACTCCCAAGCACTAAATATTAGAAGTCAAAGCAGCTATAATGTAGGTGTGTCCTATAGCAGCAGCTCTTCATATTACCTGGCTCCATAAGTAAGTATTGTAGAGTGCTGTCAGCATATCTGGCCTCAGAATTTCATTACATCCTTGTTGCAGGAGCATCTTGGCAAAGGATTTATACTTTCTCTGTTCATGCAAACAGCAATGAAGCACAAAAGAGACTTGTAAACAACATAAACAACAGCACAGCTCTAGATCCCAGACACTTGGAGAGTGGAGAGATTTAGGCAAGATACTACATATATTCATTCTGATGTGCATCCATCTTACATCTGTAGAGTTAAGAATGTCAGGAATAGGCAGGAACAGTTTCTTTGCTGCCAAGAGTGGGCAGGTATTGGAACAGGCTGCCCAGGGTGGTGGTGGAGTCACCAGCCCTGGAGGTGCTCAAGGAAACTGTGGACATGGCATTCGTGGGCATGGTTTGATGGCCATGGTGGCGTTGGGTTGATGGTTGTACTCAGTGATCTTAGAGGTCTTTTTCAATCCAAACATTTCCATGATTCTAGGAAAAGATTTGCTTAATATTCCATTAAGGAAAACAGCTTTTGGAAGGCAAGAGTAAATGACAGATGGTGGTGAGAGCACACAAAAGCCAAATCAGGCACTGTTGCTTGAGTAATGAGCAAGAAGATAGTGCCTTAGAGGTCATTGAAAGAGAGGTAATAAACCCCAAATGCATGCTGCAGCAGCATGGATTTGTTTCCAAGCTCCCCAATGACCCCACGAGGCACTGGGTTTGTGATGTCAGTTGATGCACAGTGTATGAAGGCATCTGTACTTTCATACAGTAGAGATTGGCTCACTCAAAAAGCAAGACCTCTTTTTGGGTGGCAATACAGAGAGTGTCTGATCCATCCAACGGGAACGTCGCAACATCCCAGGTGAGCCCTGTGATATTGCCAGCTGGAGACACTTCAGGCAGGCAGAGCAGCTGCAAATGAACCAGGCACTTTCTGGCAGCACTGGGCAGTGCTCCTACAGTACCTGACTGCTCAGTCTGGTCCCCCACTTGGCCAGGAGATTCCTAGGATCATCCACAATAACGCTGTACCTATCTTTGAGCTTCTCATAGGCAGCTTTATACAATTTCTGCTCAGAATGGCATAATACAGTGTCACAAATTAAGAGAGAGTGAAGACACAAAGAGATCATAGATCTGACCATTGGAAAACAAACAGAAGAGACCTCTTTACACAGACTAGCTAAAGGCTGGGCTTGAAGATCACGTTCAGAAGAGAAGAAACAAAAGAAGAAATTAAAACAAAGCAGAGAGAAAATATTCCCACTTCTACATGCATCTTTGAATTCCCACTGGAAAGCCTAATCAACACTTTAAGGCTGCCTGTATTCTTTCCTTGCCACTCCTCAGTAACCCATTTTATGACAGCACCAAAACCTAACTGCAGAAGCAACTTTGCATGGAATCAGATTCTTGATTTGTGGAGGAGGAGGAGACAATGAGGTGCAGAGGTAAACTACAAGGTTATATCATCATATTTTTAAAGCAAAACCTATCATCTTTCATCATAAAAGTGATCACTTAGATAACAAAAGACATTTGGGCAAACTCAATTCAGCACTTAGATAACAGAAGACATTTAGGTAAGTTCACTTCAATGTATGGAGGAGCCCTCATTGCTAGAATTTTACTCATTTCTGTTTTCCATCTCCATTTTTTCCCTTCTTTTCTCTGCTGAACAATGAGAAAACTACACTTAGAAGCTTCCATTACAACTTTGGGATCACTGATTATTAAATTGGGAATCAAATGAGAACAGTGGTACTGGAATGGCATCTGTTTGAAGAAGTTTTTCTTACCTAGGATAGGTAATATCATATTGGCTTTCCAATACCTGAAGGGGGCCTATAAGAAAGCTGGGGAGGGACTTTTTAGGGTGTTGGGTAGTGATAGGACTGGGGAGAATAAATCCAAGCTAGAGGAGGGGAGATTCAGATTGGATGTTAGGAAGTTCTTCCCCATGAGGGTGGTGAGACACTGGAACAGGTTGCCCAGGGAGATGGTGGAAGCCTCATCCTTGGAGGTTTTTAAGGTCAGGTTGGATGTGGCTCTGAGCAACCTGATCTAGTGTGAGGTGTCCCCATGGCAGGGGAGCTGGAACTGGATGATCCTTGAGGTCCCTTCCAACCCTGACAATTCTTTGATTTACCAGGAGACATTTCCTGTGATGACAAAGTAATGGAACTGGGCTCAAGATTTCATTGCCCTGCCCGAATACTCAGGCAGACAATAAGATCAACCTTCTCTCTCCTGCTTTTAGTCCAACTTCAAGTCATCTTTTAGCCTGACTATATTTTTATTTATTTACAATTTCCATGAGGAAGATCAGTCCTCAACTCAGTTTTCACACACTGACTACTTCACTATGTAACTGCAGAAACATTAACTTACCCCATCCATCAGCTGAGTTGCATATTTAACGTGCTCATTAATTGGACAGTCAGCTACATACTTAAAATTTGACTTGGTCTTCTCAAACTGCTCCTTGTACTTACACTGGAGAAGGGAAAAAACAACAAACAGGCAAAGGCAGACACACACAAAAGAATTTCTATGTTACTACAAAGAAGGGTAAGGAAATGAAAAGCTAAACTTGGAAATCACTTGGAAAAAAAACATTGTGGAACTGATAGCTTTGCAAGGAACAGAGGGGAGAAGACAAGAAAGCTGGGGAGGGAGTTTTTAGGGTGTCAGATAGTGATAGGACTGAAGGGAATGGAGCAAAGTTAGAAATGGATAGATTCAGACTGGATGTGAGGAAGAAGTTCTTCACCATGAGGGTGGTGAGAGCCTTGAATGGTTTGCCCAGGGAGGTGCTGGAAGCTTCATCCCTGGAGGTGTTTAAGGCCAGGCTGGATGAGGCTGTTGCCAGCCTGATCTGGGGTAGGGTGTCCCTGCCCATGGCAGGGGGGTTGGAACTGGCTGATCCTTGTGGTCCCTTCCAATCCTGGCTGATTCTGTGATTCTAATATTGGCTGTTATTACACCTCCTTAAGTCACTGCTACAATATTGGCTGTTATTACACCTTGCTCCAATCACCTGCTTTAAAACAGCTTTCCCAGATCCACAGAAGCCTGCCTTCCTCTGTCCTTATCCTTGGGGGTGTTCAAGGCCAGGCTGGATGAGGCTCTAGACAGCCTGATCTAGTGTGAGGTGTCTCTGCCCATGGCAGAGGGGTTGGAACTAGACAATCCTTGTGGTCCCTTCCAACCCTAACTGATTCTATGATTTTACCTCCTCATTTTACAGCTAGAACTGAGATTTTTCAGTGCTATATACAAAGTTCTACCATGAGTTCTTCACATCTTCATGTCAATGGATTGATGCATGAAAACTTGTCTACAATCTGAGCAATCATTAAATGAAATGAACAAACTCACAGTAACTCAGCCTGTTTTACTTACCCCGCTGTAGAGCACCTTATTCTGTTCTGCCAGAACAAAGGTTGGGGTATCCCATGCATAACAGCCAGTGCCCTTGAGCCATGCTAGGTCTTCTTTGTATTTAACCTTTAGAAAAGAAGCAGGATTCACTTTAAAGCAGCAGCAAGTGGCAGCTGATCAGTGCTGAAATGGCACCTTTACACAAGGTGTAGCAGGCAGAGCTGCATCCACTCTTATTTCACTGTGATAGAAGTTACAGCTACTCATATTTTCTGGTGCACTCAGTTTGTCCTCAGATGTAATCTATCATTAGCTACTGTGCTTCCTGTGTGAATTAACCAATGTTTCTGTCTTCCAAGCCAGGCTGGATGGAACTTTAAGCAATCTGGTCTAGTGGAAGGTGTCCCTGCCAATGGCAGGAGCATTAAAGCTAGATAATATTTAAGGTCTCTTCCAATGCAGAACTATTCCATGAGTCTATGAATTTTAAAACCCATTGATTGTGAGGGAGCTGGGCTTGTTTAGCCTGGAGAAGAGGAAGCTCAGGAGTGACCTCATTGCTGTCTACAACTGCCTGAAGGGACATTGTAGCCAGGTGGGGTTGGTCTCTTCTCCCAGGCAACCAGCAATAGAACAAGGGGACACAGTCTCAAGTCGTGCCAGGGGAGGTCTAGGCTGGATGTTAGGAGGAAGTTGTTGACAGAGGGAGTGATTGGCATTGGAATGGGCTGCCCCGGGAGGTGGTGCAGTCACCATCCCTTGAGGTCTTCAAGCAAAGCCTGGCTGAGGCACTTAGTGCCATGGTCTGGTTGACTGGATAGGGCTGGGGGATAGGTTGGACTGGCTGAGCTTGGAGGTCTCTTCCAACCTGGTGATTCTGTGATTCTATGATTTTATAATTAAGGGGTGTTTGTATACACATAGATGTGTACAATTAAAGGTTGTTATAGGGTTAACAAAGAAATCTAAGCAAACACAACTGTTACTTTCCAGAGAGGAGCACCAATTTTAGCCATTTTTGCTCTTTCAATTCCCAGATCTGCCAGGTGAAAGGGTGAATCCCCTCAAAAAATTCATCTGCCTTCCCTTTCTCAGGAAATAAACCTTGGTTTTCATTTTGGAAACCCAATTTTAACTTCCACCATGAGACATCCAGGAATTATTTGAACTCACATCACTGATAGCATCCGTGACTGCACGATGATGGAAGTGCTCCGGACGGTCTGGGATTGACCTCCAGATTCCTAACTGGCTCATGTAGTTTTCCTTATATTTCACCTACAAAGAAGATGGAAGAATGAATTAGAACAATCAAAGGACAGAACACTCTAGACCATGCAGTTTCAAGACATTCCTTTCTCTGAAACATCAGAACATCACAGTGGAATTGAGATTAATTTGCATTCCACCTTTGCAAACATCAAAGGCAACCAAGTGGGCAATGTTCCAGAGAAGGAAAGAAATTAACATGATCAGGACTGTTTATATTAATCTAATTATAGGATTCAATTAAATAGAACAATAGCAGGAATGGCATGTCCTAGGACATCCAGGCTGGATCAGTGGGCTGAGGTCAATGGGACGAGATTCAACGAGGCCCAAGTGCTGGGTCTTGCACTTGGGTCACAATCAGCTCATGAAGGCTACCAGAGTGGCTGGAAACTGCCCAGGGGGAAAAGATGTGGAGTTGCTGGTTGATAGCAGCTGAAAATGAGCCAGCAGTGTTCCCAGGTGGCCAAGAAAGCCATCAGCATCCTGGCCTGGAGCAGCAGCAGTGTGGCCAGGGCAGGGATTGTTCCCCTGTAGTTGGCACTGGTGGGGCCACATCTTGAATCCTGGGTTCACTTTTGGGCCACTCACTCCAAGAAAGACATTGAGGGGCTGGAGCAGGTCCAGAGAAGGGCATCAAAGCTGGTGAAGGGTCTGGAGAAAAGGGCTGGTAAGGAGCAGCTGAGGGAACTGGGAGTGTTTAGTCTGGAGAAGAGGAGCCTGAGGAGAGACCTCATTGCTCTCTACAACTCCCCAGAGGGTGGTTAGAGTGAGCTAGGGATTGATATCTTCTCCCTAGTATCAGGACACAGAACAAAAAGAAACATTCTGAAGTTGTGCCCAAGAAGTTTTAGGCTGGAGCTGAGGAGCAATCTCTTTGCTGCAACAGTGGTCAGGCATTGGCACAGGATGCCCAGGGAGGTGTTGGAGCCCCCATCCCTGGAGACGTTCCAAGAAATGTGTGGCCATGGCACTTTGAGACAGGGGCTGATGGCCATGGTGGTGTTGGGTTGATGGTTGGACTGGGTGATCTTAGAGGGCTTTTCCAACCAAAGAAACACCTCTATGATCAAATGGCAAACACTCATCAGGAATGCCAATGTTGCATACATACACTGCTAATGTCATCGGTGACCTTCCGGTGGTAGACAATGTCCAGAGCATCTTTCACTGTGTGGTATTTGCCCTTTGTGTTCTCAAAGGTTTCTTTGTAGCGCAGCTGAGGAGAAAAACAAACCAATCTTTTACCTTGATCTCCCAGGAAAACAAACTTCCTACCCCTCAGAGCAATGCTACCCAGGGATACTTCGCTGCCCAACACCCTAATGTAAGCCCTGGGGAGGTTTAAGGAGCTGCAATTGTCTGCAACCAGCTGCAGCTTGGCCAAGACCTTGGGTGAAAACTGGACAGAGAAGGAGTTGGCACATTTAAAGTCATTTTTCATCCTATTCACATTCAAACTGAAGGCTGAGGGAAAAACATCCATGTGCCATAGGACTACTTTAAAATACTGAAAATGGGAATAAATAAAGAAGTTTATAAAGGGATAAATATATAAAGGGATATTTACATATACATAATATAGAAGAAAGCAGGAAGATGAGTGAAAACTGGACAGAAAAGGAGCTGACACATTTAAAGCCATTTTTCATCCGATTCACATTCAAACTGAAGGGTGAGGGGAAAAACATCCTGGTGTCATAGGACTACTTTAAAATACTGAAAATGGGCATAAATATATAAATGAATAAAGGGATAAATAAATAAAGGGATAAATATCTAAAGGGATGTGCATATATATATATAATATAGAAGAAGGCAGGAAGAAAGCAGGAAGAAAGCAGGAAGATGAGTGAAAACTGGACAGAGGAGTTGACACATTTAAAGGCATATTCCATCTTATTCACATTCAAACTGAAGGCTGAGGGGGAAAAACATCCACGTGTCATAGGACTACTGTAAAATACTGAAAATGGGCATAAATATATAAATAAATAAAGGGCTGTGCATATATATATAATATAGAAGAAAGCAGAAAGAAAGCAGGAAGATGAGTGAAAACTGGACAGAGAAGGAGTTGACACATTTAAAGCCATTTTTCATCCTATTCACATCCAAACTGAAGGCTGAGGGGGGAAAACATCCACGTGTCATAGGACTACTTTAAAATACTGAAAATGGGCATAAGTATATAAATAAATAAAGGGATAAATAGAGTAATAAATATATAAAGGGATGTGTGTATATGTACATAATATAGAAGAAAGCAGGAAGAAAGCAGGAAGAAAGCAGGAAGAAAGCAGGAAGAAAGCAGGAAGAAAGCAGGAAGAAAGCAGGAAGAAAGCAGAAAGAAAGCAGAAAGAAAGCAGAAAGAAAGCAGAAAGAAAGCAGAAAGAAAGCAGTGCTAGTTTGAAGCAAGCTGGAATGTTTTGGTAGAAGAACTAGATAACGGGCAGTGAAATGAAAAACAATTGATGTCAACTTCTCTCACAGTCTCGCTGAGAACTCTGGGAAGAAGAAAGACTTTTTCTCCATTTTGTCTCACTCTTGCTTTTGCCTTAGACCTGGTCACATCTCATTAACCCTGCTCCTACTAACCCTGCTCCCTAACCTCTTGGCTGCACCTCTCTTCTTCCTGAGAACTGGGGTAAGGTTGAGAGGGCCGGGGGAGGTGTTGGGGTGGTTTGAGAGCCCCTCCTGGGGACTCAGGTTTCTGGGAGGGGAGTTGTGCTTTTGTATTGTTTATCTTTTGTATATTTCTGTATATAATTGTATATAACTGTATATATTGTAAATAGCTGCTTGTAAATTCTGCTAGCTGTAAATAAATTGCTTCATCTATATTCCCAGGGTCCGTCTGAGTTAGCTGGGGCAAATTCAAAAGTGTGGAGGGGTGGGGTAACCCCCAAACCATCACAAAAGCAGAAAGAAAGCAGAAAGAAAGCAGAAAGAAAGCAGAAAGAAAGCAGAAAGAAAGCAGAAAGAAAGCAGAAAGAAAGCAGAAAGATGAGTGAAAACTGGACAGAGAAGGAGTTGACACATTTAAAGCCATATTCCATCTTATTCACATTCAAACTGAAGGGTGAGGGGAAAAACATCCACATGCCACAGGACTACTTTAAAATACTGAAAATGGGTACAAATATATAAATAAGTAAAGGGATAAATATCTAAAGGGATGTGCATATATATATATATATAATATAGAAGAAGGCAAGAAGAAAGCAGAAAGAAAGCAGGAAGATGAGTGAAAACTGGACAGAGGAGGAGTTGACACATTTAAAGCCATATTTCAACCTATTCATATTCAAACTGAAGGCTGAGGGGAAAAAACATCCTGGTGTCATAAGATTACTCTAAAATACTGAAAATGGGCATATAAATATATATTTATCTCCTCTTCCATGTCCTGATATGGAAGCAAGCAGGAAGATCTTTCCAGCCTTTGCAGAATGATATTCTCAAGAGCACAGATTTCAGCTGTGTAAAAGAACTGGGATGCTGCTTTGGAGTATTTAAGTCACTAAGAGAGCAGTAAGACTACTCACCAGAAGTAAACAGCAGCTTAGTACATGTCCTTTCAGCAAAGCCCTCATGAGTGGGGTAGAGTACCCTTAGGTACTGCTTTCAGTCACAAATCAGTATTAAATGCTTGAAGGAAAATTCAGGTTCACCTTAACCTTATGGGCAGCAGCTCAGACAATTTCCCTCTCCAATCTGCTTCTAACTGAGCTCATTCTCAGTGACAGGCAAGTTTATTTCTGACACAAAGCTGAGAAGAAAAGATCTGCTAAAAGTTATTCCAGCTTGGCTCTAGCATCAGATATTTCACTCCAGCCTGCACTAACTGAAGATTTCATGTGGCAGCAACTTTAAAACTTGTTAATTTCCTCTGTCCCACAGCAGGGAGGTTGGAGTGGATGATCTTTAAGGTCCATTCCAACCTAAGCCATTTCTACAATTCACAGAGAGAGTGATTGGCATTGGAATGGGCTGCCCAGGGAGGTGGTGGAGCTGCTGTTCCTGGAGAGGTGTTTAAGCAAAGCCTGGATGAGGCACTTAGTGCCATGGTCTGGTTGATTGCACAGGGCTGGGTGCTAGGTTGGACTGGATGTGGCACTTAGTGCCATGGTCTAGTTGATTGGACAGGGCTGGGTGCTAGGTTGGACTGGATGAACTTGGAGGTCTCTTCCAACCTGGTTGAGTCTGTGATTCTATGAATGAAAATTAATGATAATAAATTGAAAAGCACTGCAATGACATCAAGTAAAAGTGAATGACCTCCATCACGTGAAAGGGAAATGGGGTGACCTCGTTGATGACACAGAGCATGGGCTCTTGGACAACCAGGACATTCCCCAGGTGTCCTTTTTCTCCTCTGTTCATAAGGAAAGCAAGAAATAGCAGCAGTGAAAGCATTCAGGAGCTACATACGTCACTGGCATTCAGGTAGGCTCTCTTGGCTCTGATCAAGACTGGTGTGTCAGGGACAGGTGTGTATCTGTCCTTCATCTTCTCATACTGAATTTTGTACTTTTTCTAAGAGAGAGAGAGAGAGAAAAGGAAAATTACATTTTCAATCTTAGAAGCATTTGCTAAACTGCTATTATGCTAACACCCAGGGATGCTACACTGAGTGAATAAAGTCACTCTTGCACAGATCTTCTGTCAAAACTTTGAGAAACAAGTTCAGCTTCTTCAGACCTAGAAAGACCTGGGTCTTGCAGCCAGCACAGCTTAGAGCCTGCAAACAAGCACTCAGAAACAGGTATCTTATAAAAAACGACAACAATACAGGCTGGGCAGTGAGTGGCTGGAGAGCAGCCCTGAGGAGAGGCACCTGGGGGTGCTGGTGGAGGAGAAGCTCAACAGGAGCCAGCAGTGTGCACTTGCAGCCCAGAAAGACAACCAGAGCCTGGGCTGCAGCAGCAGAAGTGTGGCCAGCAAGGCCAGGGAGGTGATTCTCCTCCTCTACTCTGCTCTGCTGAGACCCCACCTGGAGTACTGCAGCCAGTTCTGGAGCCCCTGGGACAAGAGGGCTGTGGAGATGCTGGAGTGTGTCCAGAGCAGGGCCAGGAGGATGCTCAGAGGCTGCAGCAGCTCTGCTGTGAGCACAGACTGAAAGAGTTGGGGCTGTGCAGGCTGCAGAAGAGAAGGCTCAAAGGTGACCTTCTTGTGGCCTTCCAGGAGGTACAAAAATGCTGGGGAGGGACTTTTTAGGCTATCAGGGAGTGACAGGACTGGGGGGAATGGAGTAAAGCTGGAGGTGGGGAGGTTCAGGCTGGCTGTGAGGAGGAAGTCACTCTCTCACCATGAGAGTGGTGAGAGGCTGGAATGGGTTGCTCAGGGAGGTGGTTGAGGCCCCATGGCTGGAGGTGTTTCAGGCCAGGCTGGCTGAGGCTGTGGGCAGCCTGGTTTAGGGTAGGGTGTCCCTGGGCATGGCAGGGGAGTTGGAACTGGCTGCTCCTTGTGGTCCCTTCCAACCCTGCCTGATTCTATGATTCTGTGATTCTAACATCATACCCAAAAAAAACCCCAACCTGTACTCTTTCATCAAAACTTCTACAGGCAACATAAGAGCATAAGAGACACAAAACTAAATGGGAAGTGGAGCCTTGAAACTATCACTATGGCTAGAAATAAAACCTGTAAAGAGTTCAGCATGGTCACAGCACTCAAACAAAACCCCAATGCCTTACCTCACTGATCATGTCCTTTACATGCCTGGCATGTGTTAAGGCTTGAGTCTGATTACCAGCATGATGATGAGGTCTCTCTTTTGTGGCAAGTTCCACATACAAGTACTGCAGCAAGAAGGAAAAAAAATACAAACCCCCACACATTTAATCTCAGTTTTACTTTGTCTCCCTGAAAATGACTGTAAATAATTCTCAATCTATACAGAACTACAGAATTCATCCCAGGGAAGAATAAATTGTCCTTTCCTCTTCCATGTCATCTCACTTCATACTCCTGATATTCTCTAAGTGCTAGCAACATCCTCACAAAGAAAGAAGTCAAATCTTTTGGGCATTAATGATCTTGTCTGCCCCACATCCAGACCTAGCTTTAGATTAAAGCATCCTGAAGGTGTGTTCTTTTCTGGTGAGTATCTTCACTTTGTTCTGCTGTGGTGGTAGGCTTGATGAGGTAAACATAGGCTTAGCCAAGCCCAGACATGTTCCCCTGCCCCCACTCCTTCCATGCTGCGGGAAGCAACCGTGGGAGGAGAGGCTGAGGGAGCTGGGATTGGTTAGCCTGGAGAAGAGGAGGCTCAGGGGTGACCTTATTGCTGTCTACAACTACCTGAGGGGTGGCTGTGGCCAGGAGGAGGTTGCTCTCTTCTCTCAGGTGGCCAGCACCAGAACGAGAGGACACAGCCTCAGGCTGCGCCAGGGGAGATTTAGGCTGGAGGTGAGGAGAAAGTTCTTCCCTGAGAGAGTCATTGGACACTGGAATGGGCTGCCCGGGGAGGTGGTGGAGTCGCCATCCCTGGAGCTGTTCAAGGCAGGACTGGATGTGGCACTTGGTGCCATGGTCTAGCCTTGAGCTCTGTGGTAAAGGGTTGGACTTGATGATCTGTGAGGTCTCTTCCAACCTTGGTGATACTGTGATACTGTGGCAAAAGCCCTAGCCTCACCTAACGTGAAGCCTGGCAAAGTGCCATTCTGATTGGCTAATCTATGCCCAATGCCCCATTAGTCTTGGGTTGGATGTTGATAAAAGGGATAAGCAGGTAGCATGGGGCTGCTACTGCCTCATTTTGCATCCTGAATTTGCCTGGAGAGCTTACCAGGAACAGGCTCTAAATGCCTGCATGCAATCAGCCTGCATAACCAGCCAGACATTGTGCTGAGAATGCACATGGCAAGACATCCTGCCTGCACCTGAAAGTCTCCTGCTAAGACTACAAGTCATGGAGACACACAGATCATCCAGAGGAGCCAGGAGACAAGGTCAGAGATTGTCTGCCTCCTTTCCCCAGAAGTCTGGGAAGAATCAAGTCTCAGCAGCCGACAAGACAGAGTTCCACGTGCTCTGGGTACTGTCTGATTACTACTTTGAGAGTAAATACTTAAAGGCCTCTTGCAGTGTAAGATTTGCATTTGCCACTTTAAGAAATAAAAGATCTAGTTTTGCCTGTTCCCTGCAGGATTAGACTTCCAACCTGTGTGGTTTTGAACCTGTGAATACGTTTTCTGGTGAGTTTTAATGTTCATAAACAGTTTTCATAGTTATTAACAGTCATCTCCTGGATATCAAAATCAATACAGAATAGTAACATCCCTCACACCTGCAAATGTAAAAACCCCACAAAATGTGGGGCTAGAACAAGGGGACACAGTCTCAAGTCGTGCTGGGTGAAGTATAGGCTGGATGTTAGGAGGAAGTTGTTGTCAGAGAGTGATTGGCATTGGAATGGGCTGCCCAGGGAGGTGGTGGAGGCACCGTCCCTGGAGGTGTTGAAGCAAAGACTGGATGGGGCACTTAGTGCCATGGTCTAGATGACTGGCTAGGGCTGGGTGCTAGGTTGGACTGGATGAGCTTGGAGGTCTCTTCCAGTCTGGTTGATTCTATAATGAACTACAATGTGAGTAATGACATTATAATGAACAAAGGTAGAGGGATACAAATATTTATCCCTCTGACAATGGCAGAGTCTTAAAAGAACTTGAACCGCACCATAGCAGGGTTTGATGCTCTGTTTCAGAAGGACAAATCTGAACATGTCCATTCCACAGATGTGGTCAACAGCCAAGCTTAAAGCCACTTCAAAATCAGCAGCAGTCACTTAAACATCCTCTCTGGAAATTTGACACTGGTTTGAAGTGGCCTGCAAAGATTTTGCTGTACTTAAACACTACATTAAGAGGGATTCCTTGACTGGGATTGTTATCAGTACAAGTTTTTCACCTGGCTCTGTATCTTTTGTCCTGTCTTGGCTCTCAAGAAGTCAGGTGTATCAAGGACAGAAGTGTATTTTGTCTTCAGCTCGTTGCCTGCAGCTCTGTAAACCAGCTGGAAAAAGACAAGTCCATGAATTATTTCCTCTATCTCATTCATTTAACAGCTGAACAATCACAGCTTTGCTGTTCTAACACCTCATGTATTTCAGGAAAAACAACCCAACCCAACACTCAGAGGGTTTGAGTTTAATCATAGCTAACAAAGATGTGCAAAAACAATGTGGAACTTACTTCACTCAAGTGGGTTTTTAGTTCCTGAACTGCTCTGTATCCAGGAGTATCCAACACTACTTTGTATTTAGGCAACATCTTCTTGGCAGTGTTAGTGTATATGTAATTAGACTGGGGAAAAAAGAAAAGCAGATTACTTAGGCAGCTTTTACTCGTGGTAGTAAAGAAGATTTTACAGTGCTTTGAAGCAAGTAACTAGGTGCAGAGCAAGAAACTCTGGCAGAGGTTTTTATCAATTTTCATGAGTTTTAGGTCAGGCATTGGCACAGGCTGCCCAGAGAGGTGATGGAGTCACCATCCTTGGAGGTGTTCAAAAGACAAGTAGATAGAGCATTTCAGGACATGGTCCTAGTGGTTGTGGAGGTGTTGGGTAGAAGATTGGACTTGATGATCTTAGAGGCCTTTCCCTGCCTTAATGATTCTATGTTTCATGCACTTAACTTCTGGAAGTAAAGAAATGGGTATACAAAGAGCACAAGTAAAGTACTTGTAAGTGAAGAGTGTGTATGTAAATAACTCAGTTGTAGCTAGATGTGGTTCTCAGGAGAAAAACCTTACCCAAAGCTTACGCAGGTGACGAGCACGAACCATATCAGGAGTATCATACAGGAAGCAACCCAAGCCCTTCAGCCACCTGAGATCCTCTTTGTATTTAATCTATGAGGCAATTAGAAACGGTTAACTTTGGGGATAATTTCAGTCATCAGTCCCTAAGCACAGTTCCAAAATGGAATGCAAATGACAGAAGGCCTCAGGAGAAGGACTTGGGGTTGTCAGCTGATGAGAGACTCAACATGAGCCAGCAATGGTAATTTTACAGCCCAGAAGCCAACAGTGTCCTGGGCTGCATCAAAAGAGGTGTGGCCAGCAGGACGAAGGAGGTGATTATGTCCCTCTACTCCGCTATCCTGAAACCCCACCTGCAGCACTGTGTCCAGTTCTGGTGCCCCCCCAGCACAGGAAGGACACTGAATTGTTGGAGCATTCCAGAGGAAGATATAAACATGATCAAAGAGCTGGAGAACCCCCCCTATGGGGACAGGCTGAGGGAGTTGGGGCTGTTACGCCTGGAGAAGGGAAGGTTCCAGGGAGACCATGGAGTAGCCTTCCCTTACCTTTAGGGAGGGGGCTGCAGGAGAGCTGGGGAGGGACTTTTTACAAGGGTTTGTAGTGACAGAAAGAGGAGCAATAACTTGGACCTGGAAGAGGGGAGATTTAGAAGGGGGATGAGGAAGAAATTCTTTCCAGTGAGGGTGCTGAGACACTGGAACAGGTTTGCAGGGAGGCTGTGGATGCCCCCTCTCTGGAGGTGTTCAAGGCCAGGTGGTATGGAGTCTTGAGCAACCTTGTCTAATGGAAGGTGTCTCTGCCTGTGGCAGAGGGGTTTGGAATCAGATGATCTTTCAGGTCCCTTCCAACCCAAACCATTCTATGATTTTCTGAGGCCAAACACCACTTTGAGTATAGAAGCAGCAGGCCTGCTGGATTCAAACACCAGGTGCTGTTACAGAAGGTGCTTACATCACTTGTGATGTCCCCAGCGTAGCGGCAGTGCAGCACTTGAGGAGTGTATGGCAAGGAAATCAAGTGTCCCTGCATCTTAAAGAAGTCTGACTTGTAGATCAGCTGGAAGACAAAAGAAAGGCAGCATTTCACATGTTTGGTCAGGCTGAATTATCCTGACTGTCTTCTGGTTTTTCTGTTGGAAGGACACATACATCACTGACAGCTTCCTGGGTGGCTCTGACTTGACGGATTTCTGGGGTGTCAGGGGTAGTGTGGATCTTGTCCTTGTTCTTGTGGTACGTTGCTCGGTACAACCTCTGTAGCAGAAGAGAGGAGAGCATTCCTCGTGTTAGAAACTCAACACAACAAGCAGTTTGACAGGGTCTGAGTGCTTCTCTCACTCTGAAGGGCAGGTTTTATGCTAGGTATAGCTAGCAAGAAACATGCTGTTCTCTAAGCAGGGGAAGATCTTCCACAACTGTTACTGGCAGCAGCACCTCTAACACATGGAGAATTATACTGATCCTACAAGCATGTAAATGTGTCTGTGTTAAAGACAATACCTTCCAATCCCTTAAGGGGTCCTACAGGAAGGCTGTAGAGGGACTTTTCATAAGGGTATCTAGCAACAGGACAAGGGGGGATGGGTGGAGGCTGAGAGAGAGTAGGTTTAGATTGGATTTTATGAAGAAGTTCTTCAGTACAAGGGTGGTAAGACTCTGGTGGTGGAGTTCATGATTCTATGATTCTATTCTACAAGTTCACCTTCTCTGGAGGTGTTTAAGAGGAGGCTGGATGAGGCACTTATTGCCATGGTTTAGTTAGTTAGAAAGGTTAAGTGATAGGTTGGACTTGATGATCCCAGAGGTCTTTTTCAACCTGGTTAATTCTGTGATTCTGTGGAATCAGTTGCCCAGGGAGGTTGTGGATGTCTCCTCCCTAGGGGTGTTCAAGGAGGGGTTGGATGAGACCTTGAGCAGCTGAGTCTAGTCAAGAGGCATTCCTACCCATGGCAGGGAGTTTGGAGTAGAGGATCTCTAAGGTCCCTTCCAACCTAAGCCATTCTGTGAATCCAGCATATGATTAGAATAGAATAGATTAGAATCAAATTAGTGAGTACATATATCTGAAACCAAAAAAAAACTTAGACCCAGTGTCAGACAGATAAAATCATTTCTATCCAGATTTAATCAAGCAGCAGATCAGCAATTTATCTTGTTATAGCATCACTTCTGCAGGAATGCAGGCAGTTAAGAACTGTCAAAAACCCTAAAAGATCAAACAGCTCAACTCCAAGATGGAATCAATGATCTCTTGCCATTCTGGGTGGATATTTGTCTGAATTGCTCTTAAAAGCCTCCAAGAACAGAGATCCTACAACCCTATTCCATGATCCTTCTCTCATCCCTCCTGTTTTGGGCTGAAAGCAAACACATGTCTTTACTGTACCTCATTAATGACTTGATTCACTTTCTTCACATTCTCAAACCCAACATCTTTTGGTCCCAGAGTATACCCTTTAGCTTTCATGTGTTCATAGGCTTCTTTATATTTCAGCTATAAAAGGAAGAAAAACCACACAGAAACTTAATTTGTTTGTGATTCTATTTACCTTGCAGTTCTGACAGTAATTTTTTGCTGTACAAAGAGATTCTTAGAGATAAACAACTAAGATGTGGCTGTATCAGAGTTAAATAATTCCATCACCATCATTTTTAACCTTGATAAAGTGGCTCAAGATTAACAATGCTTTAAATTTCTCCTGCATTCAATAAAATATTCAGATTTGTCTAAGGGAATTTAGCTTTTTGATAGTAATTTATTCAGGTAAATCTGGAGGTTGGTAGCATTTCAATTCTCTTAAGGCAATCATTATCAATGGTGCAGCTTGAGTGCAGTAATGAGATTTAATTGCCCTGACCAGGCACCCATGGGACATCAGACCTTACATGAGCTATGTTGTATGCACACCTGTCTTCCCTGTTTTTGTCCTTATTTCCTGCATGAACATTGGTCCTGTGTTATCAGGAGCTTGCCTCTAGCCCTTCATCTCCTGGATTTACTTTGGACCTCTGTTGTAGGTAGCTTGACCCTAATCTTTGCTCTGTTTCACACAGCTCCTGGCTGGATCTTGTAAAGCGTTAACCCTCCAGGGAGTGCTCTGAACCTAATCCCAGGTCCTCCTGACTCCTCCCTGGGGGTGGTCTGAACCTGACTCCAGGTGTAGTGGTTAGCCCAATCCATTTCCTGTCTACACCCCCTACAAAAACACAGGATCTTGCTGTTTCTCTTTCTCTTTGCCCTCCCTGCCTGTCTGACAGCACCACTCTTGCTCCTGCTGCTCCTGTTTTGCCACGTGGGACCACTACTTTCTGAATCTACCTCCATCCATTGGCATCAATCTGGTTGTATATATATTTTTGTACCTTATTTCCCTTCCCTATACCTCTTTGTAACTCCCCTACCTTAAATACCTTTTATTTATTGTGACAGTTTTCCTTTTAGCTTCCAAATTGTAGCAGGACTATTCTTTGGGTGTTTTAGCCCTTTTTCTTCTCTACATCCAACCCTTTTCTTTCCAAAAGGGGGACAGGGGAAAGCATCTCATTACTGTATTGTTCTGTCAGATTTTGAGTCTCTGGGAAGATTATATCAGACCAATACAGATCTTGACCCTGGTGCCTGGGACAATGGTTTTGAACTAGAGTAGGGTAGCTTTAGACTGGACATCAGGAGGAAGTTCTTTACTGTGAGGGTGGTGAAATAGTACAACAGGTTGCCCAAAGAGGTGGTGGAGGCCCCATTTCTGGAGACATTCAAGGTTAAACTTGATGGTACCCTGAGCAACCTGATCCAGTTGAAGTGTCCCTTTTCACTGCAAGGGGGTTGTACAAGATGACCTTTGAGGGTCCCTTCCAATCCAATGCATTCTGTGATTCTCTGACTCCTCACCTTGTCTAGAATTAGTGATGCAACCCATTCTCAGCACCCTGCTCTGCCCACCACGTTCAGGTAGAGTGGGACTTCACTCTGGATGATGATGAGGTCACAGCCTAGATTGTGGTCACCCTCAGTTCCTGGCTGAGGCATCCACACCCTGTTCCTTGTTCTCTGATAAGCAGTCTCACATCTGAGCACCAACTGCCTCAAACACTTGTGTGCTCACACAGGGTGGGCATCAAATATTGCCTTGCTGCTCAAGAGGTAGAAGGCCTTAGTACATTACTCACATCACTGCCAATGTACTGGACATGCTTAGCATGCTGGAAGCTGGGAGTGTCTGTGGGGAGGCTGTATCCAGTGGGGAGAGCATTCACACCAGCCCAGCGATACAGATTCTGCAAGAGAG
This sequence comes from Pogoniulus pusillus, assembly GCF_015220805.1. Taxonomy (NCBI): domain Eukaryota; kingdom Metazoa; phylum Chordata; class Aves; order Piciformes; family Lybiidae; genus Pogoniulus; species Pogoniulus pusillus. The sequence goes on from NC_087265.1 coordinate 5,780,532, forward strand.
AAAGAGAGAGCATGTGGCAACTGGGTGTGACATCTGAGAGCTTTCATTAGCTGCATCAGAAACAGCTTTCTGGCAACTGGCAAAAGCTTTCCCCTTGTGTCTGCATTTTACTGCAGAGTGCAGATGAAACAAGGACTTCTCCCACTTTTATTTTCAATCAGGGGAATCTACCTTTTTTTATCTGAAGGGTTAAAGGCACACATGAACTTGAAGTGGATCTGTTCTTCCAACACCAGAGCCTCTGTGACCCCCAAAGTGTGTTACTTACCTCACTCTGTATTTTGTTTGCATGATATGCCCGCTCCAAATCCACTGTTTTATCAGTAGGAATCATTTTGCCTTTGACATTGTGCTGATATTCCCCACGGTAGACAGCCTGAGAAGAAGAAGTCACAAGAGGAGTCACAGCTGTGCTGTTCTCTCACCGGGTCGAGTGTTTGCTTATACACAGGAATTTCTCTTGTAAAAAGGAAGGGAAATGTTCTTTTGATTCAGTTAATTCGTGATTTTAGTGATAGGTTAGGAGCTGATCTGTTGGAGAGCAGCTCTAGGGAAAAGGAACTGTGAATCCTGGGGGGGGCAACAGGATAACCATGAGCCAGCAATGTGACCCTGTGGCCAAGGCAACCAGTGGGACCCTGAGGACTACTGGAAGGGCTGTGGTGAGTAGGTTGACAGAGGTTGTCCTGCACCTCTACGGTGCCCTGGAATATTGTGTTCAGTTCTGGGCCCCTCAGTGTGAGAATGACCTCAGAGAACTGCTTGAAAGACTCCAGTGCAGAGCTACAAAGATGCTGAAGGCAGTGGAACTTTTCCCTGCTGAGGACAGGCTGAGGCAACTAAGGCTCTTCAGCTTGGAGAAGAGGACACTAAGGAATAACCTCATTCATGTTGACAAAGCTGGGGTTGTTTAGCCTGGAGAAGAGAAGGCTCAGGGCAGAGCTCATTGCTGTCTACAACTACCTGAAGGGAGGCTGTAGCCAGGTGGGGTTGGGCTCTTCTGCCAGGCAAGCAGCAACAGAACAAGGGGACACAGTCTCAAGTTGTGGCAGGGGAGGTCTAGGCTGGATGTTGTTAGGAAGTTGTTGGCAGAGAGAGTGATTGGCATTGGAATGGGCTGCCCAGGGAGGTGGTGGAGTCACCATCCCTAGAGGTGTTGAAGCAAAGACTGTATGAGGCATCCAATCTAGTTGCCTGGATAGGGCTGGGTGCTAGGTTGGACTGGCTGAGCTTGGAGGTCTCTTCCAACCTGCTTGATTCTATGAAAGGTGTGCAGGGCAGTGTCAGGAGAATGGAGTCAGGCTCTGCTCAGTGATGCCCAATGACAGGACAAAGTGCAATGGGTGCAATGTGGAGCAGAGGAGGTTCCACAGGAACATAAGGAAAAACTTTTTCCCTGTGAGGGTGACAGAGCACCAGCACAGGCTACCTAGAGAGGTTGTGGAGTCCTCTTCACTGGAGATACTCAAAACCTGCCCGGGATGTGTTCCTGAGTGTCCTGCTCTAGGTGACCCTGCTCTGGCAGGGGGGTTGGACTGGATGAGCTTTTGAGGCCCCTTCCAGCCCCTGACATTCTGTGATTCTGTGTAAACACAGCTTTTTAGATATCTCTAAGTCTGTAAAGGTATAGATCATATATAAAGAGCTATCCTTTACTGATAGCTTAGTAAAGGCACAGGTGATGTGTTTCAGATAAGCAGACATGATTATTAAATTGAAATTGGTTTTAAAAGTCATATTTCTAGAACTTGTGAGGTAATAGCATGTGCAATATTGGGGGTGAGAGATGATACAGACACTTACTTCACTTAAATTCAAGCCACTGAGAACATTCTGGACATAGACAGGAGTGTCCACGACCACAGTGAACTTACTCTTCATTTTTTCTGCCTTGGATTTGTACTTAATCTGTAGAGAGAAATTGAAGAGCTCTAATTAAACAGGCCAGTCATTAATAATATACATGCAATTAACCTGCTTACTATTTATTACTGAGCTATTCTATTAGTAAGGTAGCATTTAAACAGAAAGCATACAGAAATTCTGGCTAAACAAATGAACATGCCATTGCTTTCTATCTATTGTCTACTGTGCTAGTACTTATCTCTCTTATTAGGTAAGAGGAGTTGAGAAGTTTGATTAAAGACTGCTAGGAAATGTCAATGCCCATTGACAGAACAGACACAGCAGCCACAGGATGAATATTCAATGAGGGAAGACACATTCTCAAAACCCAGGATGGATTCCAACCTGGTTGACTCTATGATACTCTCCTATTTCAATGGCTTAATCACCAACTAAAGGTGTGCCATAAGATCTTGAGAGAAGAAAAGAAAACCATCAAAATCTGTATGTTTTAATGAGAATGCTTTACTTTAAATAATTCTTCATTCAGAACCCTTGAAGTGTTAGAAGGACTAAAATCTATGAAGTGCATTCAGAAGAGTGCAGCCAGCAGCTGAAGGGAGGGTTTGTTCCTACCTCTACTCTGCCAAGGAGAGATCACACCTAGAGTATTGTGGCCAGTTCTGGGCTCCCCCAGTTCAAAACAGGCCAGAATAAACTAGAGAGTGTCCAATGGAGGCTATGAGGAAGAGACTGGAACATCTGTCTGATGAGGAAAGGCTGAGAGATCTGGGATTGTTTAGCTTGGAGAAGAGAAGGCTGAGAGAAGATCTTATTAGTGCTTATAAATATCTGAGGGGTGAGTGTCAGGAAGGAGGGGCCAGGGTCTTTTCTGTGGTGTCCTGTGGCAGGACAAGGGGCAATGGACACAAACTGGAATGCAGGAAGTTCCACCTCAACATGAAGAAAAACTTTGCTATGAGAATGCTGGAGCTCTGGAGCAGGCTGCCCAGAGAGCTGCTCCTCTGGAGACCTTCAAGACCCATCTGGATGTGTTCCTGTGTGACCTGCAGGTAATCTTCCTTTGACAGGGGAGTTGGACTTGATGATCTCTTGGACATCCCTTCCAACCCATACCATTCTGTGACTCTATGACTCTGTCTTTTCTGTGGTGTCCTGTGATAGGACAAGGGGCAATGCACACTGTGCTAGTTTGAAGCTAGCTAGAATGTTTTGGGGAGAAGAACTAGATTACAGGCTGAGAAAGGGAAACAGTGATGATGTCTACATCACTCACAGGCTTGCTGAGATGTATAAGAACAAGAAACCAAACATAGATAAGGGAGTCACACTTCTTCTGCTTGGGAGCTCTGAGCTGCATGTCTTTCTCTAGCCTCTCTGTCATCTCTCTGATTAATCCACTTTGCTTCCTAACCCCCTGGTCGAACCTCCATTCTTCCTTGGGACTGGGCTAAAGTTGAGAGGGGTGGGAGAAGCTGGAAGGGTGGTTGGGAGCCCCTCCTGGGGACTCAGGTTTCTGGGAGGGCTGCTGTGTGTCTGTATTACCTTTTACCTGGTATATTTCTGTCTATAACTGTATATAAACTGTAACTATCTGCTTGTATATTGAGCTAAGCTGTAAATAAAAGCTTCATTCAATTTCCAGAGCTGGCTGAGTCTAGTCTGGGTGATTTCCAAAGTGTGGGTGGGTGGGTAATACCCAAACCATCACAGACACAAACTGGAGTGCAGGAAGTTCCACCTCAACATGAAGAAAAACTTTGCTATGAGAATGCTGGAGCCCTGGAGCAGGCTGCCCAGAGAGCTGCTCCTCTGGAGACCTTCAAGACCCATCTGGATGTGTTCCTGTGTGACCTGCAGGTAATCTTCCTTTGACAGGGGAGTTGGACTTGATGATCTCCTGGACATCCCTTCCAACCCATACCACTCTGTGACTCTATGACACAGTGCTTTCCAGAAAGAGATCTAACCCAGTGATCTCTACTTCCAGAGCAGCAAAGTTTAAACACTTAGATAGGGAAACTTCAGCAGAGCAGGATTTATAACACTTCCCAGATCACACGTGGCCTAGAACAAAGCTACTCCATCCTTTTACTGCAATGGAGTGAGTGCAACTAAAAGGCAAGCCCAAAGCATCCACTCACGTCGCTGCGCAGATCGTAGGCGTGCTTGGCATGGAGGATTTCTGGAGTGTCCCAGACGAAGCAGCCAATGCCTTTCAGCCAGTTCAGATCATCCTTGTATATCACCTAAGGAAGCAGAGCAAAGAAGCAATCTGTAAGGTTCATTGCTAATCTCTTACTGCCAATTACAGTAATCTGTAAGCTCTTCTTGCTCAGTTCATTCTGAAACGCAGCTATCGAGTGAGGTTAGCAGCATCTGAAGTTTTCATCTGCTCAAGAAAATCAAAACTCTTCAGTTTGGCCAATAAAAACCAAAACAATGATTTGTCAGAGTACTCTTTGCATATCTTACGGGGCAGTGATTTATTGATGGCCTTGTCCTGGGCTGACCTATGTAGGGCAAATGTGCAGCACCAGGATCTTCTCAGCCTTCACCAGTTTCTACATCTTATTCAACAAAACAAGGGCAATTTTCAGATGGGGGTGGTTGAACTGGTTGAAGTGTGATGTTATGACCCAGTGCCCTCACTGATAACACTGAAATGACTCTCACCAAGCCACATCTCTACACAAAAGCACTATGAAAAGAAAACAGAATCATAGAATCAAGCAGGGTGGAAGAGACCTCCAAGCTCATCCAGTCCAACCTAGCACCCAGCCCTAGCCAGTCATCTAGACCATGGCACTAAATGCCTCATCCAGGCTTCTCTTGAACACCTCCAATGACCTGGCTGAGGGCACAGAAGGCACTGTCAGCAAGTTTGCCAATGACACCAAACTGGGTGGAGTGGCTGCCACAGCAGAAGGCTATTCTGCCATTCAGCCAGACTGGGACAGGTTGGAGGGGTGGGCAGGGAGAAACTGAATGGAATTCAATAAGGGCAAGTGTAGAATCTGGCACCTGGGAAAGAACAATCCCAGGGAGGATAGGTTGGGGACTGACCCGTTGAAAGGCAGCAAAAGGGAAAAGGATTTGGGGGGTCCTGGTGGATGGGAGGTTGCCCAGGAGTCAGCAATGTGCACTTGTGGCCAGGAGGGTCAGTACCATTCTGGAGTGTATCATAAGGGCTGTGGTTAGTAGGTCAAGAGAGGTTCTCCTGCCTCTCTACTCTGCCCTGGTGAGGCCACATCAGGAGTGCTGTGTCCAGTTCTGGAACCCCCAGCTCATGAGGGACACAGAACTGCTTGAGAGAGTCCAGCACAGAGCCACAAAGATGGTGAAGGAAATGGAACATGTCTCTTATGAGGAAAGACTGAGGAGCTGGGGCTGTGCTGCTGTGAGAAGAGAAGACTGAGAGATGACCTCAGCAATGCTGATAAAGATGTGCAGGGTGAGTGGCAGGAGGCTGGGGCCAGGCTCTGCTGGGTGATGCCCAGTGACAGCACAAGGGACAATGGGTGGAAGCTGAGGCATAGGAGGTTTCATTTAAACATGAGGAGGAATTTTCTCCCTGTGAGGGTGACAGAACCCTGGTACAGGCTGCCCAGGAGGGTTGTGGAGTCTCCCTCTCTGGAGATATTCAAAACCTGCCTGGATGTATTCATGCCATGGTCTAGATGACTAGATAAGGCTGGGTAATAGGTTGGACTGGATGATACTGAGGGTCTCTTCCAACCTGGTTGATTCTATGATTCTATGTGTGACCTGCTCTAGGTGCTCCTGCTCTAGCAGGGGGGCTTGGACTGGCTGAGCTTTGGAGGTCCCTTCCAGCCCCTGACACTCTGTGATCCTGTGAAAATAGAGAGGCTGCTTAGCAGTGCATAATGCAACAGATGCAGGTGGTAGCTGCAGAGAGCTCCCACTAAGTGTTTGCTAAACAACTTCTGCCTGGTCATAAGAGCAAGAATGGTTCTGGAGCCAGCCAAGGACACATGGTTTAGGAACTTACGTCGCTGAGCTGATCTGTCACCTTCCTGACGTGGGCATTGACCTGCAGATCTGGCAGACAGATCCACTCGTGGAGATGGGTGCGGTAATCGACCTCACTGATCTTCTTCTGAGCATCCTTAGCAGAGATGATGTCTACCATGTCTGGAATGATGTGGACTTTGGCTTTGTTCTTTTCATAGGCTTCCTTGTAGAGACGCTGCAGGGTTAAAGCAGTAGGTTAGCAATGCTGACAGAGAGTCTGAAGCAGATGGATTTGAAGGAAAACGACTGATATTTTCATGGGGTGGCAGTGGGAGAGCAATCACTTTGGCTACATGCAGCCTGGAGAAGACAAGGCTCCAGGCATACATTTCAGTATCTGAGAGGGACCTACAGGAAGGCTGGGGAGGGACTGTTTAGAAGGGCTTGCAGTGATAGGATGAGGGGCAGTGGTTTGAAACTAGAGCAAGGCAGATTTAAGTTGGATGTCACGAGGAAGTTCTTCACCATAAAGGGTGGTGAGACACTGCAATAGGTTACTGAGGGACGTGGATGAGGCCCCATCCTTGGAGACATTCAAGATCAGACTCCATGTGCTCCAGGGCAGCCTGATCTACCTGGAGGTATCCCATCCTTGGAGACATTCAAGATCAGACTCCATGTGCTCCAGGGCAGCCTGATGTACCTGGAGGTATCCCTGCTGACTACAAGGGGGTTGGACCAAATAACCTTCGAGGGTCACTTCCCACTCAATGCAACCTGTGAGTGTGTGAAAATTTACATCTTGCCTGCTCTAAAAACAATTTGCAGAACCATGGCTAGGCTGCTGAAGTCTGATCTGTGACATTTTCATTGTACTGCTGTGTTAGAGGGAGGCAGACTCTGTAGTGCTCCACTTCGACACATAAAGATGTGGCACTAGGGTTTAGCCACTCAGGGAGCTTAACAGCTGAGCTTGAAAAGACACGTGTCAGTGTGCTACAGAAGTCAGCAAATGCTGAGCACCATCAAATGGATGTGGAAATGTAGTATCTGCATGAAGGATCTGGATGCATCTGAGAGAAGAGCCCTGGCTTTACCAAGAAACACAGCTCAGAAAGCACTTACATCAATATTAAGCTTTCCAACTTGAAGACACCTTGCTGTGTTGGGGTCATCCTCCACACCTCTGGGCAGTGTGTAGAGTGCTTTAAACTTGTCGTATTCCTCTCGGTATTTTACCTAAGCAGGTGCAAAGAAAAGCAATAAATAACTGACTTCAGTGGGTCAAGTCTTCAATTTTGGGTGGGAATTTTAATCAGTAAGCAAAATATTTAGTTGTGCCCAACAGCAGAGAGAGACTTTGAAGCAGCATCTTGGTTTTCTGGTTCACTTTAAATTGTAAAGAAAGGAAATCAAAATAACAGCAGCTGACCTGAAGGCTCCAGAATTAAATAGATGCAGAAGACTCCAGCTCTTCCCTTTGAAGTTATCCATAAAGAGAGTGACCTCTCCTGTCAAGACCCCAAGTCTTGTTCAACATCTTTGTCAGTGCCATGGACAGAGGCATTGAGTGCAGCCTCAGCAAGTTTGCTGACCACACCAAGCTGTGTGGTGCAGCAGACAGGCTGAAGAGCAGGGATGGCTTCCAGAAGGACCTGGACAGGCTGCAGAGGTGGGCACAAGCCAACCTCATGAGCTTCAACGAGACTAAGTGCAAGGTCCTGCAGCTGGGTCAGGGCAATCTCAAGCACAAATCTAGGCTGGGCAGTGACTGGCTGGAGAGCATCCCTGAGGAGAGGGATTTGGGGGTGATGGTGGATGAGAAGCTCAGCATGAGCCAGCAGTGTGCACTTGCAGTCCAGAAAGCCAACCAGAGCCTGGGCTGCAGCAGGAGAAGTGTGGCCAGCAGGGCCAGGGAGGTGATTCTCTCCCTCTACTCCACTCTGCTGAGACCCCACCTGGAGTACTGCATCCAGTTCTGGAGCCCCATGACAAGAGGGCTGTGGAGATGCTGGAGTGTGTCCAGAGCAGGGCCAGGAGGATGCTCAGAGGGCTGCAGCAGCTCTGCTGTGAGCACAGACAGAGTTGGGGCTGTGCAGGCTGGAGAAGAGGAGGCTCCCAGGTGAGCTTCTTGTGGCCTTCCAGCATCTGAAGGGGGCTACAAAAAATCTGGGGAAGGACTTTTTAGGCTGTCAGGGAGTGACAGGACTGGGTGGAATGGAGCAAAGCTGAAGGTGGGGAGATTCAGAGTGGCCATGAGGAGGAAGTTGTTGAGCATGAGAGTGGTGAGAGGCTGGAATGGGTTGCCCAGGGAGGTGGTTGAGGCCTCATGGCTGGAGGTGTTTAAGGCCAGGCTGGATGAGGCTGTGGGCAGCCTGCTCTAGGGTAGGGTGTCCCTGGGCATGGCAGGGGAGTTGGAACTGGATCATCCTTGTGGTCCCTTCCAAACCTGACTGATTCTATGATTCTCACAAGCCTCTGTTCAGTCAAGCACAAGATCATGTTTTTCTGTACTCAGTAAAGCATCATTTAAAGACATTTAGTGTTTTTTCTGACTTGGATGCTTATGCAGTTTGGACTCAAAAAGAAAATCACTAAATGGACATTTTGAAGACAGTTTCTATTCCTATAAAACGTGAGGGTTTTTTTCTCCTTCTGAGAAGCAGCAGCCAAGGGGCTGTTATCTAAAAGCTTAGCACAGAATACTGATTATCCACATAAACATATCCAAATTAAAACTGAAGAGCATTAAAAAAAAAACAACCACCCCTCTTAGTGATACCTACAGTGTATGCAAGGCATGATGGATTTCCTTGCTAGAATTGATGGTTTAAAGAAGAAGGAGGCATGTGATTCACTTACAGTACTAGCATTGTGCTTCAGCTCTTTTGCACGTGCCAGGGGTACAGCATCAGAGGGCAATATGTAGCCAGTGGCCTTCACTTTGTCCCAGGCCTTTTTGTAGAGGTTCTGTAGGGAAATAGAAATACTCTGTGAGTGGAATAACTCTTCTGCTGGGTCATGATCAAAGGCTAACAGAAACAATAAAACACTTTTGGTTTTATATAAGTTATCCATAAGCCACCAATGTGCCCTTGTGGCCAAGAAGGTCAATGGAACTCTGGGATGCATGAAGAAGAGTGTGGGCAGCAGGCCAAAGGAGGTTCTCCTCCCTCTCTACTCTGCCCTGGTGAGATCACATCTGGAGAATTGTAGCCAGTTCTGAGCTCTCCAGTTCAAAAGGGACAGGGATAGACTAGAGAGTGTCCAGTGGAGGGTACAAAGATGATGAAGGGACTGAACACCTGTGTGGTGAGGAAAGGCTGAGAGACCTGAGGCTGGTTAGTCTGGAGAAGGGAAAGCCAAGAAGGGATCTTATTAGTGTCTGTAAATAGCTGAAGGGTAGGTGTGAAGAAGAAGGGTCCAGTCTACTTTCAGTGGTGCCCTGTGATAGGACAAGGGGCAAAGGATACAAACAGGAACACAGGAAGTTCCACTTCATCAACAGGAGAAACTGCTTTGCTATGAAGGTGCTGGAACCCTGGAGCAGGCTGCCCAGAGAGGTTGTGGAGTCTCCTTCTCTGGAGACTTTCAAGACCCATCTGGATGTGTTCCTGTGTAACCTGCAGGTGATCTTGCTTTGGCAGGAGGGTTGGACTTGATGGTCTCTGGAGGTCCCTTCTAATCCCTACCATTTCATGGCTCTATTATACACTGGAACTATTACTTAATACCAAGAGCCTGCACTACAGCACACATAAAGAGCAACAAAAACGCTTTCTAACTCCTCATGTCTTTTCTCATGGAAGGTCCCAATTTTGTTCAGGTGCAATTTTTCTTCAAGGAATCCATTTATTAATGCATGCAGCTGGACAAGGCTGGGGCTACAGACAGAAAATCTGCCTCCTGCCTGAAACACAGCATCTCCTCCACAGTCAAGGTGGATATCACTGCCTTTGATAAGCTCCATGTTTGGATGTTGAGCACAGGATGTTAGCGGTTGGAGGGGACCAGTGATCAAACAAAATCAACCAAAACCCTCCACATAGTAGCATCTGAAAAGAAAAAAGGGGGAAAAATCATTGTAGAAATGCTTACATTGCTGAAGAGATGTTTCAGACTTTGAACTCTTTCAGAATCCACCGTTTCAGCCACAGGGATGCACTTGTCTTTATTTTTGTGATAATCCTCCTTGTATTTCACCTGGAAAATGAAAAAGATTTAGTTAGCTTGCTTCAGTTGGCAGAAGGAGCAGGAAGGAAAGCCTGAGTGGAAGCAAGAAATGGGGAGACTCACATCACTGGCATTGACAGCACTCTGCACTGCAGTCACGTAGACAGGGGTGTCAGTAACAACACCAAAGTTCTGAAAGTTCTCCTTTCCTGCAGCTGTGTATTTTATCTGAGGAAAGAAAATCAAGCCAAGATGTTAATGCTGAAAATTCAAGACATTCAAGATCAGATTAGATATTCAAGATCAGATTAGACATTCAAGATCAGACTCGATGTGGCCCTGGGTAGCCTGTGCTCGTTGAAGTTGTCCCTGCTGACTGCAGGAGGGTTGGACAAGATGACCAATCTGTGAAAATTAGCAGGAAACTCCCTGCCAGATTCCCTTCAAATCAATTCTGGGCAACTTCTGGACAACTCAAACCCAGGATTACAGCTTACTTAAGATCAGCTGTAAAAGTGACAGGCCATAGAAGAGAAATACTTCATTATATAGCCAAGGAACCAAGGGATAAAGAAAACTGCTCTTCACTTTGTAGCAACTAATATAGGCCAAGAGTACAGGCAGCAAGGCAAGAGGCATTATTTCCCCAGCATAAGTACCTCACTGAGGTATCTTGTATACAGGGTGGCCTACAGAAAGGCAAAGTGTTATCTTCTCACTGCTAGAAGCCACAGCTCCACTGTCCTTCCATACCCCTAAACTTTCTGCCTTTTCAGTAAGAAAAGTGATCATTCCTCTACAGGCAAAAGTGAAAGAGTGGACAAAATATTTCTGATGTAACAGCAATGACTTTGTTCTGCTTGGTCAGTCCCATATACAGAAGAAAAAAATTCTTTAACCTAGGAAATCTTTACTTATGGAGGAATGGACATGAGCTAGCAATGGGCATTTGCAGCCCAGAAGACCAATCCAGGTCAGGCTGCATGGAAAGAAGTGTGGCCAGCAGATGGAGAGAGAGGATTCTGCCACTCTGCTCTGGGGTGCCAAAGCAGGTTCTGAGCAGGGCCATGAAGATATCAGAAGGCTGGGACACCTCCCCTACAAAGGCAGACTGGAAGGACTGTGGCTGTTCAGCCTGGAGAAGAGAAGGCTCCACAGAGACCTCAGAGCTGCATTTCAGTACCTGAAGGAGACCTACAAGAAGGCTGTGGAGGGACTGTTTTGAAAGGCCTGTGGTGATGAGAGGCAATGGTTCAAAACTGGAGCAGGAGAGGTTTAGGTTGGACATTAGGAGGAAGTTCTTCACTATGAGGGTGGTGAGATACTAGAACAGGTTACCCAGAGATGTGATGGAGGTCTCAACACTGGAGACATTCAAGGTCAGATTTGATGTGGCCCCCAGCAGCCTGATCTAGTTGGATGTGTTCCTGCTCACTACTAAGGGGCTGGACAAGATGAGCTTTGAGGGTCCCTCCCAACCTGATGCAGTCTGTGAATCCATGCTTACTTGGCTCTGGAGATCATAGGATTTTTTTGCCTGCACAATTTGTGGAGTATCCCAGACATAACATCCAATTCCCTTCAGCCAGTTCAAGTCATCTTTATACACCACCTATAAGGAAGAAAAGAGAGTATTAAGTCAGGAAGGAATGTGCCTTCTGCTTGGAGAAAGCAGCATTTCTTCCTTCTCCACATTTACTATCTTCCTCTTGTGCAAACTCAGTGGACAAGGTTACTCCTGAATCTGAACCAAGCTCAAACAGGAATTCCAAACTATTTGGAAGTTTAAAGACTTGATTATTCCTTTACTATTTAAATACTGTGGGAAGATAGAGGAAAGCATTTTATACTCAACAGGAAAAACAATGGCATGGAAGGCAACTAAAATGTCAAACAGCTAAATGAATCACATACATCACTCAAAATCTCCTGGGCTTTTCTGGCTTGGATAACATCATTCTCTTCAGGTGAACAGCTCCACTGGTGGAAGTAATGTCGGTACTCCAGGTCACTGAGGATATACTGGCACTTTTTGGCTAGCACGTGGTTCATCATGTCACTTGGAATATGGACATTTGTCTTGGTGTCTTCATAGTTCTTCCTGTAGGCCAACTAAAATGGAGAGATTAGGGGAAAGAGGAGAAGACAGAAGAGTAATTTTGACTCTGAGCAGGCTGCAGGTTATAGCACAACCTGAGCTGTGCTTTTGGAGCATCTGTTTTTGGAGCATCTGACTGGGGCTTTTGGAAGCCTGGCTCAGTGCTACCAGGGAATGGCTTGAAGTTGTGATAAGGGAGGTTTAGGTTGGCTATTAGGAAGAAAAAATCCATTACAGAAAGAGTGGTCAGGCATTGGAAGGTAGTGGAGTCACCGTACCTGGAGGTGTTCAAGAACCATGTGCCCATTGCATGGTGGGACACAGTTTAATGGCCATGGTGGTCTTTGGTTGGACTCAGTCTTTTCCAACCATAACAATTCCATGATTTTATGGCTAAGCTTCTATGGCATTTGATAAGAGAGGTTTAGGTTGGCTACTAAGAAAAACAAATCCATCACAAAAAGAGTGGGCAGGCATTGGCACAGGCTGCCCAGGGAGGTAGCAGAGTCACCATGCCTGGAAGTGTTCAAGAACCATATGCCCATGGCAGGGTGGAATATGCTTTAATGGCCATGGTGGTCTTTGGTTAGACTTAGAAGTCTTTCTAACCAAAACAATTCTATGATTTAGTGGATAAGCTTCCATGGGATTGGACAGGACGAAATCCTAACTTTGATATGAATCATCTTTTATTCTGATGAGGTTCTAGCAGGACAAGAATGGGTTTTGCTTGCAGATTTAACAGCTGCTGAGAAAAATTAACAAGACTTCAAAGGAAAAATAAAAATCACATGCTACAAACATGGTTTTAATCTACTTAAATCTGCCTGTCTGAATGAAAACAAAAGAGCTGGCATTACAATAACTCTGTGCCCTGCATGGCACACTGGACATGCAATGGTGCAAATGAAGGAACACCAAATGTGAACTGACTTTACCAGTTCTTAAATCCCTATTTCAATCTCAAATCAACAATTCTTCTCTAAAGCAAAAATACCCCAAGTTGTGCAGCATTTCTTACTGCTCAGATTCTTAAACTGAAATAGGAAAAGGTTTTGCTTCTTCCCATATTCTAACAGCTAAACAAATCCTTCCTTCATCTCCTAAACCATTTCAGGTTCAACGACTCATGGAGTTCAGCAAGGATGAGTGCAGAGTCTTGTACCTGGGGAGGAACAACACCAGGCACCAGCACAGCCCAGAGGTCATCCTGCTGGAAACAGCTCTGTGGAGAAAGACTTTGGAGTCCCAGTGGCCATCAAGTTATCTATGGGACAGCAATTTGCACTCTTGGCCAAGAGGACCAATGGCATCCTGAGGTGCATCAACAGAAGTGTGTCCAGCAGGCCAAGGAGGTTCCACTCCCCCTCTACTCTGCCCTGGTGAGACCACACCTGGAATACTGTGCTCAGTTTTGGGCTCCCCAGTTCAAGAGAGACAGGGACCTGCTGGAGGGAGTCCAGTGGAGGATAGGAGGATAAGTGGGGGGCTTGAACATCTCTCCTATGAGGAAAGACTGAGAGACCTGGGGCTGTTTAGTCTGGAAAAGGGAAAGCTGAGAAGGGATCTTAGGAATGTCTATAAATACCTCAAGGATGAGTGTCAAAAAGGAGGGGCCAGGCTCATTTCAGTGGTGTCCTGTGACAGGACAAGTGGCAATGGACACAAACTGGAACTCAGGAAGTTTCTCCTCAAAAGGAGGAGAAACTTCTTTGCTGTGAAGGTGCTGGAGCCCTGGAGCAGACTGCTCAGAGAGGTTGTGGAGTCTCCTTCTCTAGAGACTCTCAAAACCTGCCTGGATGTGTTCCTGTGTGACTTGAGCAGGGAGGTTGAACTCGATGCTCTCTAGAGGTCCCTTCCAACCCCTACAATTCTGTGCTATTCAACAACACAACAACCATTCAGGAAACATAGCCACGTTGAAACCACTTTCACTGCTTCTGCAAAGCACTGCATCATTCATATTTAAATATATCACACTTGAAGAGTAAAGTCTCCATCAAAACTAAGTATCCACTTACTGCACTCCTCATTTTCTGGAATTCCAGGGAATGAACCACACTGGGGAAATCACCAATGTCCTTCCCAGCCAGGTAGTGGCCTTTCAGCTTCTCATATATGGCCTTATATTTACGCTGCGAAAAGAAACCATTCGGATGGAAATGTTAAAGTTCATTTTAACTCAATTATGAGCCAGCAGTGTGCTCTTGCAGCCCAGAGAGCCAAATAGAGCCTGGGCTGCATCAAGAGAAGTGTGGGCAGCAGGGTGAGGGAAGTGATCCTCCCCCTCTACTTCACACTGGTGAGACCCCACCTGGAGTACTGCATCCAGTTCAGAAGCTCCTATGACAAGAGGGCTATGGATGTGCTGGAAGGTGTACTGAGGAGGGCCAGGAGGATGAGCAGAGGGCTGGAGCTGCTCTGCTATGAGGAGAGACTTAGGGAGTTGGGGCTGTTCAGTCTGGAGAGGAGAAAGCTCTGAGGTGACCTTCTTGTGGCCTTTCAGTATCTTAAGAGGGCCTACAAGAAAGCTGGGGAGAGACTTCTGATGCTGTCAGGTAGTGATAGGAGTGGGGGGAATGGAACAAAGCTGGAAATGGGTAGACTCAGATTGGATGTTAGGAAGAAGTTCTTCACCATGAGGGTGGTGAGAGCCTGGAATGGGTTGCCCAGGGAAGTGGTGGAAGCCTCATCCCTGGAAGCGTTTAAGGCCAGGCTGGATGAAGCTCTAGATAGCCTGCTTTAGGGTAGGGTGTCCCTGTCCATGGCAGGGGTGTTGGAACTGGATGATCCCTGTGGTTTCTTCTGACCCTGACTTATTCTATGATTCTAACAACACAGGGAGAAGGGAAAGAAAGGAGAGAATGGAACAGTCTCACTGACCTCACTGTTGATGTAGTTTGCATGCTTCGCTCCCACCACTGGAATGTATTTCTCATCCAGGGTATATCCAATGGGCTTGCTGACTTCCCAAGCTTTTTTGTAGCGTTTCTAGGCAAAACATACAACTTTTGATTAAAAAAATCCAGTATGCATTGTAAGAAACCTGCCTCTGCCATTCATATGCACATGGAATATGCTAGACTGGGACACTGCTTAGTACCAGGCTTGGTAGAGTTAGGTAATGCTTGGACTCGATGATCTTAAAGGTCTTTTTCAACCAAAATCCTTCTCTGGCACTAAATTAGCATCATACTAATAAACTACTACAATGTAGTTCCTTATTCCAGGAATTGTCCCAGCAGAGCAAATGAAGAATGTTTATTCTGAGCATTTACTCAGCATGTGTAAAGCAGAATGAGTGACACACATAAGAAGTGTCTCAGTTCAGGAATGTACCTGAGCCCAAAAACTGACCTCTGCTTGCTTTATTGTGTGTGGAACTCAAAATAGCTCATCCAGAAGAGGAATAAAAGCCTCCCAAACACATGAACTATTGCTTAGAAAACTCTCCCAGGCTTGGAACTAACAATAAACTATTGCTTAAAAAGTACAGTCTAGAACTGACATTGATCATTTGAGAGCTACATGCTCAAAACTGTGAAAGCTCTCCAATATTATTGTTTATTATAAGAGCATTAACTTTGTTGGGGCATTTTTTAAGAGGTATTTTGTGAACTATTAAATATCTTTCCCTTCAGACTGCATTATGAAGCAGCTACTCATATAAATGAGTGACCACAATCTCCAAAATGAGAGGTTCCCAATTAAAATTATTAAGACTCCTGCCAAGTAACTGCTTAATAATGTAAATATTCTACTTTTTTTTTCTCTCATATTAAATATCAGAGCCATAAATAGTTTTAGAAGATGTCATTAAATGGAATTATAAAGTGGTTTGTCACACAAACTTTACTTCATCACTACTACTGCTACTTCCAAACACCACACAGCAATGCTTTAAGAGCAGTTTGATAAGGAAAGAAATGCTTTAAATGATCCAAACTGGAAGGGACCAAAGAAATGCTCCAAACTGGGATGGCATTCAATAGCTCCAAGTGCCAGGTGCTGCACTTTGGCCACAACAACCCCATGCAGAGATACAGGCTGGGGTTGGAGTGGCTGGAGAGCAGCCAGACAGAGAGGGATCTGGGGGTGCTGATTGATACCCGCCTGAACATGAGCCAGCAGTGTGCCCAGGTGGCCAAGAGAGCCAGTGGCATCCTGGCCTGCATCAGGAATGGTGTGGTCAGCAGGAGCAGGGAGGTCATTCTGCCCCTGTACTCTGCACTGCTTAGACCACACCTTGAGTGCTGTGTTCAGTTCTGGGCCTCCCAGTTTAGGAGGGACATTGAGATGCTTGAGCGTGTCCAGAGAAGGGCGACGAGGCTGGGGAGAGGCCTTGAGCACAGCCCTATGAGGAGAGGCTGAGGGAGCTGGGATTGGTTAGCCTGGAGAAGAGGAGGCTCAGGGGTGACCTTATTGCTGTCTACAACTACCTGAGGGGAGGTTGTGGCCAGGGGGAGGTTGCTCTCTTCTCTCAGGTGGCCAGCACCAGAACGAGAGGACACAGCCTCAGGCTGTGCCAGGGGAGATTTAGGCTGGAGGTGAGGAGAAAGTTCTTCCCTGAGAGAGTCATTGGACACTGGAATGGGCTGCCCGGGGAGGTGGTGGAGTCGCCGTCCCTGGAGCTGTTCAAGGCAGGATTGGACGTGGCACTTGGTGCCATGGTCTAGCCTTGAGCTCTGTGGTAAAGGGTTGGACTTGATGATCTGTGAGGTCTCCTGCAACCCTGATGATACTGTGATACTGTGATAATAAAGAGACTAAATCACTTTTCTAGTGGCACCCAACAGACTAACGACAGAAATAGGAGAGTTCTTGGAGGTCCACTCCACATTCTGCTCCTTTCAAAAGTAACAACTTCAAGCTGAGTGAGATGATAGTTAGGAAATCTTACATCACTGTAGAGTAAGGCCATGTCCTTGGCATGGTTCAGTGCAGGGGTGTCATCAGATCCAATGTATTGGCCTTTCTCAAGGTTAAAGGTCTCTTTGTATTTTAGCTGCAAAAGAAAACAAACAGCAATGTTAATTCCACAGGAGGAATCCATTATCCTAACTAGCCCATCCAGTAGAAACAAACACTGCTTTGCTGTTGTTACTGTATCTTCAGGATATGACCATGAGTGGAGTTCACTTGACAGCCTCTAGCCAGGGGTTTTCCCCAGGGGTCAGTGCTGGGTCCAGTTTTGTTCAGTATCTTCATCAGTGACTTGGATGAGGGCATTGAGTATACTCTCAGAGGGTTCACTGATGATACAAAACTAGAGGGGGTGGCTGACAGCCCACCAGGCTGTGCTGCCATCCAGTGAGTTCTGGACAGGCTAGGGAGCTGGGTGAAGGTGACCCTCATGAAGGTAAAAAGGACCAGTGGAGAGTCCTGCACTTGGGGAGGAGTAACACCAGGCACCAGCACAGCCCAGGGGTCATCCTGCTGGAAAGCAGCTCCGTGGAGAAAGACCTTGGAGACCTAGTGGACATCAAGTTATCTATGGGACAACAATTTGCCCTTCTGGCCAAGAGGACCAATGGCATCCTGGGGTGCATCAACAGAAGTGTGTCCAGCAGGCCAAGGAGGTTCCACTCCCCCTCTACTCTGCCCTGGTGAGACCACACCTGGAATACTGTGCTCAGTTTTGGGCTCTCCAGTTCAAGAGAGACAGGAACCTGCTGGAGGGAGTCCAGTGGAGGATAGGAGGATGAGTGGGGGACTTGAACATCTCTCCTATGAGGAAAGCATGAGAAATCTGGGGCTGTTTAGTCTGGAGAAGGGAAGGCTAAGAGGGCATCTGAGGGGTGGGTGTCAAGCTGAAAGTGCCAGGCTCTTTTTGGTGGTGCCCAATGATAGGACAAGGAACAATGCTGGAACACAGGAGGATCCATCCCAACAGGAGAAGACACTTTTTGACAGTGCTGGAGTCCTAGAACAGGCTGCCCAGAGAGGTTGTGGGGTCTCTTTTCTGGAGGATCTCAAGACCCACATGGATATATTCCTGTATGGCCTGCTCTAGGTGATCCTGCTTTGGCAGGGGAGGTTTGATTCGATCTCTGGAGGTCCCTTCCAAGCCCTAACATTCTGTGATCATGTTGTGTAGTACATTCCAACCACTGTGATGCACAGGCAAATACCACACCACAAAATCTGCAGAGAGTACTAATCAACAATTACAGGTTAGTAGCAACACCAGAAACTCCACCACTGTACAACTAACTGCTGGTTCAGGAGTCAATTTTAAGCTAGTGTGAGCAAAAATCAAAGTAAGTGACACGTTTTATTCTTCTGCAGGAAAAAAAGGAACATTATTTTTGGGTAGCATTGTTGTGTTGTTCATTTATATAACTTCTACCCAGCTTAATTTAGCCTAGTAAAAGTCTTGCTCATGAAGCACACAAATGGACACACAGACAAGGTTAAGAAGAAGCAAGAAATTTCATCACATCAGCGTTTAGCAAGAGCAATGAAGTCAACTAAATTGATTCTAACTAACAGAATAGCTTAAGAAATACATACATCACTTTGGTTGACAGAGTTCATCTTTGCCAAAACAATGTCAGGAGTGTCCACCACACTGGTGTATTTGGAGAAGTTCTCAAGGGCTTCTTTTGTGTATGATCTCTGCAAAGAAAGAAATGAAATCTTATTTTACACACACTGTGCATGGGCCAAGAAAGAAAAAGCTGAACGCAGAACTGCTCAGAGACTTTTATCTTACCTTATTTATCAGCTCTTGTGCATTCTTAACTTTCTTATGTTCCACTGAATCTAGAGGAATCCAGCCAATGCCACGAAGCCATTCCAAATCAGATTTGTAAACGTTCTAAATCAGAAAAGAGCAAGCAAAAAAGGAAAGAAATTCTTCACTTTGGGATGGCATTTTTCAGTCTTACCTAATGCGGACAACGCACTCGGACCAAGCTAAGAGGGCTGAAGTTCTGCCAGAGGATGTTTAGGTTGGACATTAGGTGTGCTGGTTTGAGGCTAATGGGAAGACTTTAGTGAGAGAAGTTAGATTATTGGCTGTGAAAGGAAAATAATGGTGAGGTCTAGATCACCCATTTGTTCTGCTGGGACATATAAAAACAAGGGCACAAAGATAAGGCAGTCTGTGGCTCGCCTGCATCTGTGTAACCCAACTAATCATTCCCTTCTTAACCCCTTTTGCTGACCCTCTACAGCTCACCCTGCACATAAGTGGGATGCTGAGATAAGGGAGAGGGTGGAAAGGGTGGAAGGAAGGAGAGGGGTTGGTTTGGAGCCTTCTTGGGCACTCTGGCTGCTTGGGAAGGGGTTTTGTATTTCTGTATTACTTTTAACTTACAGATAGCTGTAAATATTTGCAATACATAGTATATCTATGTTGGGTATAGCAATATTAAATGTAGTGATTCTATGGTATTGTACACTGAAGCATAAGCTTGAAAGCAGCACATTGACCTGGGTGAAAGTGTAGGGTCAAAGTGCCTCTGAAAGGAACGTGGTGTGTGTAAAACAAGAGGCCCCAAGTCTTATCTAACTGCTTGGTACTGCTTGGTGTCTGTCTTTCTTACCTAGATGCCATAACTGCCTCCTCAGGATTAACTTCATATACCCTCTGAAGGACCAGATAATATAGTTTTGTTAAGATAAGAAATAGGTAAAGGATCCTAGCAATTAGTGTGTAATCCTAGCCTAATCCTTAATGCAAATATATGTAACCAATTAAAGTCTAACATGATTTGTAACCTTCTTATGTAGCCTTCTGATGAAACATACATAAACCCATGCTTGGGGTACAATAAACTGGAATTTGCTTGCATCAGGCATTCTCCCTGTCTCTTCTTCTTCTGATGCCTGTGGCACTCAGCCCGTAGCATATATATGCTTGTAAATAGTGCCATGCTGCTAAACTGTAAATATAGCTTCCTTAACTTCCAGATGACTGAATCTAGTCTGGTGAATTATTTGGGGGGAAGGGGGGCAGGTGTCATGGAAGGTTAATAAGCCTATTAGATGTCTTGGCTTGCCCCACCCCTCTGCTGATGGGGGAAGCAAGGGCAGGAAGAAAGCAAAGGCTTGGGCCATTATGTCTCCTCCCAAAGTGATAATCAGGTACCCACAGGTGTTTATGCTCTTGTGAGTGTCTTGCCCAAACGAGGGTGAGCAAGCCCTGGTTGGTCAGTTTGGCAAATGCCTTTCTGATTGGTGAATCTCTGTGGCCAAAGGAGTCATTACACTCTGGCAAGTAATAGAAATGGAGCTAAGTTGCAAGCAGTTGTGCTCCTTCTGCCTCAGTGTGTGCTGCTCTGCCTCACTGCTCTTGGCTTGGACAATGTGTTGTGCTCTGCTTCATGCTTCAGACCACCTTAGCCTTGATGGACTGGATGATCTTGGTGGTCCTTTCTAACCATAGCCATTCATAGTGATGAGATATTGTGCTGAGGGATTTGGTTTAGTCAAGGGCTTGTCAGTGTGAAACTAATGCTTGGACTCAATGATCTCGAAGGTCTTTTCCAATCTAAGAAATTCTGTGATTCTGTGATGTTTTGGCCTTCAACTACCTGGAAACTTAAGTACTTCAAGTTTACCAGGGGAAGGCACTAAGTGCCTCACAACCTGGTGAGAAGTGCCACTGACATGGTGCTCTCTGCACACCTGCAAGAGATCTTGCCTGCACCTCTTCAAAATCTCTGTGCCAAGAGGAACCAAGGTGGGTTCAGAGATCTGCTGCCTCTTTCTCAGCACCCTGCTAGAGCCTGGGAAGATCTAGAAGCCTCTCAAAGGCTATCAAGACGCTGAGGAGTTCCAGCACTGCTGCAAAGGAGCCAAGGGATTATGGCTAAATTCTACTCCACCACTGTGAGTAAAACAGACTTCCCCTAGGGCTCCAGGCTGTTTATTTGTAAGTGGGGTGGAGCCATTCTGTGGCTAAACCTTTTCCAATTTTCTGCTTCTCCTAAAGTACTAAATTGCCTATAAGCAACCTTGTGAAGATTTTCCTGACTGAATTAAAACCCAAATTTCATGGGTTTGTGTATAGTTTGGGGGAGCAGCTTTTCAGAACTGAAATAACTAAATATTTTATAATCCCTGCCTCATTAATTGCCCCAACTAATTCAGCAGCTAACACCCAAACCACTACAGCAGGAAAAATTTCTTTACAAAACAAGTGGTGAGGAGTAGGAGCATGCTGCCAGGGGAGGTGGTGGAGTCACCATCCTTGGGGTCGGAGTGGCTGGAGAGCAGCCAGACAGAGAGGGATCTGGGGATGCTGATTGATACCCGCCTGAACATGAGCCAGCAGCGTTCCCAGGTGGCCAAGAGAGCCAGTGGCATCCTGGCCTGCATCAGGAATGGTGTGGCCAGCAGGAGCAGGGAGGTCATTCTGCCTCTGTACTCTGCACTGCTTAGACCACACCTTGAGTACTGTGTTCAGTTCTGGGCCCCCCAGTTTAGGAGGGACATTGAGATGCTTGAGCGTGTCCAGAGAAGGGCGACGAGGCTGGGGAGAGGCCTTGAGCACAGCCCTACAAGGAGAGGCTGAGGGAGCTGGGATTGGTTAGCCTGGAGAAGAGGAGGCTCAGGGGTGACCTTATTGCTGTCTACAACTACCTGAAGGGTGGTTGTGGCCAGGGGGAGGTTGCTCTCTTCTCTCAGGTGGCCAGCACCAGAACGAGAGGACACAGCCTCAGGCTGCGCCAGGGGAAATTTAGGCTGGAGGTGAGGAGAAAGTTCTTCCCTGAGAGAGTCATTGGACACTGGAATGGGCTGCCCGGGGAGGTGGTGGAGTCGCCGTCCCTGGAGCTGTTCAAGGCAGGATTGGACGTGGCACTTGGTGCCATGGTCTGGCCTTGAGCTCTGTGGTAAAGGGTTGGACTTGATGATCTGTGAGGTCTCTTCCAACCCTGATGATACTGTGATATTGTGAAGTGTGTAGATGTGGTGCTTCAGGATACAGTTTAGCAGCCATGGTTGGAATTGATGAGCTCAAAGGTCTTTTCTAACCTTAGTAACTCCATCATTCTGTAATACAGCACATCTGTAACACCACTTACATCACTTTGCAGGTCGTAGGCTTTCCTGGCCTGGATACAGTCGTTCTGGTCAGGGTGGCAAGTCCATTCGTGCAGGTACTGGCGGTACTCCACATCGCTCACCAAGTTCTGGCCTTCCTTTGCTGCCACAACTGACACCATGTCTGGTGGGATGTGGATTTTGGACTTTGTTTTCTGATAGTCTGACTTGTACAACCTGTCGTTCTGGATCTCGCCTGCGTGCTCAAACCACACCAGCTTTGGGTCATCTCTCATGCTGGGAACTCCGACGTAGTGGCCTCTTTGCTTGACATACTCAGCTTTGTACTTAAGCTGATGGGAAAAGGGAAGAGATAGGCATGAAATCAACACTGGGTGCATCTGCTGTGGTGTGGGCTTGTGAAGAGCTATGGTTTTGTTAACACAAAGTGGTGATAGAGGGAGCTCAGCTCTCATCTTTAGGTTTTCAGATAAAAATAGGACACAAACAGCTGTGTTACTTCACACAGTCCTCTCACCAAAAAATGCAGTTTCCTAGACTAATATGCTGCCATTCCCCAGTAAATCTCCTTTTCCACACAAGAGGAAAGCCTTGTGAGGAAATGTTCCTTAACAAAAGATATTTTCCAGCTTGATTTGAAGCTGGGTAGGAGACTGCAGCTAGTCCCCGGAGGCCAGGTTTGGCTGCAAGTTGTAGGCAGCACCTTGAGGCCTGAGTCTAGCTGAGAGGTGTTCCTGCCTGTGACAGCGAGGTGGGAGTTGACTGGACAGGGCTGGGTGCTAGGTTGGACTGGATGGTCTTGGAGGTCTCTTCCAACCTGGTAGATTATATGATTCTATGGAGTAGTTGATCCAACCTAAGCCATTCTATGATTCCCAGTGCTTCTTCAAGAGCTACAAAGATGCTGAGGGCCTGGAACATCTCTCTTATGAGGAAAGGCTGAGAGAATTTGCTCTTTTTAGTTTAGAAAAGAGAAGACTGAGGGCGGGGGCAGGGGGAAATCTCATCAATACTTAAAGAATGAGTGCCAGCAGGAAGGGACCAGTCTTTACTCAGTGGTGCCCAGTGACAGGACAAAGGGTAACAGGAACAAACTGAAACAAAAGAAGTTCTATCTAAGCATGAGGAGAAACTTATTTAAGGGTGACAGAGCACTAGAAAAGGCTGCTCAGAAAGGCAGTGGAGTCTCCATCTCTGGAGACATTCAAAACCCATTCTGACATGGTCCTGTTTGACCCTTTCTAAGTATCTCTGCCATGGCATGGGAGTTGGACTCAATCTCCAGAGGTCCCTTCCAAGCTCTTCCATTCTAGTATTCTGTGATTAGTGCATTTAGCCTCAGTCTTGTAACAGATGTTGTAAGAAACTGAGACAGTCTGAAGAGAGGATGTTTGCTTAAGGTATTTACATCACCCAGTTTTGATAAATTGTGTATTCAAACCAAGAGTCAACAGTCATGTGCAGAAGCTTAAAATGCAATGTGCATACTAGCTTACAGCTGCTGAAGGAGGAAGACTCCACAGTATGCCTAAAAGTAAAAGCAGAGCTAAATATTTTAACCAAAACATCAGTTATTTGACATTTATAACGTAAGGAAGTCCACCTGAGTTGATTTTGAAAGGACAGTTCCTAGAGAAAATGAAGGTGGAAAGGAGAGCCTGGATCTGTTAAACCCCATAATGACAAAGTGTCTGGATTTTTGGAGGACAGTGGACTTCATGAGTCATAAAAGGTCTGGGTTTTACCCCTAATGGAAATCATTCTCTGCCTGTTGTTGAGCTTGCAGAGCCTTTAACATTTGCAGGCTTCCAAGCCCTTGCTCTCCTAGGGAGAAGGATTATTACCTCACTTTGGACATCGTTGGAGCGTTTGGCATGAGAGATCTGCACGCTGTCAGGAGGTAAGAGGTAACCAGTGGCTTTTTCTTTCTCCCAGTTTTCCTTGTATAAATTCTGTGGAAAACAGAAGCAAAGAGGAATTCAACGCTACAATAATCATAATCATACTGAAGTGATCTATATGAAAGTTCAAGGATAATAAATCCTCCCTATAGAATCTTCTTTTTGTCCATGGGAGAGCAATGAAGCTGGTGAAGGGGTTAGAGAATGAATCTGATGAGGAGCAACTGAAGGAGCTGGGGCTGTTTAGTTTGAAAAAGAGGAAGCTGAGGGGAGACCTCACTGCTGTCTGCAGCTACCTGAAGGGAAGTTGTGGAGAGGCTGCTGCTGGGCTCTTCTCACAGGTAGAGACAGAACAAGGGGGAATGGCCTTAAGCTGAGGCTGGGGAGGTTCAGGTTATAGGAAAAAGTTTTTCATAGAGAGAGTGGTCAGGGACTGGAATGAGCTGCCCAGGGAGGTGGTGGAGTCACCCAGCCTGGATGTGTTTAAGGGCGGTTTGGATGTGGTGCTTAGGGATATGGTTTAAGGTGAATGTTGTAGAGTAGGGTTATAGGTTGGGATTGGTGATCCTGAAGGGCTTTGCCAACGTGGATGTTTCTGTGACTCTTAATGAGTCAACTTTTGCTGTGTTCCTCCAAAGAGCTTTTTACGTGAGCTATGCTGTCTGCTGTCAAGGAGAGGTCACATACCTGATTAAGAATTCTGGCTGCCTCTCGAGCCATATCCAGCTGGGGTGTATCTGTCAGAGTATAATTTGACTTGGCCTCATTCCATGCCTTCTGATACTTGATCTAGAACGGAGAAGGAAATGACTACCTTGCAGCACAACCATAAAATTAGGAAGACAGAGTACCAAGACCCATTATTTTATGCATGCAATAATGTATAACACCCTGAAATTGCAAGGCTATTGGTTGTGATGCACCAAATACACACCCAAATAGGTACTTTCAAAAAAGAAATGATACAAGAGAAGAAATCATAACAACTCTCAGAGGCAATTAAAAAAATCTTGTTCCAAGAAGAATCTTCAGAAGTCAGAGTTTGGTCTGCAGGGAGGTACAGCAAAGAGCCAGGCAAAAGATGCTTGAAGCAGGGCACTAGATTTTAAGCTTTTTAAGAGAAAAACTCTTTATTCAGCACTATCTCAGCCTCAAAAACTGTAAAGAATGGCAAGGTGACAGCACACCAGCTTTGCTCATCTCTATTTTTACACAGTTAGAAGTGTAAACTCATGTTGGTGTAAATAGGAAGGTTGATGGAGTGCAAGTGACTGTGTGCATGTCAATGATTCTGGTTGAGGAGAGTGATGGAGATGAGCTAAGTCCTGTCCATCTTTATGCCACAGATTCATGGAATTCACAGAGACTGAGAACTCTGGCATGGGTATTTTATATTAAAAGTTACAATAAATACCCTTTTAAAGTTCAAATCCTATCATGTAAATGTACAGGTCAGTTTAACAGCCCAGCAAACTCACCTGGCTGAGAATTTCACCACTGTTCTTTGCTGTAATATAATCAACTCTGTCTGCCACTGGAGTAAACGGAAGGTTTTCAGCTTTGGTTCGATACTTTCTCTACACAAGAGAAGACAACAGACAGATTATGTGGGAATATTATGTTGGAAGAGACAGAACGAGGGGGAATGGCCTCAAGTTGAGACTGGATAGGTTTAGTTTGGACAGTAGGAAGAAGTTCTTCACAGAGGGAGTGGTCAGGCACTGGAATGAGCTAGCCAAGGAGGTGGTGGAGTTGCCAACTCCAGATATATTTAAGGGTCTTTTGGATGTGGTGCTTAGGGATATGGTTTAAGGTGAATCCTGTAGAGTAGGGTTCTAGGTTAGACTTGGTGATCTTGAGGGGCTTTTCCATCCTGGATGTTTCTGTGACTCCATAGCTAACACAGAAATCCTGACAACACAGACAGGACAAGAAAGGTGACATGGAAAAGAAAGCTCTCCATATACAGAACGAATGCTATGGAAAGAGTCCAGTTCTGTTTTCTACTTTGGAAAATGTAGCTGTGTTTGATCATCAAAAAAATACTTCAGACTGCAAACAGCCCTCAGAAAATGTGAGCCTGGAAAAAACCCATTTTGTTACCTCATTCAAGAGATCTCCAGCATACTTGACGTGGTTGATTCCAACTGAATCGTTGGGCAGCCATCCAATACCCCTGAGCCATTCCAAATCAGCTTTGTAAACAGCCTGGAAAAACAAAACAGGAGCCATGCTGTGAGCTACAGTTCCCTCTACAGCCCAGCAAGAATCATAAGCAGTGGTATTTACTTCTGCTGGTTAAGAGGAGGAATTCCAGCATGAGCTTTACTGCTGTGTTGACACACTTCAAGCCTGACATTGGATAACATTGGCACACAGCTTTGCATCCCTAAGAAACAGCAAAGCCAGTTCACTGGATTCAGCAGAAGATTCCCACTGGTTAGAGCCTGAGTAGACCCAAGAGAAGGGCAATAAGGCTTAGGAAGGGTCTGGAGAACAGGTCTGGGGTGAATTGGGATTGTTCAGTCTGGAGAAATAGGAGCTGAGGGAAGACCTCATTGCTCCCTACAACTTTCTGACAGGAGGTCGGAGCAGAGATTCTCACTGCTTAGAGCTGGAGTAGACTCTTAGTCTTGACTAGACAAGCACAACAAAGCTGATGAAGGGCTTGGAGAACAGGTCTGGGGTGAACTGGGGTTGTTCAGCCTGGAGAAAAAGAGGCTGAGGGGAGACCTCATTGCTCCCTAGAACTTTCTGACAGGAGTTTGGAGCCAGGTGTGTATTGGGCTCTGCTGCCTGGTAAACAAGGACAAGAGGAATGGGGCTTAAGTTGTGCCAGAGAAGGCTCAGGATGAATATTAGGAAAAAATTCTTCACCAAAGGGGTTATCAGGAATTGAAACAGGCTGCCCAAGGAGGTGGTGGAGTCACCATCCCTGGAAGTATTTAAAGGACACGTATCTGTGGTGCTTAGGGAAATGGTTTAGTGGTAGTGGGTTAGCAGTAGGCATGAGGTAATGAGGTGAGCACTTGGGCTTGATGATCTCTCAAAGGTCTCTTCAAACTTGACAGTTCTATGGATCTATGACAGAAGAAAAGGAAATGGCCTCAAGTTGCACCAGGGGAGGTTTAGCTTAGAAATTACAAGAAACGTCTTCATCAAAAGGGTTCTCAAACACTGGAACAGACTGCCCAGGGAGGTGGTTGAATCCCCACGATTGGAGACATTCCAAAGCCACAGAGAAGTGGTGCTGAGGGACATGGTTTAGCCCCAGCTTTGGTAGTTAGGTGACAATGGGAGTCGATGATCTTAAAGATCTTTTCCAACTGAAACCATTCAGTGGTTCTCAGAGGAGCCAGGGTGGCCACGAAGGTCAATCTTGACACCAACTTACATCGCTCTGCAGGTCGTAGGCTTTCCTGGCGTGTATGACATCATTCTGATCTGGGAGGCAGATCCACTGATGCAAGTAGTGGCGGTAGTCGATGTCACTGACCAAAGACTGGCCCTGCTTGGCTGAGACGATGGACAGCATGTCCACTGGCAGGTGGCACTGCGTCCTCCACTTGGCAAAGTGCTTCTTGTATTCCAGGTCGCTCTGCACTTTGCCTATGCCGAGGGCAAACTGCATTTTGGTGTCGTCTTTGGCGCTGGGGACGCCCACGTAGTGGCCCTTCTGCTTCTCGTGATCCAGTTTGTACTTGTACTGGGGGGGAGAGCAAAGGGCACCATTACCACCCGGCCTCTCTGGAAGCACGCGAAGGGCTGGAACACCTCCCGGCGCTTACCTCGCTAGCGATTTCTCGAGATGCTTTGGCTGCCTTGATGGGGATTGCATCCGCCCTCAGGTCATAGCTGGTCTTCAGCTCATCCCAAGCCTCCTGGTACATTTTCTGAAAGGACAGCAGAATGCCACACAGATGCTAAATGCTCTGGGATCTGCCAGTCGGGACACGTGCACTTCACAGCCGCGGCGGCTGAAGTACTGGGACAGTGTTTGTGCATTAGTCCTGCTCCTAGCCAGAAACACTGCTGAAAACCTTCCTACCTTTCCAACATGGACAGTGAGGGGGGTGAGACCCTGGAACAGGTTGCCCAAGGAGGTTGTGGATGTCCCCTCCCTGGAGGTGTTCAAGGCCAGGTTGGGTGACACTTTGAGCAACCTGGGCTGGAGGGAGGTGTCCCTGCCTATGGCAGAGGGTTGGAACTGGATGATCTTTGAGGTTCCTTCCAACCTAAACCATTCTATGATTCTATCTTTAATGGCCCTTTCAACTCAAACCATTCTATGAGCTTCTACCTTTAATGGCCCTTCCAACCTCAACCATTCTATGATTCTATCTTTAATGGCCCTTCCCACTCAAACCATTCTATGAGCTTCTACCTTTAATGGCCCTTCCCACTCAAACCATTCTCTGAGCTTTTATCTTTAGTGGCCCTTCCAATTCAAACCATTCTCTGAGCTTTTATCTTTAGTGGCCCTTCCAATTCAAACCATTCTATGAGCTTTTATCTTTAGTGGCCCTTCCAATTCAAACCATTCTATGAGCTTTTATCTTTAGTGGCCCTTCCAATTCAAACCATTCTATGAGCTTCTACCTTTAATGGCCCTTCCTACTCAAACCATTCTATGAGCTTCTGTCTTTAATGGCCCTTCCAACTCAAACCATTCTATGAGCTTTTATCTTTAGTGGCCCTTCCAATTCAAACCATTCTATGAGCTTCTACCTTTAATGGCCCTTCCAACTCTAACCATTCTATGATTCTATCTTTATTGGCCCTTCCAACTCAAACCATTCTATGAGCTTCACATGAGTTACTTTCAGCTTTTTAAGGTCAATGTTGAGATCTCTCAAGGGAAGCAGTGGCTTCCCTTATATGGGACAGTTTTACACCATGTCTTGACAGGGTGCTGGGCAACGTCATTTCAACTGCACTATCACCTAGAAAGGTTGGACCAGATGATCCTTGGGGTCCCCTTCCAACCTGGAATTCTGTGATTCTATGAAATTCACAGGATACACAACGCTGGTTTACAGAGAAGCAGAAAATAAAATGCTAAGCATACCTTGCTATAATTAACAGCATTACTTTTGGCTAGGTTGATTTCAGGTGTGTCTGGCATAATATGGATCATAGTCTTGTCCTTCTCCCAGGCTTCTTTGTATTTTGGCTGTGGAAACAGAGCATTTCATGATATTGTCCATATGGAAACTCACTTGTTAATAATAGGAAATTCCATAACTCTCTCCCCAATTATCTCTAACAAATAAAATTGCTGGGGAAGTGTTGGATCTGACTTAAAATACCACCAAACAATTTGACTTTAGCAGCGAAATTTCTCTTTGACTGTGGTGGAGTTGCTATCCCTGGGGCTGTTCAAGCAGTGCATGGACCTGGCACTTAGGGAACAGGATGGCTCAAAGGGAGGTTCTCCTAGCCCTCTAGTCTGCCCTGGTGAGATCTCACATGGAATACTGTGTTCAGTTTTGGGCTCCTCAGTTCAGGAAGGACAAGGGATCTACCTGAAAGAGTCCAACAGAGGGCTACAGAAGTGATGGAAGGGGCTGGAGCACTGCCCTGTGAGGAGAGACTGAAGGACCTGGGGCTTTTTAGTCTGGTGAAGAGAAGACTTAGAGGGGATCTAATCAATGTTTATAGATATCTGAGGGCTGGGGGTCAAGAGGGAGTGAACAAACTCTTCTCATTTGCTCCCTGTAACAGGAGTAATGGGTATAGACTACAGGACAGTAAGTTCCACCTCAACATGAGGAAGAACTTCTTGACTACAAGGGTCACAGAGTACTGCAACAGGCTCCCTAGAGAGGTTGTGGAGTCTCCTTCTCTGGAGACTTTCAAGGCCTGTCTGGATGTGTTCTTGTGCAACCTGCTCTAGGTTCTAGGATCCTGCTCTGGCAGGGGGGCCGGATTTGATGATCTGTGGAGCTTCCTTCCAACCCCTTTGGGGTTTCTTCTCTGAGATTCTGCTGCTAAGCCTTAAAACAACTTGTAGAAGAGCTCAACGTACAATGCTGACTTGCTCAGCATTGGCCTTGGCCAGCAGAACTTCTGGAGAGTCAGCCACACTGGTGTACTTCAGGCTGTCGATGGGCGTGCGGTACACGTTGTCACTCAGGAGATCCTGGGCCTGCTTCACTCTCTTAACCTCTGGAGAATCATTAGGCAACCAGCCAATTCCACGGAGCCATTCCAAGTCTGCCTTGTAGACAGCCTACAGACAAAGTCAGGGAAAAAAGTAATTAGGAAAAGTTGGTGTTTAAAATGTTCATTATTTTAAACTACATAAAGCAGCAGATGTCTTTTCAAGGCAAGATTGGATGTGGCACTTGGTGCCATGGTCTAGCCTTGAGCTCTGTGGTAAAGGGTTGGACTTGATGATCTGTGAGGTCTCTTCCAACCCTGATGATACTGTGAAATGTCACATTGAAACGTCATCTAGCAGACATTCATTAAGTGTCTACT
The DNA here is from genome assembly GCF_015220805.1 of Pogoniulus pusillus. NCBI lineage: Eukaryota > Metazoa > Chordata > Aves > Piciformes > Lybiidae > Pogoniulus > Pogoniulus pusillus. The sequence continues at coordinate 5,811,042 of NC_087265.1, forward strand.
GGAGTCATCCTTTTCAGAATCATAGAACTGTCAGGGATGGAAGGGACCTCAAAGATCATCCAGTTCCAAACCCCCTGCCATGGGTAGGAACACCTCACACTAAATCAGGTAGCTCAGAACCACATCCAGCCTGGCTTTAAAAAGATCCAGGGATGAGGTTTCTACCACCTCCCTGAGCAACCTGTTCCAGTGTCTCACCACTGTCACAGTGAAGAACTTCCTAACATCCAATTTGAATCTACCCACTTTTAGCTTTGCTTCACCCCCCCCCAGTCATATCACTACCTGGCATCCTAAAAAGTACCTCCCCAGATTTCCTTAGGCCCCCTTCAGATACTGGAAGGCCACAATAAGGTCTCCTCAGAGACTTCTCCTCTCCAGACTGAACAATCCCAACTCTTTCAATCTGTCCTCAGAGCAGACCAGCTCCAACCCTTTGCTCATCCCCGTGGCCCTTCTCTGGACATGTTCCAGCACACCTTGTAATGGGGACTCCAGAACTGGGCACATTACTCCAGGTGGGGTCTCACTAGAGTGGAGTAGAGGGAAAGAACCACTTCCCTCGCCCTTCTGGCCACACTTCTCTTGATGCAGCCCAGGATCTGGTTAGCCCTCTGAGCTGCAAGTGCACACTGGCAGCTCATGCTGAGCTTCTCACCCCCCTTCATTGCCCCCATCCCTTTTCTCAGGGCTGCTCTCAATCAAAAAGTGTTCAGTGTCCTGGGAACTAGGTTTGAAGTAGCTGATTCCTTAAACAACAGATAAGTGGAAGTGTGTGGATGTGGCATTCTGGGACATGGTTTAATGACCATGGGGTGTTAGGTTGGTGGTTGGACTGGATGATCTTAGAGGTCTTTTTCCATCCAAAATAATTCTATGATTCTAAACTTTGTGAAGTTAAATAGAAGAGAAACAACAGGCTACACCTTGAGTACTGTGTCCAGTTCTGGGCCCCTCAATTCAAGAGAGATATTGAGGTGCTGGAAGGTGTCCAGAGAAGGGCAACAAAGCTGGTGAGGGGCCTGGAGCACAAATCCTATGAAGAGAGGCTGAGGGAGCTGGGGGTGTGCAGCCTGCAGAAGAGGAGGCTCAGGTCAGACCTCATTGCTGTCTACAGCTGCCTGAAGGGAGGCTGTAGCCAGGTGGGGTTGGCCTCTTCTGCCAGGCAACCACCAATAGAACAAGGGGACACAGTCTCAAGCTGTGCCAGGGGAGGTCTAGGCTGGATGTTAGGAGGAAGTTCTTCACAGAGAGAGTGATTGGCATTGGAATGGGCTGCCCAGGGAGGTGATGGAGTCACTGTCCCTGGAGGTGTTGAAGCAAAGACTGGATGAGGCACTTAGTGCCATGGTCTGGTTGACTGGATAGGGCTGGGTGCTAGGTTGGACTGGATGATCTTGGAGGTCTCTTCCAACCTGGTTGATTCTATAAACCATACTGCCATAAAGAATGATGAGTGTTGAGATCTTAAAAGAGTCCTCCTGCCTCCTTCGCAATATTTGTTTCTCTAGTCTCTTCAGTTTACAAGTCCACACAAAAAAAGCCAAGCTGGTCACAAAAAAGATAGGACATAAAGGAGTTAGAGGTAATGAGGATTTGACCTAATGGGCAAATTCTTGAACAGTATTGAGCAACATTATTGAAGTTTTAATCAAACAAATCTATCAGCAAGGAGAATGAATCTCACCACTGAAACTCAAAATTGAAGCAGCAACTGGTAAGCAGCAAAGTCAGGTCAGGAAATCAGATGGACTGACTCCTCCTGCTTTGACATCAGCTACTAAAATACCTTACCTGCCACTTTACATAGTTTTATTGCCATTAACAAACTTCCAAGTCAACTAGTAATAAAAGCCACCTGAGTCCAAAGTAGCACACAGGTGTTATTCCAGAAGTCTCCTCATAATGGGAGACTTCATGGTCTCCAAACCACAATATTCCAAAAGCATATCAAACATAACAGACACCAACTAAGAGTTAAAAACAATCAGAGGTAATACCAATACTTTTTAAAGGATAGAATAAGAGCAGATAAGAGCAGTAACATCAGAAACATCCCTTGTGGATGTTTAATATCAGATGTGTTTAATATCTGAAAGTGTTTAAGACCAGGCTGAACATAGCCTTGAGAAACCTGGTCTGGTAGGACCATGGCAAGGGATTGGAATTGAGAAACCTGAGACTGTTTAGTCTGGAGAAGAGAAGACTGAGAGGAGATCTTATGCATGTGTACCAATATCTGAGGGATGGGTGCCAAGTGGCCGGGATCAATCTCTTTTCAGTGGTCAGCAGCAATAAGACAAGGAGCAACAGTTACAAACTGGAATAGAGAAGGTTTTACTTCAACATGAGGAGAAAATTCTTTACAGTGAGGGTGACAGAGCCCTGGAGCAGGCTGCCCAGAGAGGTTGTGGGGTCTCCTCTGCAGACCTTCAAGACCCACCTGGATGCATTCCTGTGTGAACTACTCTGGGTGATCCTGCCTTGGAAGAGAGGTTGGAGTCAATGATCTCCAGAGGTCTCCTCCAACTTCTGAAGTTCTGTAATTCTGTGAACTAGATGATCCTTAGGGTTCCTTCCAACCCAAACCATTCTATAATTCATGAAACCATCACAGAATCAACCAGGTTGAAAGAGACCTCCAAGATCACCCAGTCTAACCTATCAAAATCAGGCAGGAATAAATTAAGTAGCACAAAGGGCAACCACCATGTCTGCACACATACTCACATCACTCTGTAGGTCATAGGCCTGCCTTGCATGGATCACATCGTTCTGGTCAGGCAGACAGGTCCACTGGTGCAGGTAGTGGCGGTAGTCAACGTCGCTGACCAGCGTCTGGCACTCCTTGGCTGCCTGCACTGCCAGCATGTCCACTGGCAGGTGGATCTGGGTCTTGGAGTCATTGTAGGCCTTCTTGTAGAGGCGGTCGTTCTGCAGCGCCATGGCACGCGCCGCCAGTGCCAGCTTGGGATCCTCCTGGGCAGTTTTGCACCCAACGTAGTGCCCTTTCTGCTTCTCGTGGGCCAGCTTGTACTTGTACTGCAAACACAGAGAGAAACATTAAAGGACACAAGAACTCTGGGATGGATTCCCCAGAATTCCATACTGCTGCTGGTCACAAATGTGACTCTGGGATGGATTTCCCAGAATTCCATACTGCTGCTGATCACAAACATGACTCTGGGATGGATTCCCCAGAATTCCATCCTGCTGCTGATCACAAACGTGACTCTGGGATGAATTTCCCAGAATTCCATCCTGCTGCTGATCACAAATGTGACTCTGGGATGAACCTTCCAGAATTCCATACTGCTGCTGATCACAAGCGTGACCATGGGATGGATTTCCCAGAATTCCATACTGCTGCTGCTCACAAACATGACTCTGGGATGAATTTCCCAGAACTCCATACTGCTGCTGCTGCTAAGAAATGTGACTCTGGGATAAATTTCTCATGGGTCAGTTTGTACTTGTACTAGAAACACAGAGACAACATCAGCAGCCACATACTGCCCCCCTGGTTGCAGTTAACAGTAGGCTTCCAGCTTTCTAAGCTGTTAGCCCTTTGAACTGAACTTCTCCTGGACATAGCAACCATATTAAGAGAAGACTGTACCTCGCTAGCAATGTCTCTGGAAGCCTTGGCATGTTTGATGGGAATGGCATCAGCTCTGATGTCATAACTTTTCGCCTTGGCCTCATCCCAGGCCTTCTGATAATGTTTCTGCAAAGAAAATTGATCATCCTTGTTAGATGCAGTTGAGACTTGCTGATATCCTTAACACCTGCTCTGGAAGAGCACTCTTCTTCCTCTTTAATAACGCTTCACACACAGAGGATTTCTTCTCTTACATTGCTGATGTTGAGAGCGTTGACCTTGGACTGCAGCATCACAGGGGTATCAGAGGGCATGGAAATCTGGGTCTTGTCTTTATCCCAGGCTTCACGATACAGACGCTGAGGAGGAAGGAAGCACAGTGACACTTCACTATGGTTTGAAGAGGGAAAAGAACCCACTCAGAGGAATTGCTTGATAATACTGGTTTGAAGTAGCTTAGTCATTCCTGTAGAAGGTTGAGAGACTCCCTCCACCCTTCCCCCACTACTAAAATTTACCAAAGCAGCTCAGACAGTTTGGAAGTGAGAGAAAACTCTATTTACAGCAAAGCTAAGCTTCCAAGCATATGTGTGCAATATATTTACAAGTATTTACAATCACATACAACTTAGAAATAATGCAGCAATCCAAACCCCCTCCTGGACAAAGAAACTGACCAGAAGGGGCTCAAAGCCCCTCTCCCTCTCTCTTCCAGGCAGACAAAACAATCAGCAGAGCTCACTTGCTATCTGTTATGGAAGATATTAGAGCAGAGTGAAGAAGCAGCAAAAGGAGGAAGGATTCTGAGGCAGAAGTGACAGAATTATTTGCATTTTGGCTTTTATCCCTTTTAGCAAATCAATGAATGGGTACAGACTTCATCATTGCTATTCTTTTATAGCCAACGATCTAATTTCTCTCTTTAAAACATTCCAATTCGCCTCAAACCAGCTCTGCTAATCAGAAAGTTTTAAAGAGAGAAATTAGATCATTGGCTGTGAAAAAGAAATAATAGTGATAATTATATTGCTGAGACACATTAAAACAAGAAACCATAACAAAGATAGTCAGTCTCTGCCTGGCTGTCACCTACTTCACTATCTCTGCCTGAACCTGCATAACTTGTATTAATCAATCTTCATCTAACTCCTTACTGCCCTTTTCCAGCTCTTCTCTGCATGTAAGAGGGATCCTGAGATAAGGGAGGGGGTGGAAAGAAGGTAGGAGGTTGGTCAGAAGCCCTTCTTAGGCAGTCTGGCTGCTGGGAGGGGGTTTTGTATTTCTGTATTACCTTCAACTTGTATATTAGTGTATGTATTTGTAAATATCTCTATATATTGTATACAGATACGTTGGTAAATTGTGCCAAGCTGTAAAATATAGCTTCCTTAACTTCCAGACAGCTGACTTTAGTCTGGTGAATTTGGGGTGGGGAGGAGCAGGTGACTCCCAAACCTGCCCACCAGCACAATTACCAAAGCAGAAACTGTACTCTCTTCTTGTGATAGGCCTAAATAGGCCAAAAAATGGGCTTATACATGTCCTGCCTTGCCTAAGCATGTTTTTCTGCTCTCCCCACTCTTCTGCTGTGGGGAGAAGCAACTGTGGGAAAGAGGACAAAGAAGCTGGAGCCACTGAGTCTAAGCACTGTGGTTTGTCCAGATATGTTTCCCTGCTCCCCCTCCTTCTGTGCTGCAAGAAGCAACTGCAGGAAATGAAAATGAAAGCCCTGGTTTCACCTAATATGGTCAAGCTTGGAAACATGCCATTCAGATTGGCTAATCTATGTCCAAAGGCCTATTAGTCTTGGGCTGTACTGATAAAAGGGATGAGCTGCTTCCTTATTGCACCCTGAACTGCTTGGAAGCTCCACTGCCTCAAGATTACCAGGAACAGGCTCTAAATGCCTGCACACTTGGAAACTCCACTGCCTCCAGTTCACCAGGAACAGGCTCTAAATGCCTGCACACTTGGAAACTCCACTGCCTCGAGTTCACCAGGAACAGGCTCTAAATGCCTGCACACTTGGAAACTCCACTGCCTCCAGTTCACCAGGAACAGGCTCTAAATGCCTGCACGCTTGGAAACTCCACTGCCTCGAGTTCACCAGGAACAGGCTCTAAATGCCTGCACACTTGGAAACTCCACTGCCTCCAGTTCACCAGGAACAGGCTCTAAATGCCTGCACACTTGGAAACTCCACTGCCTCGAGTTTACCAGGAACAGGCTCTAAATGCCTGCACACTTGGAAACTCCACTGCCTCCAGTTCACCAGGAACAGGCTCTAAATGCCTGCACACTTGGAAACTCCACTGCCTCGAGTTCACCAGGAACAGGCTCTAAATGCCTGCATGCAATAAGCATGCATAGCCAGTACAACATTGTGCCAAGATTGCACAGTGCATCACATCCTGTTTGCCTCTCTGCAAGGCTTCTGCTGAATTGGGAATCAAGAGGAACCAGGTCAGAGACTATGCTACAGACTCCCAGCTTCCTGAGCGAAGAGCCTGGGAAACTGCAAAGCCTCTAACGGCTTTGAGACCACTGACAGCAACTCCTTCATATGCTTTGGGTACTGTCTGATGCTATTTTGTGGGTAAATACTTAAAGCTTTTTGTAATTCACTAATTGCCTTCTGCCATACACAGAAAGGAGCTTCCTGTGTCCATCTAGTGGATATGCAGTATAAAAACCTTCTCTTCCAGTATAATGTTAGCACTTTCCACTTTAAGACATAAGTGTTCTACTTTTGCCTGTTCCCTGTGTGTATAAATTTCCAAGCTGTGCATTTTGAACCTAGTGAATAGGTCTTCTGGTGAGACTGAATGTCACTAAACAGTTCTTCACAATCTTTGCCTGGATATCAGAACTAACACAGATTATTACTTTTGCATAATTCACCACAACTCCACCACAAAGGGAGGGAAATGCCACGATGCAAACGAAAGGTAGACCAAAGCTGAGCTCACATCACTGATCTGTGCAGCGTTGATCTTGGCCCGGACGACGTCTGGTGCGTCGGTGATGCTGGTGAACTTCAGCTCCTCGGGGCGCGTGCGGTACAGCCTCTCGTTCAGCAGCTCCTGGGCTTTCTTTGCTTTGACCACGTCAACAGAACCTTCTGTCAACCAGCCGATGCCTCGCAGCCATTCCAGGTCTGCCTTGTACACGTTCTGCAAAGAAACCAAAGGTCACCGCTGCCACAGAGACAACTCTGTCTGCAGAGACATTTCACGCAAGGCTTTCCCCCCAGCCTTCTTCTCCTGCAGTTACACAGCAAGCAGAAAAATGAGACTGTGGTGTACCAGGTCCTTCCCACACACACCTAAATCTCTGCTGTCCAGAGCTAGGACACTACTCATCTTTTAAAGGCATTTGCTCCGTGCAGACCGGTGATGCCATCTGCAACCAAACATTCTGCAGCAACACAGGCATTTCTTTTCCACATCAACTGCCCAGAATGTTTCCTGCCCCTAAGCTGAAAACATTACTAATTTGGAAAAGATCACAGACCATAGAATGGTTTGAGTTGGAAGAGAATTTAAAGATCATTTTGTTCCAACCCCCCTGCCACAGGCAGTGGCACCAGGTTGTTTAAGGCCTCATCCAACCTAGAATTGAATAAATCCAGGTTTGGAGCCTCCATAACTTCTATGAGCAACTGGTTCTAGTGCCTCATCACTCTTGTAGTGAAGAGTTTCTTTTTAATATCAGCTTATTCCAATCTGGAGTAAAATAAGCATAGCAAGACTAGTTGCAAGCTCAGCAATGAGCACTTGAAAGGATTTTCACCCAGTCACTAACACCCAGAACCTGACACAGCTGCCATGAAGCTTTACAATAGTTACTCTCACTCACATCACTCTGTAGGTCATAGGCCTGCCTTGCATGGATCACATCGTTCTGGTCAGGCAGACAGGTCCACTGGTGCAGGTAGTGGCGGTAGTCAACGTCGCTGACCAGCGTCTGGCACTCCTTGGCTGCCTGCACTGCCAGCATGTCCACTGGCAAGTGGATCTGGGTCTTGGAGTCATTGTAGGCCTTCTTGTAGAGGCGGTCGTTCTGCAGCGCCATGGCACGCGCCGCCAGTGCCAGCTTGGGATCCTCCTGGGCAGTTTTGCACCCAACGTAGTGCCCTTTCTGCTTCTCGTGGGCCAGCTTGTACTTGTACTGCAAACACAGAGAGAAACATTAAAGGACACAGGAACTCTGGGATGGATTCCCCAGAATTCCATACTGCTGCTGATCACAAATGTGACTCTGGGATGGATTCCCCTGAATTCCATCCTGCTGCTGCTCACAAATGTGACTCTGGGATGGATTCCCCTGAATTCCATCCTGCTGCAGATCACAAATGTGACTCTGGGATGGATTCCCCAGAATTCCATACTGCTGCTGATCACAAATGTGACTCTGGGATGGATTCCCCAGAATTCCATACTGCTGCTGATCACAAATATGACTCTGGGATGAATTTCCCAGAATTCCATACTGCTGCTGATCACAAATATGACGCTGGGATGAATTTCCCAGAATTCCATACTGCTGCTGATCACAAATGTGACGCTGGGATGGATTCCCCAGAATTCCATACTGCTGCTGATCACAAATGTGACTCTGGGATGGATTCCCCAGAATTCCATACTGCTGCTGATCACAAATGTGACTCTGGGATGGACTTTCCAGAACTCCATACTGCTGCTGCTCACAAATGTGACTCTGGGATGAATTTCCCAGAATTCCATACTGCTGCTGATCACAAATGTGAGTCTGGGTTGAATTTCCCAGAATTCCATACTGCTGCTGATCACAAGCGTGACTTTGGGATGAGTCTCCCAGAATTCCTTACTGCTGCTGATCAGAGTTTATTTTTCTATGCTACAAAATACTCAGTGTTTAGAACTACCTAACAGATTTTTGCTCCACTGCTTTTGTTAATTTTCATTCCATTTTTTTTCTTTTTAATATCTGCTTAATGTTAGTATTTAGAATTCATTGTTCCCTTTAGAACCTGTTGCCCATTTTCTCTCTGGAGTGAATCCTTTGTTAGTAGGCTTTTCAAGGAGACTCTGATCCACCATGGATTGGTATGTTTTACATCACTTGTTCATTCTTACTTCTCTAGCTAACTGAAAAGAAATGTAGAGGAAGAACATACATCACTTGCTATGTCTCTCGATGCCTTTGCACTTTGGATTGGAATTGCATCAGCTCTCATGTCATAACCCTTCTTCTTGGCCTCTTCCCAGGCCTGCACATAAAGTTTCTACACAAAAAGAAGACAGAAAATGGTTTGTCAAGAGTCTGAAAGACTTCCTACATTTCACAGTATTTTCCTTACAATTCTCATGAATGATCACTTTGGAAGTAAAGCCACAAAAATGATGAAGGGAATGGAACACCTCTCTCATGAGGAGAGTCTGAGGGAGCTGGGGAATCTTCTGCTGGGAGGAGACTGAGAGGTGACCTCATGCATGCTTATAATCTTTGTAAAGGTGAGTGCCAGGGGGCTGGAGCCAGGCTCTGCTCAGTGATGCCCAATGACAGCACAAGGGGCACTGGGTGGAAGCTGAGGCATAGGAAGCTCCATGGAAACATGAGGAGGAATTTTTTCCTCGCGAGGGTGACAGAAGCCTGGCACAGGCTGCCCAGGGGGGTTGTGGAGTCATCTCTGGAGGTGTTCAAGAAAAGCCTGGCTGAGGCACTTAGTGCCATGGTCTAGTTGACTGGATAGGGCTGGGTACTAGGTTGGACTGGCTGAGCTTGGAGGTCTCTTCCAACCTGGCCGATTCTATGACTTTTCTATGATTTTCTTGTGTGTGGGGGCAGGTAACACCCAAACCATCACAAAACATGAGGGATTTTTTTCCCCTGTGAGGGCAACAGAACACTGGAACATGCTTCTCAAGAGTGTTGTGGAGTCTCCCTCTCTGGAAATATCCAAAACCCGCCTGGACGCATTCTTGTGTGATCTGGTATAGGAGACGCTGCTCTGGCAGGGGGGTTGGACTGGCTGAGCTCTGGAGGTCCCCTCCAGCCCCTGCCATTCTGTGATCCTGTGATATTTTGCTCAAAGAAATGCTCCTCAATGTGTGAGCTCCCACGACTTTAGCTTCCATGCCAAGGTCCTTACGTGGCTAGCGTTGGCGGCGTTGGCCTTCGCTAGCAGAATGTCTGGCGTGTCCGGCATGACGTGAATCGACGTCTTGTCTGCATCCCAGGCTTCTGTGTACAAACGCTAGGAGAGAGGGAAACACAGTCCTTTAGCAAGGTCCTTTGCCAGGGTTGTGATGGGAAGACTTCAAAACTGAAAGCAGGAGTCATAGAAAATATATCCTTGACATTTTTTGTTCGCTGATGATACAAAACTGGGGCATGGCCAACACCCCTCAGGCTGTGCTGCTGTCCAGCAAGATCTAGACGAGCTGAGCACTGGATGAAGGCAAACCACATGAAGTTCAATAAAGAGAAATACAGAATCCTGCATCTGGGGAGGAATAATATGAGGCATCAGCACAGGTTAGGGCTGCCCTGCTGGAAAGCAGCTCCGTGGAGAAAGACCTTGGAGTGCTGGTGGGCAGAAAGTTCTGCATGGGCCAGCAATGTGCCCTTGTGGCCAGGAGAGGTGCATCAGGAAAAGTGTGGCCAGCAGGGGTAGGGAGTTTCTTCTCCCCTTCTACTCTGCCTTGGTGAGATCCCAACCTGGAACACTGTGTCCGATTTTGGGATCCCCAGTTCAAGAGAGACAGGGACCTGCTGGAGAGAGTCCAGCAAAGAGCCACAAGGATGATTTGGGGACTTGAGCATCTCCTCTATGGAAAGAGACTGATAGCCCTGGAGCTGTTTAGTGTGGAAAATAGAAGATTGAGAGGAGATCTCATCAATGTGTAAAAAAATAATCTTTTTCTTTATGGTTTTACTAATTCTTTAGCTCAGACAGAGATGCCTGAGAAAAGGCTGCATTAGGGCTTTCATTTTCTCTAGGCCTACAACACAAGTGTTTAGTCTTCTTATTTCATGTTTTCCACCTCATGAACAAGTTCCATTAGCTAGCAACAATACTGACAAAATAAACCCTCACCTTGTTCATGATCTCAGCATTTTGCTTGGCTAAGACCATGGCCAAAGAATCTGTCACACTAGTAAATTTGATTTGGTCCGCTGGTTGACGATACTTCCTGTCACTCAGGATTTCTCCAGCTCTCTTGGCTTTCTCAACTTCCATGGAGCCAATAGGAACCCAGCCAATACCTTTTAGCCATTCCAGGTCTGCTTTGTAAACAGCCTGGGGAAAAAAAAATGATGGCAGATACATGTGCAGGTGTGATTGTGATCAAAGATTAAGGTAATTATAATTAAGCATATCTCAGGCTACATGTACAACTGTAGATATTCCTACCTATTAGCATGGTATGGTTTTGTAAACAACTGAACATTAAAATAACTATTAAATCATAAACACAGTAGGGTTACTGAAGAACACCACAAATAGATTTACACACATTTTACACATGAGGCTAAGGATGAAGAAAACAGAAACAAACATAAATGTGATGATCGATTACTAAACACTTCCCTTCTATAGGCTGGATGTTAGGAGGAAGTTGTTGGCAGAGAGAATGATTTGCATTGGAATGGGCTGCCCAGGGAGGTGATGCAGTCACCGTCCCTGGAGGTGCTCAAGCAAAGCCTGTGTGAGGCATTTAGTGCCATGGTCTGGTTGATTGGCTAAGGCTGGGTGCTAGGTTGGACTGGATGAGCTTGGAGGTCTCAATCTGGTTGATTCTCTGATTCTATCAACATGTCTGACACAAGTAACTGAGCAGGCTGTGCCACGGGAAGTTTAGGTTGGGTATTAGGAAATGTTTCTTCTCCAAAAGGGTTGTCAAGACCTGGAACAGGCTGCCCAGGGCAGTAATGGAGTGCCCATACCTGGAGGGATTTCAAACAGGTGTAGATGGTGTGGTGCTGAGGGCCATGGTTTAGTAGTGACCTGGCAGTGCTAATGCTTGGACCGGATGAACTCAAAGGTCTTTTCCAACCAAAATGATTCCATCATTGATTGAAAGACTCAGGATTTTAATTGTCTCTTACTGAATTAACAATTTACTCACATCACTCTGCAGGTCATAGGCTTGCCTGGCATGGATAACATCATTCTGATCCGGCAGGCACATCCACTGGTGCAGATAGTGGCGGTAATCAATGTCACTGACCAAGCTCTGACATTTCTTGGCCAACACAATTCCCAGCATGTCCACTGGGCTACTGAAGTGAGTCTTGGTCTTCTCAAAGGCTTTCTTGTACTCTCTGTCACTCTGGATCTTGGCTACATGCATTGACCACATCATCTTGGGATCGTCCTCGATGTTGCGCGCTCCAATGTGGTGGCCTAGCTGCTTGCGGTAGCCTTCCTTGTACTTGTACTGCAATAAAATAGATTGACATTGACATGGTGTGATAATAAATACAATAAACAATTAAACTATTACACATACTAATTAATAAACAATTCACAGAGTTTAAACAAAAGCATTAACAATCTGCTCAGAGAAGAAGCTTATTTCTTTCACCTGTTTTAGTACCTTCTTCAGATTTTTGTTGTATCCTTCTGCCTGCTATTTTATATCACCACAGAACATTTCCTGTCACCTACTTGCCAACAAGTTTGATGCTCCACATTCTTTCACTATTAAGATTAAAATGTAAAGACTGATTTTAAAATCTCACTGCAAAAGACCTTGATGAGTCTGAGTTGGTTGGTCTTAGTATTTAAACAGACAGTTTAAATACTAAGGAAGGAGCATAAACAATTCATATTCTCTGGGTGCTAAGTGATGCTTCCCTATCACAATCACTGCAGAATTCTTTTCCTGCTTTTGTGTTCAGACACAGTAATTAAACAGAACTATTGATGTTTTTTTTCCTGAGGAAAACAATCATTTAGAATTTATTTATTACTAATGTATCTATTTTGGGGAGAGATTTAAGGCTATTTCTTCTTTTGAATCCAATTCATTTAACCAACTCTAGCATAGACTCATTTGTGTTACTGATTACCTTACTTGAACATCCAGGGACATCGAATGGAATTATTACAGTATTCACCCTTGGTTTATTTATTCCTCTGATATATGCCCCATTCCTTTCACATTATAAAGGCCTGCACTACAATCACTGGATTTCAGCGTTATCTATTTTATAACCTTAGGGTATTACATTTTGGGCTCCCCAGTTCAAGAGAGACAGGGACCTGCTGGAGAGAGTCCAGAGGAGAGCTGCGAGAATGATTTGGGGACTTAAGCATCTCCACTACAAAGACAGAGCCCTGGGGCTGTTTAGTCTGGAGAAGAGAAGACTGAGAGGAGATCTGATCAATGTGTACAAATATCTGAGAGGTGGGGGTCACTTGGCTGGGGCCAAGCTCTTTTCGCTGCTCAGCAACAATGAGACAAGGAGCAACAGCTACAAACAGGAACAGAGGTTTCACCTCAACATGAGGAGAAACTTCTTTCCAGTGAGGGTGACAGAGCCATGTATCAGACTGCCCAGAGAGGTTGTAGAGTCTCCTCTGGAGACACTCAAAACCTGCCTGAATGCATTCCTGTGTGAACTACCCTAGGGGATCCTGCCTTGGCAAGGGGTTGGACTAGATGATCTCTGGAGGTCTCTCTCAACCTCTAAAGTTCTGTGATTAAGAAACAACGGAACAAACATTCTGACTGTTACCAAATCCAGACAGACACAATTAAAAGCCCTGCTTACATCACTGGCGATCTCTCTGGATGCTTTGGCAGACTGAATGGGAATGGCATCAAAACGCAGGTCGTGACCCTTCTTCTTTGATTCCTCCAAAGCTAGTTTGTACATTTTCTGTAAGGAAAACCACAGGTTTTGTGTCAAAACCAGAATGAGACTTCAGTTAAGTGCACCTGGGTAATAAAAACAAGTCCCTAAACAATATTGTTAATACTCAGACAACTTCAATAACTGAACACAGCCCTACCTTCCCTAGGAAAATAGAAATAAAATGCAGGTTTCAAGGATCTTGTTATGTTGTAGATACTGTCAAAGTGGAAATCCTTTAGGGAAGACAAGGAAAAGTATGTTCTAGAAGTCAAAATGTCTCTTTCCTTACCTTGATATAGAAATTATTGCTCTTTTATGGGAGATAATAAATTGTAAAACCCCAATTAGATCCCCCCAAGGAAAATAAATCTAGCAATGGAATAACTCTGAGTTTTAGCACTGGAGCTGGCAATTTGTGTCACTAAAGGACTCAATGATGTTATCAGATTAATTAAATTTCAGAGATGACAAAACTGTACTTGTCAGAAAGCCTTTGATTCCCTCAAACCTTCAGTTTCACTCACCTGGCTGTAGATAACTTGGTTTTGTTTGGCTAGCAGGATTTCTGGTGTGTCAGGCATGACGTGAATGGAGGTCTTGTCTTTATCCCATGCTTCGGTGTACAAACGCTGGAAGGAGACAGGGAAAAAAAAGGACAGGAGACAAGAGAAAAAAAGGACAGGAGACAGAAAAAAAAAAGGGCAGGAGACAGAGGAAAAAAGGGCAGGAGACAAGAGAAAAAAAAGGACAGGAGACAAGAGAAAAAAAAGGACAGGAGACAAGAGAAAAAAAAGGACAGGAGACAAGAGGAAAAAAAGGACAGGAGACAAGAGGAAAAAAAGGACAGGAGACAAGAGGAAAAAAAGGACAGGAGACAAGAGGAAAAAAAGGACAGGAGACAAGAGGAAAAAAAGGACAGGAGACAAGAGGAAAAAAAGGACAGGAGACAAGAGGAAAAAAAGGACAGGAGACAAGAGAAAAAAAAGGACAGGAGACAGAGGAAACAAAAAGGACAGGAGACAGAGAGGGAAAAAAAAAGGACAGGAGACAGAGAGGAAAAAAAAAGGACAGGAGACAGAGAGGAAAAAAAAAGGACAGGAGACAGAGAGGAAAAAAGGACAGGAGACAGAGGGGGAAAAAGGACAGGAGACAGAGGGGGAAAAAGGACAGGAGACAGAGGGGGAAAATGGACAGGAGACAGAGGGGGAAAAAGGACAGGAGACAGAGGGGGAAAAAGGACAGGAGACAGAGGGGGAAAAAGGACAGGAGACAGAGGGGGAAAAAGGGACAGGAGACAAGAGGAAAAAAGGGACAGGAGACAGAGGAAAAAAAGGACAGGAGACAGAGGGGAAAAGGGACCGGAGACAGAGGGGAAAAGGGACAGGAGACAAGAGGAAAAAAAAGGACAGGAGACAAGAGAAAAAAAAGGACAGGAGACAAGAGAGAAAAAAGGACAGGAGACAAGAGGAAAAAAAAGGACAGGAGAAAGGGGAAACAAAAAGGACAGGAGACAAGAGAAAAAGGAAAGGGCACAGAGAGAAAAGGAAAGGGCACAGAGAAAAAGAAAGGACAGAGGAAGAGATTAATATTGCATTGCAAAAGAAGTTAGCTTCTCATTAATCACCTAACATGGAGCAGAGGCTGCTGATGCTGCCTCACAGAATCAAGAGTCACCTTATTCATGGTCTGTGCATTCTGCTTGGCCAAGACCATCTCCAGAGAATCAGGGACGCTGGTGAACTTGATGGTGTCTGGAGGCTGGCGGTAGATTTTATCGCTCAGGATCTCTCCTGCCCTCTTGGCTTTTTCGACTTCCAAGGATCCAATTGGCACCCAGCCAACACCTCTCAGCCATTCCAGGTCAGATTTGTAGCAGTTCTAGTACAAAAACCAGGGCACAAGTTATTCTAGTTATAAAACCAATAATGAAGTTTACATGGTTCTGAGAAGTTTGCAGAGTTAACTAAAAGGACTATCAATATTTAATTTGAATAAATACAAAACTCCAGAGAAAGCCCTTAGAAAACATAAATACATCTCAGCCGCCCCAAAAGTGGAATCACAATGCAGACAAAGGCAAAGCACTAGTAATCAAAAATCTGGAATTACAGAAAACAATTAAAATATCAATTAATTAACATGTCTTGTTGGAGAGCTGAGTTATAATTAGCCATTTTATTATCAACAAGACACAAAATCTTTGTTCTACCACTTTGGTAGCAGATGGTCTGACCCACTTATGTAAAGCACCAAATACATTCCTCACTAAACACTGAGGCACTATGAGCTTACATCACTCTGCAGGTCTTAGGCTTTCCTGGCATGGAACAGGCTGCCCAGGGCAGTAAAGGAGTGCCCATACCTGGGGGAATTTCAAACAGGTGTAGATGGTGTGGTGCTGAGGGCCATGGTTTAGTAGTGACCTGGCAGTGCTAACGGTTGGACTGGATGATCTCAAAGGTCTTTTCCAACCTAAATGATTCCATCACTGACTGAAAGACTCAGGATTTTTAATTGTCTCTTACTGAATTAACAATTTACTCACATCACTCTGCAGGTCATAGGCTTGCCTGGCATGGATAACATCATTCTGATCCGGCAGGCACATCCACTGGTGCAGATAGTGGCGGTAATCAACGTCACTGACCAAGCTCTGACATTTCTTGGCCAACACAATTCCCAGCATGTCCACTGGGCTACTGAAGTGAGTCTTGGTCTTCTCAAAGGCTTTCTTGTACTCTCTGTCACTCTGGATCTTGGCTACGTGCATTGACCACATCATCTTGGGATCGTCCTCGATGTTGCGCGCTCCAATGTGGTGGCCTAGCTGCTTGCGGTAGCCTTCCTTGTACTTGTACTGAAATAGCAACCAAGGAGTCATAATTTTACATCACCTTTAAGTGCCAGTTACTCATGCTGAATATTTGCAATAACAAAGTTTCTGAATTGGTCTTAGAGTAAAAAAATTCCAAGTGAATAGGCCACTCTGAGGCTAACAATGTGGATCTCCACATTCACTTTTTGAGATCTGTGTTTTGATCCTAAACAGATTTCTGAAGTAATTTTTCTGAAAACAAACAATCTCCACTAATATTGGTGATAAATAATCTTCTCCTCATCATTGGAGCACCTCTGCTATGAGGACAGGCTGAGGAAACTGGGGTTATTCAGCCTGGAGAAGGGAAGGCTCTGGAGAGACTGAATAGCAACCTTCCAGTACCTGCAGTGGGCTAACAAGGATGGAGAGGGAACGTTTACAAAGGTCTGCAGCAACAAGATGAGGGCAATGGCTTCAAATTAGAGAAAAGCAGATTTAGAAAGCATGTTAAGAACAACTTCTGCACCATGAGAGTGCTGGTACACTGGAACAGGTTGCCCAGGAAGTTGCTTTTGGCCTCATCCCTGGAGATATTCAAGGTGAGGCTCAACAGGGCTTTGGACAATGTGATCCATTGTGTTGAGGATGTCACTGCTGACCACAGGAGTTGGACTAGATGACCTTTGGAGGTCCCTTCCAACCCAAATCATTCTATGATTCTATTCAATATACTTAATCCTTATTAAATACAATAATATTTACTTATGTTATTATATACTTAACCCTTATTAAATATAATAATGCACACACTGATTTAATTACAGATAGTGGCTTATGAGCTATAATATGAACATGATAGCAGCATTACATTGTCCTAATAACTTCTCAACATTTCATTTCCCAAATAAATATTTCAACATCTGATAATTTGCTTCCAACAATCTATTATTTGAGATCAGACTTCAATTGAAATGCTTTTTTATGGAATCCAGTTGATAATTGTCAGGTTGCAGAGATCAGAAGTCACCACGCAAAGGAACAAAGAAGTTTCTTACATCGCTGGCGATTTGCCTGGATGCTTTGGCAGCCTGAATGGGGATTGCATCACTTCTCAGGTCATAGCCTTTCTTCTTGTCTTCTTCCATGGCCTGCTTGTAGAGTTTCTAGTTGGGGAAAAAACAATGGGGTTCATAAGTTCTGTATAATAGAAGCTGTGCCAAAGTTTGGTGGTTTTAAGTAGACTTTAAAAATTGGTTCAAGATTTATTCTAACCCACTTTTATTTAACAATCTGAACTCAAAGCCCCACATCTGCACTTGATATGAAATTCATATCAACAGAAGATGAAAGTGTAGATGTGGTGCTAAGGGAGATGGTTTAGTGATAAACTTGCAGTGCTGGGTTAATGGTGATCTTGATGATCTTAAACGTCTTTGCCAACCAAAATCATTCTAATTCAGAAGAAAATGTTTCAGTATAAGAACGTTTCTCATAAGAACATATCTCCGTTGTGCCATGTGACAAGACAAAGGGTAAGGGATGTAAACTACAGCACAGGAAGTTCCACCTCAACATGAGGAAGAACTTCTTTACTGTAAGGGTCACAGAGGACTGGAATAGAGAGGTTGTGGAGTCTCCTTCCCTGGAGAAGTGTGGCCAGCAGGTAGAGGGAGGTGATTCTCCCCCTCCACTCTGCTCTGCTGAGACCCCACCTGGAGTACTGCAGCCAGTTCTGGAGCCCTCACTACAAGAGGGATGTGGAGATGCTGGAGTGTGTCCAGAGCAGGGCCAGGAGGATGCTCAGAGGGCTGCAGCAGCTCTGCTGTGAGCACAGACTGAAAGAGTTGGGACTCTGCAGGCTGGAGAAGAGGAGGCTCCCAGGTGACCTTCTTGTGGCCTTTCAGGATCTGAAGGGAGCTACAAAAAAAACCTGGGGAGGGACTTTTTAGGCTATCAGGGAGTGACAGGACTGGGGGGAAGGGAGCAAAGCTGGAGGTGAGGAGATTCAGACTGGCCGTGAGGAGGAAGTTGTTGAGCATGAGAGTGGTGAGAGCTTGGAATGGGTTGCCCAGGGAGGTGTTTGAGGCCAGGATGGATGAGGCTGTGGGCAGCCTGCTCTAGGGTAGGGTGTCCCTGGGCATGGCAGGGGGGCTGGAACTGGCTGATCCTTGTGGTCCCTTCCAACCCCAACTGATTCTACAATCTGTCTGGATGCATTCCTGAGTGACCTGTTCTAGATTCTGTGTTCCTACTCCAGCAGGGAGCTCGGTTGGACTTGGTAATCTGTGGAGGTCCCTTCCAACCCCTAACATCCTGTGATCCTGTGAACAGTTAGACACTGGAGCAATCTCCCAAAGGAAGCAGTGTGTTCCAGTACAGTGGGCAGTTTAAAGACTCAGCTTGACAGGGTCAGCTCCTTTCAACTACACTATCATTTAGGCAGGTTGTACCAGATGATGCTTGGAGTCCCTTCCAAAGTGGCATTCTGTGCTTCTGTGATTCTTTCAACACTTTAATTAGCACAGCAGTAACTACAGCTTTGGATTATTTTCAGGAGAATAAATCTTATGAGGAGTGACTGAAAGAGCTGGGGCTGCTTAGTTTGAAAAAGAGGAGGCTGAGGGGAGACCTCATCACTGTCTACAGCTACCTGAAAGGACCCCGTGGAGAGGTGGGTGCTGGTCTCTTTCTCACAGGTAATTAGTGATAGAACAAGAGGGAATGGCCTCAAACTGCCACTGGGTAGGTTTAGATTGGATATTAGGAAAAATCTTTACAGGCAAAGAGTGGTCAGGTATTGGAATGAGCTGCCCAGGGAGGTGGTGGAGTCACCAACCCTGGATGTGTTTAAAGGTTGTTTGGATGTGGTGCTTGGGGATATGGTTTAAGGTGAACCTTGCAAAGTAGGGATATTGGTTGGACTTGGTGATCCTGAGGGGCTTTGCCAACCTGAATGTTTCTGTGATTCTGTGATTTCTGAGATTCTCCTACACAAGTGGATTAAAACTTACTTTTTAAACCCACCTCTTCCTGATGTGATTTTTTTTTCCCCTAAACCAACATCCAACACTGGGGTCCCTGCTTCAGAAACATCCTGGAAATTAACTTTATGGCATTTCCAGTACAGGAATGAATTTTGTGCCTTCCCTACAGAATGCTCAGTGCTAAAAAGGACTTCAACAATCCACTGCAGACACACAGCCTCTCATGCAACTTACTCTTAATAGTGCTCACTGCTGTATCTGTGCACTACCTGTACCATTATGCAAACATGGGTTTAAAGACACAGTTTGGAGGATATGTATTTGGGATCAACTTAAAGAATGAGAAGGGAAGGTTTCTCAGACTGCAGATGATCCAGGCATGAAACAGAGCAGTTGCATTTGGAGAAGCCCCACACTCACCACACTGTAGTTCTGCTTGTTCTGTTTGGCCAGGGTGATTTCAGGGGTGTCAGGCATGACGTGGATTTGAGTCTTATCTTTGTCCCAGGCCTCAGTGTACAAACGCTGCAGAGAAATGATGCTGGTTAGAAGTATGTAGGGATGGAAACCAACAGGGACTCCTTGCACATCTCCTAAACTAGAAGTTCTTTACTGTGAGGGCAGCGAGATGCTGGAATGGGTTGCCCAGAGAAATTGTGGAAACCTCATCCTTGGAAGCGTTTTAGACTGAGGTGGATGAGACTTTGAGCAATCTGGTCTAGTGGAAGGTGTTGCTACCCATGGCAGGGGGTTGGAACTAAATGTTCATGGAAGACCCTCCCAGTTCAAGCCACTCTGTGCTTCCATGATAAGAACAATTACACATCTGTACTGCAAGTCCAGAAAATCCTTATTCTCTAGGTAGCAATAAGAATTTATTGTCACTCTTCTTCATGTCCAGGAGAGGAATTAATAAACAAGAAAAGTGGACTACTTGGAGACCTCCTAAACCACAAGAATCATAAATCTGCTCTCCAAATCTGGAATATTTTAATTCCAAAGTAATGGAGATTTTATATTCACTCACCAAGAGACTTTGTGTCCAGGTTAGGAATCAATAACCTGGAAAGAACTCTGCTAAAAAAATTATTGTTTTGCCATAAAAGACACAGAATGCTCAACATGAACAGGGTCTGTTTGAAAGAGGGCATAAGTTTATCGACATAATTAACAAGAGATCATGGCTACAAACTCAGAAGAACTCCTACATGTTAAATACTATGCTAAATTATTGAAAATATGGATAATCCATAAACTGCCCTCAAATTCTTTGGTTTATTACCAGATTGTGAGATAAGCTCAAGTAGAGAAATTCACTATATTAAAGACCAACTGAAATTGAGGTAAAGCATTACCAACTCGAGGGTATAGAAATACTCTAAGTTTCACAACTGACAAATCTCATTTAACTTGGAAGGTATCAGATTGATGCCCCATGATAGGACAAGGGACAATGGGTGGAATAGGAAGTTTCATGGAAACATGTGTTAGTTTGAGCCTAGCTAGAATATTTTGGTGAGAAAAACTAGATGATAGGCTGTGAAAAGGAAACAATGGTGATGTCTACTGCACTCATAGGCTTGCTGAGATGGATAAGAACACAAACATACATAAGAGAGTTGTATGCTCTCTGCCTTTGAGGCTGCACTTTTCTCTCTCTAATCTAACCTGTCATCTGTGTGACTAATCCTTCTGGCTTCCTAACTCACCTTGAACATAAGGCAAAGTCTGGGATATGGTAGAGGGGTGGGAAGAAGGTGGAAGGGTGATTGAGAGCCCCTGCTGGGAACTCAGGTTTCTGGGAGGGCTGTTGTGTTTCTGTATTACTTTTTAACTTGCCTGTTTCTGTCTGTAGCTGTATAGATTGTAAATATCTGCTTGGATATTGTGCTAAGCTGGAAACAGAAAGCTTCATTCAATTTCGAGAGCAGCTGAGTCTAGTCTGGGTGATTTGGGTGACAGGGCTGCCAAGGGAGGTGGTGGAGTCACCATCTCTGGAGGCGTTCAAGAAAAGCCTGGATGAGGCACTTAGTGCCATGGTCTAGTTGACTGGATAGGGCTGGACTGGATGATCTTGGAGGTCTCTTCCAACCTGGCTGATTCTATGATTCTATGACTTTTCTATGATTTTCTTGTGTTTGGGGGCAGGTAACACCCAAACCATCACAAAACATGAGGGATTTTTTCCCCTGTGAGGGCAACATAACACTGGAACAGGCTTCTCAAGAGGGTTGTGGAGTCTCCCTGTCTGGAGATATTCAAAACCCGCCTGGATGTGTTCCTGTGTGATCTGGTATTGGTGATTCTGCTCCGGCAGGGAGGTTGGACTGAATGAGCTTTGGAGGTCCATTCCAGCCCCTGACATTCTGTGATTCAGTGAAATTAGCATCTGCTGAAAACAACTTCACCTCCGGATTACCAAGAAGGTAAGTCTCACATTTAGAGCCTCAGCATGCTGAAATCTCACACAGCAAATCACAGATCTGGAGCTCTAATGCTGTGTCCAGGGTTGAGGTGAAGACTGCTGATGTGTCACCTCACCCAATCAAGACTCACCTTATTCATGGTCTGTGCATTCTGCTTGGCCAAGACCATCTCCAGAGAATCAGGGACGCTGGTGAACTTGATGGTGTCTGGAGGCTGGCGGTAGATTTTATCACTCAGGATCTCTCCTGCCCTCTTGGCTTTTTCAACTTCCAAGGATCCAATTGGCACCCAGCCAACACCTCTCAGCCATTCCAGGTCAGATTTGTAGCAGTTCTGGTACAAAAACCAGGACACAAGTTATTCTAGTTATAAAAACCAATAATGAAGTTTGTAGAGTGCATTTTTTCCACAGTTAACTAAAATCACTATCAATATTTAATTGAAATCAATACAAAACTCCAGAGAAAGCTTTGGAAAACATAAATACATTTCACCTACACTGAGAGTGGAATCACAAATTACAGAGAGTCAAATAAGTGAGCAAAACTCTGGAACTACAGAAATCAATTTAAATATCATTTAAATAACATGTCCTGTTGGATAGCTCAGTTATAATTAACCATGTAACTATCAACAAGACACAAAATCTTTGTTCTACCACTTTGGTAGCAGATGGCCTGACCCACTTATGTAAAGCATCAAAGACATTCCTCACTAAACACTGAGGCACTAAGAGCTTACATCACTCTGCAGGTCTTAGGCTTTCCTGGCATGGATAACATGCCATGGAACAGGCTGCCCAGGGCAGTAAAGGAGTGCCCATACCTGGAGGGATTTCAAACAGGTGTAGATGGTGTGGTGCTGAGGGCCATGGTTTAGTAGTGACCTGGCAATGCCAGGCTAATGGTTGGACCGGATGATCTCAAAGGTCTATTCCAACCAAAATTATTCCATCACTGACTGAAAGACCCAGGATTATTTAATTGTCTCTTACTGAATTAACAATTTACTCACATCACTCTGCAGGTCATAGGCTTGCCTGGCATGGATAACATCATTCTGATCTGGCAGGCACATCCACTGGTGCAGATAGTGGCGGTAATCAACGTCACTGACCAAGCTCTGACATTTCTTGGCCAACACAATTCCCAGCATGTCCACTGGGCTACTGAAGTGAGTCTTGGTCTTCTCAAAGGCTTTCTTGTACTCTCTGTCACTCTGGATCTTGGCTACATGCATTGACCACATCATCTTGGGATCGTCCTCGATGTTGCGGGCTCCAATGTGGTGGCCTAGCTGCTTGCGGTAGCCTTCCTTGTACTTGTACTGAAATAGCAACCAAGGAGTCATAATTTTACATCACCTTTAAGTGCCAGTTCCTCATGTTGGATATCTGCAATAACAAGGCTTCTGCATTCTTCTACAGGCTAGAGTAAAAAAACACCAAACTGACTAGACCATTCTAGTCTAAGACCATGGATTCCTACACTCCCCTTTTGAATTTCGTGTTAGAGTCCTAAACAGGGATTCTGGCAGTAAGCTCCTTGAAGTTATTGCTGTCTACAACTACCTGAGGGGTGGTTGTGGCCAGGAGGAGGTTGCTCTCTTCTCTCAGGTGGCCAGCACCAGAACAAGAGGACACAGCCTCAGGCTGCACCAGGGGAAATTTAGGCTGGAGGTGAGGAGAAAGTTCTTCCCTGAGAGAGTCATTGGGCACTGGAATGGGCTGCCCGGGGAGGTGGTGGAGTCGCCGTCCCTGGAGCTGTTCAAGGCAGGATTGGACGTGGCACTTGGTGCCATGGTCTGGCCTTGAGCTCTGTGGTAAAGGGTTGGACTTGATGATCTGTGAGGTCTCTTCCAACCCTGATGATACTGTGATACTGTGTGAAAAAAAACTATCTACACTTATAGCAGTGAGAAATAATCCTCTCCTTACTCAATATATTTAATCTTTACTGAATGTAATTATAGAGTGTTGAGATTTAATTCAAGATACAGCTTTATGAGCTATAAATGAACATTCTGTTCTCCTTACAGCTTCTCAACATTTAACTTTCACAACTAAGTCTTTACACATATCTAATAACTTGCTTCCAAAACCTTATTCTTTAGGATCACACTTGAACTGGAATGGTTTTTATGTGGCCAGCATGACCTAGGGTAGGGTGTCACTGACCATGGCAGGGGGGTTGGAACTAGATGATCCTTGGGGTCCCTTCCAACCCTGATTCTATGATTCTATGAATCCAGTTGATAACTGTGAGCTCATCACCACCCAAAGAAGAAGAGCAGTAGGTTCTTACATCACTGGCAATTTGCCTGGATGCTTTGGCAGCCTGAATGGGGATTGCATCACTTCTCAGGTCATAGCCTTTCTTCCTGTCTTCTTCCATGGCCTGCTTGTAGAGTTTCTGGTTAGGGAATTAAACAAGAGGGTTTATAAGTAAAGTTCTACATCTTACATTGTATGCAAACTGAAGGGCTTTGGAAGAGATTTAAAACCCTGTGGTTAGCTTTGTTCTAAGCCAGCTTTGTCTAACTCAAAACCCCAGGTCAGCAGCTGATAACAACTGACATCAACAGAAGGTCTTTGATAAATGCATCAGGTAACATTTTTTCCCCTTCAACACTATAAACATCACTGACATTTCTTAGAGATAATCCATTCTTCTTCACAAGTGGAGCAATCTTTGCTTTTTAAACCCACCTCTTACCAAGGTGAAATTGTTTCTTTAAACTGACATCTAGAACTGGGATCACTGCTCTTCAGAACTGTGCTGGAAATTAACTTTGGGCTATTTCCAGAGTTGGAATTAGTTTTGTCCCTAGCCAACAGTATGCACAGTGGCTGAGAGGACTCCCAAAATTCATGAGACACAATGTCTAATAGAATTTACGTTTAGCAGTGCTCACTGTTGTGTCTATGCACTGCAGCACACAAGCAAGAGGCCTGACACACCTCTGCTGCAAGGATAAATTGAGGGAGCTGGGATTGTTCAGCCTAGAGAAGACTCCAGGGGCACTTTAGAGCTGCCTTCCAATACCTGAAGGGATCCTACAGGAAGGCTGCAGAGGGATTATTCCTAAGGGTGTCTACAGCCAGGACAAGAGGAATGATTTGAAGCTAATGGAGAGTAGGTTTAGATTGGATCTTAGGAAGAAGTTCTTCAGTACAGGGGTGGTGAGACTCTGGAATATGCTTGCCCAGAAGGCTGTGGATGCTTCCTCCATGAGAGTGTTCAAGCCCAGGCTGGATGAGGCCTTGAGACATAAAATTTGGTTGAGAGGTTTCCCTGACCATGTCGAGGAGCTTGATCTCTAAAATCCCTTCCAACCTAAGCCATTCTATGATCACCTAGATTCATCAGACTGCAGATGATCCAGGCATGAAACAGAGCAGTTGCATTTGGAGAAGCCCCACACTCACCACACTGTAGTTCTGCTTGTTCTGTTTGGCCAGGGTGATTTCAGGGGTGTCAGGCATGACGTGGATTTGAGTCTTGTCTTTGTCCCAGGCCTCAGTGTACAAACGCTGCAGAGAAATGATGCTGGTTAGAAGTATGTAGGGATGGAAACCAACAGGGACTCCTTGCACATCTCCTAAACTAGAAGTTCTTTACTGTGAGAGTGGTGAGATGCTGGAATGGGTTGCCCAGAGAAATTGTGGAAACCTCATCCTTGGAAGCGTTTAAGACTGAGGTGGATGAGACTTTGAGCAATCTGGTCTAGTGGAAGGTGTTGCTACCCATGGCAGGGGGATGGAACTAAATGTTCATTGAAGATACTCCCAGTTCAAGCCACTCTGTGCTTCTATGATAAGAACAATTACACATCTGTACTGCAAGTCTAGAAAACCCTTATTCTCTAGGTAGTAATAAGAATTTATTGTCACTCTTCTT
Source organism: Pogoniulus pusillus (assembly GCF_015220805.1). Classification (NCBI taxonomy): domain Eukaryota; kingdom Metazoa; phylum Chordata; class Aves; order Piciformes; family Lybiidae; genus Pogoniulus; species Pogoniulus pusillus. Next base: position 5,836,620 of record NC_087265.1, read on the forward strand.
CATGTCCAGGAGAGGAATTAATAAACAAGAAAAGTGGACTACTTGGAGACCTCCTAAACCACAAGAATCATAAATCTGCTCTCCAAATCTGGAATATTTTAATTCCAAAGTAATGGAGATTTTATATTCACTCACCAAGAGACTTTGTGTCCAGGTAAGGAATCAATAACCTGGAAAGAACTCTGCTAAAAAAATTATTGTTTTGCCATAAAAGACACAGAATGCTCAACATGAACAAGGTGAACAAGGTCTGTTTGAAAGAGGGCATAAGTTTATTGACTTGTTAGCAAACAAGAAAGAATTCTGTCAAAAAAATATGTTTAGAAAAAAAATGGACAGAATGCTCCCCAGAGTATTACTATTAAATTAGCATCTGCTGAAAACAACTTCACCTCCAGATTACCAAGAAGGTAAGTCACACATTTAGAGCCTCATCAGGCTGAAATCCCACACAGGAAACCACAGATCTGGAGCTCTAACGCTGTCTCCAGGGTTGAGGTGAAGACTGCTGATATGTCACCTCACCAAATCAAGACTCACCTTATTCATGGTCTGTGCATTCTGCTTGGCCAAGACCATCTCCAGAGAATCAGGGACGCTGGTGAACTTGATGGTGTCTGGAGGCTGGCGGTAGATTTTATCGCTCAGGATCTCTCCTGCCTTCTTGGCTTTTTCAACTTCCAAGGATCCAATTGGCACCCAACCAATCCCCCGTAACCACTCCAGGTCAGACTTGTAGCAGTTCTGGTACAAAGCACAAGGACAATTGTCTCATTTAATATTCATGTCTCATTTAACATACACCATGCAGCTAATGGTTACTTCCTATAAGTTGTCTTCTTCCTAGCACAATCTGAGAGAATCTCTGCTAGCAACCTGGCCTCAGCCCCTGCTATCTGTCTCTAAGAGGCATCTCTTCACCCAACAGAATGTCAGGGAATGGTTAAATAGTAAAAGGATTAAAACACAATCTTGGAAGTAGGTATAAGGTTTTCCTGTAACCTTTATTCACAACCTTTATTTAGTCACTTCTTAAGAACAGCAGGTCTCAACTGAAACTATTTTCTCCAACACAGGAGCAAGGAATCCTGGCAAAATCTTGAAATCAAAAAGCCCAAAAAAAGCAATTTTCTGTTTCTATGCAGTTGAAAGTATTAAATTAGACTATTATCAAGGATAATATCAGCTAATTCTACTGCTTGGTTGACTGATAGGCTGCATATAAAACTTGATAACACTCAAGGTTTCTTAAAGAGATTCATTCACTCTTAAAGACCTAATGGTCTTGCTTGGAAAAGGTAAAGAAAACCAAGTGTGAAAAATCACTGTATGAGAGAGAGTTCTGCAGGAGTGCAGCTTCTAGAGCTTACAGTGCAAGGAAATTACACTTTCTGCCACACTCATCAGCCAGTACTCACATCACTCTGCAGGTCATAAGCTGTCTTAGCATGGATAACGTCGTTCTGGTCTGGCAGGCAAGTCCATTCGTGCAAGTAGTGGCGGTAATCAACGTCACTGACCAAGCTCTGACATTTCTTGGCCAACACTACTCCCAGCATGTCCACTGGGCTACTGAAGCGAGTCTTGGTCTTCTCAAAGGCTTTCTTGTACTCTCTGTCACTCTGGATCTTGGCTACGTGCATTGACCACATCATCTTGGGATCGTCCTCGATGTTGCGGGCTCCAATGTGGTGGCCTAGCTGCTTGCGGTAGCCTTCCTTGTACTTGAACTATAGGAAATAAGAAAGGTTCTCAGCAAGATTCAGCATAGCTTTACTTATGTCCCCAGGAGCCTCTGGGGCAGAACCTTCAGACAGCTCAGCTTCTGAAACTGCAGAGATTAAGAGGGAGAAAGTATTCACCTTGTGAACTGAGCTCTATAGCTACAACAGTATCCATGGACCAGTTCTGAAGCTATTCTCACCCCCACAAATTGCTCTTAGTAAATGAGAGTACAAAAGGTGTCCAAATTACCAGAGCAGTACCAAAATTGAGTTCACAAAGTACCCAGCACAGAAACTATATCCTTCAAGCATGTCTACCAAAACCACTCCTATTTAGTCTCCTGATGAGTAAAAATGTGACGAACATGGAGATGGACATGGAAGTTTATACAGAGATGCCAACCACACATAGGCAATGTATTGTTATGTTAAAACCTACTTTTAAACTGTCTTTATCTCTGCACAAAAACTCTAAGAACCTATTGGGCCAAGGGATGCTGGGTACTTACATCACTTGCAATGTCTCTGGAGGCTTTGGCAGACTTGATAGGAATGGCATCTGCCCGCAGGTCGTAGCCCTTCTTCTTCTCCTCCTCCATCGCAAGCTTGTACAGTTTCTGAAACACACACAAACGTTCCCCTCACACACCTCTGCCTCCTGCCACGCAGCAAGGCACACACAGCAGCCCTCAGGCCCACCTCAGGCACCTACCTCGCTGTAGTTCACTTTGTTCTGCTGGGCTAGCAAAATCCCAGGGGTGTCTGGCATGATGTGGATGCTGGTTTTGTCCTTCTCCCAGGCTGAGGTGTACGCACGCTGCAAAGAGGAGCACGAGGGCACACGAGATCACACACGAGCAGGGCAGCAAACTCCAACACTAAATGGCAGCAACAGAGAGAGGCTGGGGGCCTCTTCTGTGCACTGGCTCAGGGACACCAGCAGTGCTCTCAAACCCTTCTGACACTCCTCTCTTTTTTTCCACACCACACCCACTCGCTGCTCCAGCCACACCACAGACAGTGTCAACTCAAACAAGCAACGCAAACCCCTGATGCTAGGGGGTGCAGTTTTCCCCTGGCACAATTCCAGCCTGGAAGGACAGAGCCCTACATGCTGGCAAAGGAAGGTCCTCACTTCCGTTGCCTTGCAAACAGCAGCAGCAATCTGACCTGGTTCATAATTGCAGAGTTGTGCTTTGCCAGAACCATGGGCATGGAGTCAGGCAGGCTGGTGAAACGGATGGTGTCCGGGTGCTGCCGGTACTTCTTGTCGCTCAGGATCTGGCTCGCCCTCTTGTTCTTCTCGGCATCCAGGGAACCAATTGGGGACCAGCCAATGCCCCTCAGCCACAGAAGATCAGACTTGTAGACATTCTGAAAGGACAAGCAAAGACACAAAGCAGCTCAGCCACCTGCTCACTCCGGGCAACCTCTTCTACCCAGGGAAGCTTGGCCTCCAAAACTGTGTTTCTTCTGGGTTAAGCTGTAAGTCATTAGGAATCAACCCTCAAGCTCAGCTCCTACATGCAGCAACTCCTACTTCAGGCTCACTCCCCATGTCTACAGCAGCACAAAGGAGGAAATGAGAGGGAATACATAAACCCTCCTGTCCTCTCATTGTTCTTTTTGCCCAGGGAAAGACCTGCCCCATTTGGCAATCTCCAGTTACCTGCTGCAACACTCTCTATAAAGCACTCCAGGCAAGACAGGATTATTCTGTCACCGTAAAACAGGACATGGCATAAACTTCCTCCCTGACCCTTTAGGACACCAACACAAGAGGCATTGTGGTTTTCACCCTCCAGGAAGAACAACTTACATCACTCTGGAGGTCATACACTGTTCTGGCCTGGACAATATCATTCTGGTCTGGCAGGCAGGTCCAGCGATGCAGAGGGTGCTTGTAATCAACATCACTGACCAGCTCCTGACATTTCTTGGCCAACACAATTCCCAGCATGTCCACTGGGCTACTGAAGTGAGTCTTGGATTTCTCAAAGGCTTTCTTGTACTCTCTGTCACTCTGGATCTTGGCTACGTGCATTGACCACATCATCTTGGGATCGTCCTCGATGTTGCGGGCTCCAATGTGGTGGCCTAGCTGCTTGCGGTAGCCTTCCTTGTACTTGAACTGCAGGCAAAAATATTGTCAGTCAATCTTAGTTTAGTTTTCTTTACATCCCCAGAAACTCCTGTGGCAGAACCTCCAGACAGCTCAGTATCTGCAAACATATGGACTTTAGAGCAAGACAGCATTTAGCTGATCAACTGCACTGTACAGTGACAAAAGTATTCATTGAACTTCTTCTGCCTGTATTGGATTTCACATTTTTGAAGACACTCCCTGCCTTACATATTTAATGCTGCTAATCAGTATGTGGGAGTAAGAAAGGTCTCCATGTGATGGCAGCAATACGAAAGCTCCACGTCCTACCTGAAGAATCAGTAAGCGACCTGCAAGCACAAGATTCAAGTAAGATCCTATTCAAACTGTTAAGGAGATAAAGACCAAAAGGACAAAGAGACTACCCTGGGAGTTTAAACAGAGGCACCAAACAGATGTGCAAACCATTTTTATAGTAATATTTTCTTTCAATTTACTTTTCTACTGCCTTTATTTTCCAACAAAAAATTGGTTTGAGCTTTCTTTGCTATTATCTAGCTGGGTTTTGTAGTTGGAGCATCAAAGGAGAACAGAGTGGCAGTGCACATCACCTCAACAATCCACACTTTTGCACAAGGAGATGTTACCCCATGTCCACGAGGGACATTGCTTTGAACTCTGCCCATCAGTCAGCTCCACAATTGCTCTCTCCACAATATCTACGCAGTACCTGAGTCCACCCATATAATGTGTAAGGGACAGCCAGAGGTAGACCCTCCAGAGCAAACTCACTGACAGAATAGCTGGATGCTGACAACAGGTAGGAGCTGTGTGGTCTCATTTTGGCTAAAGGTGGCAAACCCTGGGTGTCAGCACAAGCCCCTGGAGACTGCCCAGTAGGCTGGGTGGCCAAGGGCTGCCGGGTACTTACATCACTTGCAATGTCTCTGGAGGCTTTGGCAGACTTGATAGGAATGGCATCTGCCCGCAGGTCGTAGCCCTTCTTCTTCTCCTCCTCCATCGCAAGCTTGTACAGTTTCTGAAACACACACACACGTTCCCCTCACACACCTCTGCCTCCTGCCATGCAGCAAGGCACACACAGCAGCCCTCAGGCCCACCTCAGGCACCTACCTCGCTGTAGTTCACTTTGTTCTGCTGGGCTAGCAAAATCCCAGGGGTGTCTGGCATGATGTGGATGCTGGTTTTGTCCTTCTCCCAGGCTGAGGTGTACGCACGCTGCAAAGAGGAGCACGAGGGCACACGAGATCACACACGAGCAGGGCAGCAAACTCCAACACTAAATGGCAGCAACAGAGAGAGGCTGGGGGCCTCTTCTGTGCACTGGCTCAGGGACACCAGCAGTGCTCTCAAACCCTTCTGGCACTCCTCTCTCTTTTTCCACACCACACCCACTCGCTGCTCCAGCCACACCACAGACACTGTCAACTCAAACAAGCAACGCAAACCCCTGATGCTAGGGGGTGCAGTTTTCCCCTGGCACAATTCCAGCCTGGAAGGACAGAGCCCTACGTGCTGGCAAAGGAAGGACCTCACTTCCGTTGGCTTGCAAACAGCAGCAGCAATCTGACCTGGTTCATAATTGCAGAGTTGTGCTTTGCCAGAACCATGGGCATGGAGTCAGGCAGGCTGGTGAAACGGATGGTGTCCGGGTGCTGCCGGTACTTCTTGTCGCTCAGGATCTGGCTCGCCCTCTTGTTCTTCTCATCATCCAGGGAACCAATTGGGGACCAGCCAATGCCCCTCAGCCACAGAAGATCAGACTTGTAGACATTCTGAAAGGACGAGCAAGGTCACAAAGCAGCTTAGCAATCTTCTCAGTCCAGGCAACCAATCCTCCTATCCACAGAAGCTCAATCTACCAAACCACAGTGAACCATCAACCACCACAGAGGGACTCTCATGAACCTCAGATCCCCACAAACTCTTTCTGCTTGCCTGCAACAATACAAGCAGGTTCAAAGCACCCCACAAACTCTCCCTCTTCATCGCCTTAGTCTCTGTGTGAAAGCTGTGTTCCATTTGGCAATCTTTAGCTGGCAGATGTATAGGAGAAGCCTAATAACTCACCACTTAGTGGTCTTCAAACCATTCCCCACTGTGCTACAATTCGTGTTTGCTCGACTCTTTATCCTCCAAAAGAAACTGATTTCACTGCCCTTCTCTTGTCATATAGAACTCAAGCCACCTGGCACAACTCCCTGCACAAAGCACTCCAAGCAAGACAGGGTTCTTGTGGACTAAAAAATACGGCCCCATGCAAACTTTGAGCCTTACTTATCAATGACAAAATCTCAGCAAGCAGAATGCCGAACAGCTGAGATTTCTCATGAAATGCAAGATGAAAAACTAAAGAGATTTGGATGAGAAATGTAGAAACTGAAAGTGTCTTCTCAACAGAAGCACAGCAGTAACTGCTTTAATCTGGGAAAGAGTAGATTTAGATCAGGTATTAGGAGGACATTATTTGTTAAGATGGTGGTGAGACAATGGAACAGGTTGCCTGAGAAAGTTGTGGATGATCCATCCCTGGAAGCATTCTAGGGCAGGTTGAATGAGGCTTGGACCTGCCTGGTCTAGAGGAAGATGCCCTTGCCTTTGACATTAGAGTTGGAACTAGATGACCTTTAATGATCCTTCCAACCCAAACCATTCTACGTTTCAGCAGGACAGTACAGCCACAACAGTCTCTGTCACACAGAATCAGCCTGAGCTCATGTCCCGCACAGGGATCTTCTCCAACAAAGCAATAGAGCAAAAGAGACACATCTGTTTTTCCCACAGACAGGAAAGAATAGGAATGACCAACTTACATCACTCTGCAGGTCATACACTCTCCTGGCTTGGACAATATCATTCTGGTCTGGCAGGCAGGTCCAGCGATGCAGAGGGTGCTTGTAATCAACATCACTGACCAGCTCCTGACATTTCTTGGCCAACACTACTCCCAGCATGTCCACTGGGCTACTGAAGTGAGTCTTGGATTTCTCAAAGGCTTTCTTGTACTCTCTGTCACTCTGGATCTTGGCTACGTGCATTGACCACATCATCTTGGGATCATCCTCGATGTTGCGGGCTCCAATGTGGTGGCCTAGCTGCTTGCGGTAGCCTTCCTTGTACTTGAACTGTGGGGATAAAGCACCTCAGTGTCAGCCCATTTGTGCTCCCTTCTGACACTGTTCTGTCAGCAAATGCTCTGCTAATGGAGCCTGGGAAGATCACCATATGAAGAGGCGACTAAGCACAGCATATTCCAACTGTGCCCTACACTTGCATCCCACCCCACCACATGCAGATGCACTGGAGGTACAGAGAAGACCAGATGTCATCTCTAACCAAGCTAGCAGAGGAACCAGGAGCAATTCCTGCAAGCAGAGGGGATCTCCACACAACCCAGGCACTCCCACTGAGAGGATAGCTCATTGGCTGGGATGCCAAACTGGGGGAAAACCAGCAGACTTCTCCAGCAGAAAACCTGGGCTTTGTCCTGTGCAGCCCTGTCTGCCCTCACCCACACAGCCCAGAGCAGCTGACACACTTCATTGCACCACGCTCTCCTGCACAGTGCTCAGGAGCCTTATTGTCCCATCCCAGTGCATGTCCTCAGCTGCAATGAGCTTGGGACAGTAATGGCTCTATTACTGAAATGCTGAGTGAGAGTGAGGAGAGATTGAACTCATCTCTGTAAGGAGAAGAAATCTGAACTACAGAATATCTTCTGAGACAGCAAATTCAGCTCCAGCAGTGCTGAGCCTGAAAGGATACTCGGGAGTATAGTAATGACAGCTTGTACAGTCACTGGACCTGCCCTCAGTCCAGAGAGAATCTGGAAGTGCCTTAAGTGACAGCAAAACTTGATTTGGATTTTTGTTCCTAATAACCAGCTCAGCTGCAATATCATGGGAGAGCAGACTGGCAGAACCAAGGGCTGCACATCACCTCAACAGTCCACGCTCTTGCATGAGGAAATGCTGCCACAGAATAAGAAGAGATGATGCTTTGGACTCTGTGCATCAGTCACCTCCACATTTACTCTCTCCACAACAGCCACACAGTCCCTCGGCCTACTCATAACATGTAGGGACAGCCAGAGGTAGACCCTCCAGAGCAAACTCACTGACAGATTAGCTGGATGCTGACAACAGGTAGGAGCTGTGTGGTCTCATTTTGGCTAAAGGTGGCAAACCCTGGGTGTCAGCACAAGCCCCTGGAGACTGCCCAGTAGGCTGGGTGGCCAAGGGCTGCCGGGTACTTACATCACTTGCAATGTCTCTGGAGGCTTTGGCAGACTTGATAGGAATGGCATCTGCCCGCAGGTCGTAGCCCTTCTTCTTCTCCTCCTCCATCGCAAGCTTGTACAGTTTCTGAAACACACACAAACGTTCCCCTCACACACCTCTGCCTCCTGCCACGCAGCAAGGCACTCGCAGCAGCCCTCAGGCCCACCTCAGGCACCTACCTCGCTGTAGTTCACTTTGTTCTGCTGGGCTAGCAAAATCCCAGGGGTGTCTGGCATGATGTGGATGCTGGTTTTGTCCTTCTCCCAGGCTGAGGTGTACGCACGCTGCAAAGAGGAGCACGAGGGCACACGAGATCACACACGAGCAGGGCAGCAAACTCCAACACTAAATGGCAGCAACAGAGAGAGGCTGGGGGCCTCTTCTGTGCACTGGCTCAGGGACACCAGCAGTGCTCTCGAACCCTTCTGACACTCCTCTCTCTTTTTCCACACCACACCCACTCGCTGCTCCAGCCACACCACAGACAGTGTCAACTCAAACAAGCAGCGCAAACCCCTGATGCTAGGGGGTGCAGTTTTCCCCTGGCACAATTCCAGCCTGGAAGGACAGAGCCCTACGTGCTGGCAAAGCAAGGTCCTCACTTCCGTTGCCTTGCAAACAGCAGCAGCAATCTGACCTGGTTCATAATTGCAGAGTTGTGCTTTGCCAGAACCATGGGCATGGAGTCAGGCAGGCTGGTGAAACGGATGGTGTCCGGGTGCTGCCGGTACTTCTTGTCGCTCAGGATCTGGCTCGCCCTCTTGTTCTTCTCGGCATCCAGGGAACCAATTGGGGACCAGCCAATGCCCCTCAGCCACAGAAGATCAGACTTGTAGACATTCTGAAAGGACAAGCAAAGACACAAAGCAGCTTAGCAATCTTCTCACTCCAGGGAACCATTCCTCCTACACAGGGAAGCTTTACCTGTAAGAAAACTTTCCCCTATGTCAGCCCAGCATCCACCAACAAGTCACCCACACCAATCTCAGCTCCAACATCTCTTTCTCCATTCCTACAGCAGCACAAGAAGGTGCCAAGCAATCCACAAACATTCCCTTTCCATCTGCTTCACCTTCCTAGGAAATACCTGCCCATTTGGCAATCTCTAGTCACCTGCTGCAAGCACACCTCCAAACTGCTCCAGGCAAGACTGGAATATTCTGTCACCACAAAGCAGGAGCTTCATCCCTGACCCTTCACCACATCAACTCTCAGCAGGACAGTGTGGCCTTTTGAGATAGACTTCTAGCTCAGACATGGAAAAAATTGGAATAGAGAAACTTAAAAGTAGAAGCTCTGAGTGGGGAGCTGAATATTCTAGGGATAGGCCATATCATGGCAACAATAGATTAGTTCATCTCACTGGAGCATCAAGAGGGCTGGGTGATAGGTTGGACTGAATGATCCTGGAGCTCTCTTCCAACCTGGTTGATTCTATCATTTTCATGTCTGGAAGCACAACTTGGACCTGCACTTTGCTGCTCCTGCTGTGCCTGCTGCTATCTTCCCTCACCACTCTTTCACCTGCTGCTGCTGCTTTTGCTGTTTTGCCGCTGCATGACCCCCTCCCCATCTTCCTTAAAGTTATTATATTTTCTGTATTAGTTTATTCTCTTTATTCTGTTGTATTTAGTTGAAACTATAAGAAATACAATTTCATTTTCCCTGACTTTCCAAAAATCCATGTTGTAATGAGTTTACTCTACCGGGGGAGGAATCCACCCTGCCCAGGACAGACGGTATGGCCACAACACAGTCTCAGTCACACAGAATCAGCCTATACTTAAGCTCCACACATGGTCCTTCTCAAACAAAGCAACAGAACACAAGAGACACTTGTGGTTTTCACCCTGCCAGGAAGAACAACTTACATCACTCTGCAGGTCATACACTCTCCTGGCCTGGACAACATCATTCTGATCTGGTAGGCAGGTCCAGCGATGCAGGGGGTGCCTGTAATCAGCGTCACTGACCAGCTCCTGACATTTCTTGGCCAACACAATTCCCAGCATGTCCACTGGGCTACTGAAGTGAGTCTTGGATTTCTCAAAGGCTTTCTTGTACTCTCTGTCACTCTGGATCTTGGCTACATGCATTGACCACATCATCTTGGGATCGTCCTCGATGTTGCGGGCTCCAATGTGGTGGCCTAGCTGCTTTCTGTATGCAGTTTTGTATTTGTACTAATTGAACAGAGAAGCAATAATTACCACCTCTTTTGAAGCTCTGATTTCAATTTATCTCTTAACACAGCCATTAAGATCCTCCTATCAATTTTATATCTTCGTATTTTCCTACCACATTTTTTCCCTTTCACATTTCCCCCATCCTTGCAGTGTTTTCCTTCCACATCCACAATACATTACCATGTTTTTTAGTAGCAATAAACTATTGTGTTTAATTAACTTTACATCATTAAGAATTAAACAACCTCTGGTGAGGACAGCAAGGCACTGCTCAAACTTTAGACCTCTAGCTTTTAATAAGGCAACTGAATTTGAAGGGTGTGCCAGTTCTATTGCCCAGTGTTCCTTTCACCCTGCCAGACTTACCTCACTAGCTATGTCTCTGGATGCCTTTGCTGCCTGGAGTGGTATAGCATCAGCAGGAAGATCATAGCCCTTCTTCTTCAGCTCTTCATAGCCCAGCTTGTAACGTTTCTGTTGGAGAAGGATTCAAAGCAGTCATTGCAAATAAAAGCCTTTAGAGAGGTTTTCAACACCACAGCTTTCTTCCCCTGACTGCTGAAAACGAAGCAGGAGGCTGCAAATAATTTCTTTTATCAAAGTAAATTCCATATTTAGCTTTTTATTTGGATCTTCTCAAGGCTGATCGATGCCTAAAGGGTGAGGGGCAAGAGGATGGGGCCAGACTCTTGTCAGTAGTGTCCAGCAAGGAGCAATGGGCACAAACTGGAACCCAGCAGGTTCCATCTGAATGTCAAGAGAAATTTGTTTGGTGTAAGGGTGCTGAAGCTCTGGAGCAGGCTGCCCAGAGAGGTTATGGAGTCTTCTTCTCTGGAGAGCTTCCAAACTGTGCTAGTTTGATCCAAGCTAGAATATTTTGGTGAGAATTAGATTACAGACTGTGAAAAGGAAACAATGGTGATGTCTACTGCACTCATAGGCTTGCTGAGATGTATAAAAACAAGAACATAAACATAGAGAACAGAATCTCTGTCTTTTGGGCTGCACTTCTCTCTCTAACCTAACTTGCTGCCTAACTAATCCTTCTGCTTTCTAACCCCCCAGACAACCTTCCAAACTCACCTTGAACATAAGGCAGTCTGGGGTAAGGTAGAGTGGTGGGAAGAAAGAGGAAAGGTGGTTTGAAGCCCCTCTTGGGGACTCTAGTTTCTGGGAGGGCTGCTGTTGTGTTCCTATATTACTTTTTCACTTGTATATTTCTATCTATAGCTGTATATATTATAACTATCTGCTTGTATATTGTGCTAAGCTGTAAATACAGCTTCATTCTTCAATTGCCAGACTGCCTGAGTCTAGTCAATTTTCTTAAGTGTGGGGGGCTGGTAACACCCAAACCATCACACAAACCCACCTGGACATTGTAACCCTGGGAAAGCTGCTGTGGGTGCCCCTGCTTTAGCAGGGAGGTTGGACTGAATGTTCTACCCACTGCTTTAGCAGGGAGGTTGGACTGAATGATCTACCCACTGCTTTAGCAGGGAGGTTGGACTGAATGATCTACCCACTGCTTTAGCAGGGAGATTGGACTGAATGATCTACCCACTGCTTTAGCAGGGAGGTTGGACTGAATGATCTACCCACTGCTTTAGCAGGGAGGTTGGACTGAATGATCTACCCACTGCTTTAGCAGGGAGGTTGGACTGAATGTTCTACCCACTGCTTTAGCAGGGAGGTTGGACTGAATGATCTACCCACTGCTTTAGCAGGGAGGTTGGACTGAATGATCTACCCACTGCTTTAGCAGGGAGGTTGGACTGAATGATCTACCCACTGCTTAAGCAGGGAGGTTGGACTGAATGATCTACCCACTGCTTTAGCAGGGAGGTTGGACTGAATGATCTACCCACTGCTTTAGCAGGGAGGTTGGACTGAATGATCTACAAGGGTCCCTTCCAACTTTCAACATGCTGGGGGTTTGGAAGATTCTGTAAGGTATTTTGTAATTGATTAGCTAAACTTTTTACAAGTGACTACCTCTATGTTTGCTGATTAACCCATTTGAGATAAAAAAAATTCCTATACCTAGGATACTGGTCTGGATGATTCCTAGAGTCCTCTACAGAGCTAAAATACACAGGCCCATGATTCTCTACCCTCAACTTCAACTGTCATATTTTTTGTCTTCTTCAGTTCTTAACAGTGTGGCCAGTAGGAGGAGGGAGGTTATTCTTCCTCTGTACTCAACACTGGTCAGGCCACCCCTTGAGTATTGTGTCCAGTTCTGAGCTCCTCAATTCAAGAGAGATGTTGAGGTGCTGGAAGGTGTCCAGAGAAGGGCAACGAAGCTGGTGAGGGGCCTGGAGCACAGCCCTGTGAGGAGAGGCTGAGGGAGCTGGGAGTGTGCAGCCTGCAGAAGAGGAGGCTCAGGGCAGACCTCATTGCTGTCTACAACTCCCTGAAGGGACCTTGTAGCCAGGTGGGGGTTGGGCTCTTCTCGCAGACAACCAGCAACAGAAGAAGGGGACACAGTCTCAAGTTGTGCTGGGGAAAGTCTAGGCTGGATGCTAGGAGGAATTTGTTGTCAGAGAGAGTGATTGGAGGAATTTGTTGTCAGAGAGAGTGATTGGCATTGGAATGGGCTGCCCAGGGAGGAGGTGGAGTCACCGTGCCTGGAGGTGTTGAAGCAAAGACTGGATGGGCACTTAGTGCCATGGTCTGGTTGACTGGATAGGGTTGGGTGCTAGGTTGGACTGGGTGATCCTGGAGGTCTCTTCCATCCTGGTTGATTCTGTGATAGAGCTACTAACATTTCATCACCTTTCTGTGCAGTCTACACTTGCCCCATTATAAGCAGCAATTTGATCTAAAGCAAACAATTCTTCATCATTCTAAAGAGGCAGTTAGATACAATGAGACATTTTAACAACAATAGGAGGCTTGTTAAAATCACTGCCCACATATTTACAACATTAATATGATTATGGAGGGGGGATGAAAGAGAAAACTGCTGACTTGTGCTGAGTATTTTCTTGCTATTTTTTTATACCCTAGCAAATTCCACTTCATGCTTTAGTAACTCTGTTTGGGCTTCCCAGTGCACCATGGTTTTCACAGGCAAAGATCCCAAGTGTGCTTAGAGGTGTTAGAACTGTAGAACTACTCCACTGCTTTTTACACTCAAGGCACAAGAAGTCATCCACATTTCATAGGAGACAGATCCTAGAGACACACTTACATCGCTCATGTTAATCAAGTTTGATTTAGCCAACAGAATTTCAGGAGTATCAGGCATGATGTGAATCTGAGTCTTGTCCTTGTTCCAAGCTTCTTTATAGAGTATCTGCAAAGAGACACAAAAATGCCTTGTCTGGTGAAAAGCTCATTGCACAGCAGTAAATTCAGCTTACTTTTACCCTGTGACAGCTAAGCAAAGACAGACTGAAAGCATGAGCCATGTAAGCAACACAAGGTGTTCAAATCAAAGGGCCTGGAACACAAACCCTATGAGGTGAGGCTGAGGGAGCTGGGGGTGTGCAGCCTGCAGAAGAGGAGGCTCAAGGCAGACCTCATTGCTGTCTGCAGCTACCTGAAGGGAGGCTGTAGCCAGGTGGGGTTGGGCTCTTCTCCCGGGCAACAGAACAAGGGGACGCAGTCTCAAGTTGTGCCAGGGTAGGTCTAGGCTGGATGTTAGGAGGAAGTTGTTGTCAGATAGAGTGATTGGCATTGGAATGGGCTGCCCAGGGAGGTGGTGGAGTCACCATCCCTTGAGGTCTTCAAGCAAAGCCTGGATGAGGCACTCGGTGCCATGGTCTAGTTGACTGGCTAGGGCTGGGTGCTAGGTTGGACTGGATGATCTTGGAGGTCTCTTCCAACCTGGTTGATTCTATGAAATACCACCTGCTTTCCCTCCTTATATCCATCAAATGGCAAAGACACTGCATTACCGCCTCGTTTCCCCCCTCTTTATATCCATCCAATGACAAGGAAACAAAATTATGAGAGCACATTTACACCCTACTTTGTAAAGGGCTTATTTGCTGTGGGCTAGTTTGAGCCTAGCTAGAATGTTTTGGTGAGAAGAACCAGATTACAGGCTGTGAAAGGAAAACAAAGCTGATGTCTACCTCACTCATAGGCTTGCTGAGATGTATAAAAACAAAAATCAAAACGTAGATAACCTACTTCTGCTGCTGGGAAGCTCTGAGCTGCATTTCTCTCTCTCCAACTGCACCATCCATTTTTTCTGACTAGTCCACTTTGCTCCTAACCCCCTGGCTGAACCTCCATTCTTCCTCGGGACTGGGCTAAGGTTGAGAGGGGTAGGGGGAAGGTGAAGGGGCAGCTGGAAGCCCCTCCTGGGGACTCAGGTTTCTGGGAGGGCTGTTGTGTTTCTGTATTACCTTTTACCTTGTATATTTCTGTCTATAACTGTATAGACTGTAAATATCTGCTTGTATATTCTGCTAAGCTGTAAATAATAAGCTTCATTCAATTTCCAGAGCCAGCTGAGTCTAGTCTGGGGGCGGGGGGAACACCCAAACCATCACATGCTGTTATAATTAACTAAGTTCTACGGCACTCTTAGACCTGACTCCTCTGAACAACATCTTGACAGCTGAGCATTAAGGCACTGGCTATAAACATCTGTTTGTACATCTTAAGCATATAGTCTGATATGGAGACTTGAAAATGAAGATTCCTTTCTGGAAGCACATGCTCTGTCTCCAGAGGCAACTTACATCACTTCTGTTTTTGGCATTAGATTTTGCCAAGACAATATCCATGGCATCTGGGATACTCGTGAACTTAATAGTATCAGGGTGCTGCCTGTACTTCTTTTCACTCAGTATTTCAGAAGCTTTCTTGTTCTTTTCGGATTCCAAAGATCCCAAAGGACTCCACCCAATGCCTCTGAGCCATTGCAGATCTGACTTATACAAATTCTGTTAAGGAAAACAAACAAAAAGTCATCAAAATCATTATCTCCCCCTGTTCATTTATTAAACCACATTTAAAGGCTCTCTGGGACTTTAGCTTCAATCTGGTCTGCACCAACAGCACAAGAGAGTTATTAAAGATACTTTCCAACATGCAGGACAAAAATGAAGTTCAGTCCATGCAGAGGAAGCTTACATCACTCTGTTGGTCATAGATCCTCTTTGCCTCGGTGACATCAACCTGGTCTGGCAGACAAGTCCAGCGGTGGAGTATGTGTTTGTAGTCTACATCACTAACCAGTTCCTGGCATTTCTTAGCCAAAAGGAAGCCCAACATGTCCACAGGCATGTTAAACTTTGTCTTCCACTTCTCAAAGTCCTTCTTGTATTCCCTGTCACTCTGCATCTTTGCTACTTGCATAGACCACAGCATCTTGGGATCATCCTGCAAGCTTCGGAACCCAATGTGGTGTCCCTGCTGCTTGCGGTAGCCTTCTTTGTACTTGTACTGAAAGAAGGATGAAGGTTACAAAGGTAAAATTAGAATAAGAAACAGAGAGTGGTAAAAGAGATAAGCAAAGCATCAAGAGATTCTCTCAGTTTAATGCTTCTCATTATGAATTAAATGACAGCAGCTTGTTCTGGCACCTCATGTACGGCCTCTGTAACCCCTTGGTTAATGGGCATCATGTTCTGGGAATGAAAAGTGTTGCTGGAGAGGAAGAGTGCACAGGGTTCACTAAGGCTGGGTTTCTCTGCCATCTGACTGACAGAGACTCTTCAGAACTCCCAAATTTTGATACACTGATGAATAAAATAATCATCCATGAAAAATAGAGATGCTTAAACACTGGAAGCATTTCCCCACAATTAAAGCCATGAAAATTATCAGGAGCTGGAGCACCTCTCCTATGAGGACAGACTGAGAGAGTTGGGGTTGTTCAGCCTAGAGAAGAGAAGGTGTCCCAAGAGACCTTAGAGCAGCATTTCAATATCTGAAGGGAACCTACAGGAAGGCTGGGGAAGGACTGTTCAGAAGGCCTTGTGAGGACAGGATGAGGAGCAACAGTTTGAAACTGAAGCAGAGGAGATTTAGGTTGGACATCAGGAGGAACTTCTTTACCAGGATAGTGGTGAAATACTGGACCAGGTTACCCAGGGATGTGGTGGAGGCCCCATCCCTGAAGACATTTGAGGTCATACTTGACAGGACCCTAAGCAAGTGCTCTAGTTGGAGGCGAGTGGAGGGAGGTTGGACAAGATGAGCTTTGAGGGTCCCTTCCAACTCAGTGCATTCTGTGATGCTGTGATGAATAAAATCTCCTCCATAAATGGAGAAGCTGCGTTCATGCCAAGCAGTGATGGCAGCAGTGGCTATTCCAGAGCTGGAAAGAGGACTTCTCAGTACAGCCCCTGGGGTCAGCTGATCACATCAAATTTACTGCTGCTCTGGAAATGCAACATCCAAAAGAGCAGACAGCTCCTAGCAACACACAATCTTTGGAGCTCTCGAGATGCTTGAGCAATCTTTTTTAAAGTGTCCTCACTGACAAGAAGAGATCAGGAAGGAACTTTGCCAGCAGTTTTGTTCCTTGCTCCAGGCCACACTTTTAGCAGAGAGGTGCATCTCAATCTGGTGGGACTGCAGGTTATGGCAACTATGCATCACATTGAACTAGAAAGGTTGCTTACATCACTTGCAATGTCCCTTGAAGCTTTGGCAGCTTTCACTGACATGGCTTCAGGTGTGAGGTCATAGCCTTTCTTGATCATTTCCTCCCAGCCAAGCTTGTATTGTTTCTAAAATGAAAAACAGCCTTAATTAATTAAAAAGCCTTAATACAGCTCCTTAGATATGTCAATGATCCATTCAACCAAATCCTGGCCACCTCAGTGGACAACTACAGGAGAACTGGCTTCAGTTGTGAGAGAAAAGTTACTGGAATGGGAACCTGGGAAGCATAGAACACAGGTCTTCCAGATCCTGGGCTGGTGGTTAAAGTGTTTACATTATCAGCAGCATCCTACTCTAAAATATCTTGGGGATTTGAAACATATCTGGAGAATCTGAAACATCTCTCCCTGGGAGCAAACTTTCCAACTGGGTTAAAAATGGAATTAATAAGGCTATAACTTAGTCATTTAATAGCTAGTTCAGCTTGGGCACAGTTGATTTTAAGCAGTGAGTCAAAGATTTGCCTCTGAGGAATCATGTCAAGCAAAACCTGTGTTCTATACTGCCACAACTGTCACCTTCTCAGGTCTGAAAGCTGGCAGGGCAGTTAGAATCATGGCACAGATTTCTTTTTCCCACGTGCCAAGTTAAAGCTATGCAGCACAAATGGGTAATTTCTCAGCAAGGAACCCTTAACATGACTGATTTCTGTGGTAAGGGTATGAAATCTGCACCTACACCCAGATTCCAAACACAGGACATGTATTTTCCATACATTATAATGTCATTTTGACTGTTACTTTGCTAACCCAAAGATGATAACCTGCTGCTCCTCTGAAAACCATTACTCACATACAAATTCATCCCTCTGTTCTCAACATCCCCATTCCATTCCTTCTAACTTACACCAATTAATTGTTTTGGAATAAGCCTGAAGAAAGCAGAAAGTATTAAAAACACTACCTGGCTGTAGTTTGTCTTGTTCTGCTTGGCCTGGAGAATGTCTGGTGTATCAGGCATCACATGAACCTGAGTTTTATCCTTCTCCCAAGCCTGAGTATAAGCATGCTGTTGAGAGAAGTAACACCAGATGTGTTAATATCAATGACACAATGATCTTGAGAGGTTTTCAACTTTGCATTTACACACTTTGGATAAGGAAGAGTGAAAAGACAAAACTATAGATTTTTTTTGCTGTTAGAGTGGGTTTAGAGGAGCCTCCAATGATGATCAGTGAAGGCTGGAGCACCTCTCATTTGAAGGCAGGCTGAGAAAATTGGGGTTGCTTAACCTGGAGAAGAGAAGGCTTCAGGGAGACCTTAGAACAGCCTTCCAGGATTTGAAGTTGGCTACAGGAGAGCTGGAGAGGGACTTTTTATAAAGGCATGGAGTGACAGGACAAGGGGTAATGGCTTCAGACTGGAAGAAGCTGAATTTAGATTGCACATTAAGAAGAATTTCTTCCCCATGAGAGTGGTGAGGCACTGAAACAGGTTGCCCAGAGAAGTTGTGGAGGCTCTAAGCCTCTAAGTGTTGAAAGTCAGGCTGGATGGGACCTTGAGCAACCTGCTCTAGTAAGAGGCATCCCTGCCTATGGCTGGGGGGTTGGAATTAGATGACCTTGAAGATCCTTTCCAACCCAAATCATTCTGTGATTTTCTGCCTTAATCCAGAATCTGCTGTCTTACTTCTGACAAAACCCTGCTACCACAATTTTCAGTGCCAGTCATTTCTATATAAGAATGGGAAGAACAGAGGTTGGAGAGGCAGCAATGAAAATATTTATTTAACTAAAAGTATTTGTCAGTAACTGAGTGTTTCATTAACCTGTAAGGGGCAGCTGTTTTACCCAGAGCAAAGGTGGTGACAGAGGCTGAGACAGTGTTGACTGAAACAGTATCTTAAGAGGGCCTACAGAAAAGCTGGGGAAGGACTTCTTAGGTTATCAGGGAGTGACAGGACTGGGGGGAACGGAGCAAAGCTGGAGGTGGGTAGGTTCAGACTGGATATGAGGGGGAAGTTCTTCAGCATGAGAGTGGTGAGAGCCTGGAATGGGTTGGCCAGGGAGGCCCCATCCCTGGAGGTATTTAAGGCCAGGCTGGATGAGGCTGTGGGCAGCCTGATCTAGTGTGAGGTGTCTCTGCCCATGGTAGGGGAGTTGGAACTAGATGATCCTTGTGGTCCCTTCCAACCCTGGCTGATTTCTATGATTCTCTACCCTAGAGGATCCTGCTTTGGCAGGAGGGCTGGACTAGATGATCTCTGGAGGTCCCTTCCAACCTTTAAAGTTCTGTAATTGTGTGATATGAGTGTCCAGGGGTACCCCAAATTCCTTTCTTCTCCCTCCCACTCTATGGGTTTGAATGGGAGAAGAAGACATAAAAACTGCTTCCCCCCCTTGATCCTGCAGGCTTGAAGGGGGGCAGCCAAAGGTGTCTTCTTTCCACACGTGGCCTGACCTGTGTGGAAGCCTGTGCTGGAATCGGGCTGGTGGCTGGATGGGTCTCCACACCCAGTGTAAATGGACACTTTGTCTAGAAAAAGCATAAAGGGAGCAAGGGTTCTTGCCTTGGGGCTTCCTGCCTTGAGAGTCCTTGCCTTTAGAGCCCCCTGCCACTGCGAAGGACAGGTTCCAGCTCTGACTGGGCCATCTCTGCTTTTGGATGGCTCCTACCTTTTGTATGGTTCTTGGTTTCATCCTGTCGCTGCTTTTGGGCAGGTCTCCCCACCTTTGCACCATTCTGTGCAAACCTGCAGGCTTGGCAAGCCCTGGGGTCCTTTGAGAGAGAGCTGGAGGCATCTGGACTGCACTCTCTCAGACCCTATCAGTAGCCAACTTCCTGGCTGCCTCCTGGACTGGGGCACCCTAGCAGTTTTGGCTCCCCCCTGCTGCTGAGAAGGCAGCATGGTTCCACAACCATCCCACCCAGGGAAAAGTGCTTGAGACATTTCTGAGTTTGGCAGCTCTGGCACTTGCCTAAGGGCTTCTGCAGCATGGATCTCTATTATTGGATGTTGCCTGCAACATCAGAAAGCTGCTCCTGCAGAGGAATCCAGCAAGGGATCATTGCTGAATGTCTATTTCATCCCCATGAATAATACAGGCTGTTCCCTTAATCTTCTGCTCAGCCTGATTGATAGTGGGGTAAAGCTGTGTTTATGGCTTAGCCTTTTCCATTTCCTGACTTCATCAATATCTAAACTTACCTATAATATCCTTTTGGAAGAAATTCCTCATCAAACTGAATCTGTTAATAAACTACACTAATTTTTGTTCTAGTTTTGGGGACAGGGTTCCAGGAAAATAAAACAATTATATGTTTTATAATTCCTGACTCAGCCACATTGATTCCCTGCCTCCAGGAAAATGGGTTACATTTGCCTCATCTGCCCCACAAACAACTCACTTTGTTCATGATATTTGCATTCTGCTTGGCAAGGACCAGGTCCATGGCGTCGGTCTGCTTGGTGAAGGGGAAGAGGCTGGGATGCTGGCGGTACTTGCGGTCACTTGCAATCTCTGTGGCCTTCTTGGACTTCTCCACGTCCAGAGACCCAACAGGGCTCCAACCAATCCCCTTGAACCACTCGTTGTAATCCTGCTTGTACTCATTCTGCCAATCACAACACAACAGGGAAAGTTCACAGCTTACCAATGGCTCAGGCAATGAGGAAGAGAGGGAACCATAGACTCATAGAACTTTGTGGCTTGCAAAAGGCTTCTAAGATTATTGAGTCTAACCTTCAACCCAACACCTTCAACCCTCTCCCAAAGCACCAAGTCCACATGTTTCTTCAACATCTCCAGGGATGGTGACTCCACCACCTCCCTGGGCAGCCTGTGCCAATCCCTGACCATTTTGCAGCAAAGAATTTGTTCCTAATCTCCAAGCTAAACTTCCCCTGGCACAATTTCAGGGCATTTCCTCTCATTCCAACACTGATACTAGAGAAAAGAGACCAACCCCCACCTCACTGCAACCTCCTTTCAGAGAGTTGTAGAGAGCAATGAGGTCTCCCCACTAAACAATCTCAATTCCCTCAGATGCTTCTCATAACACTTTTTTTCCCCTAGTGTCTTCACCAGCTTTGTTGCCTTCAAACTGAAAGCAGCTGGATTTAGATGAGACATCTGAGAGGAGATCTCATCAATGTATACAAATGTCTGAGGAGTGGGTGTCAAGTGGCTGGGGCCAAGCTCTTCTCAGTGGTCAGCAGCAATAAGCCAAAGAGCAACAGCTACAAACTGAAACAGAGAAGGTTTCACCTTAGCATGAAGAGAAACTTCTTTGCAGTAAGGGTGACAGAGCCCTGGAGCAGGCTGCCCAGAGAGCTTCTGGAATCTCCTTCTCTGGACACTTTCCAAACCCACCTAAATGTATTTCTGTACAAACTACCCTAGGGGATCCTGCCCTGGCAGGGGGATTAGACTCAGTGATCTCTGGAGGTGCTTTCCAACCTCTACTGTTCTGTGATTAGGAAGAAATTCTGCTCCATGAGGGTGGTGAGGCCCTGGAACAGGCTGCCCAAAGAAGTTGTAGAAGCTCCAAGCCTGGAAGTGTTTCAAGCCAAGTTGGATAGGGCCTTGAGCTAGCTGGTGTAGTGGAAGGTGTCCCTTCCCATGTCAGGGAGGTTGGAACTAGATGATCTTTGAGGTCCCTTCCAACCCAAACCTCTATCTGATTCCACAACACAAAACATTCCCATTGCTTTCCATACAAAGCCATAACGAAAACACAGGGGAAAGAAGTCACAGCTGTGAGTGACAGAAAGAAAAGAGCCACTTACATCACTCTGTATCTGATTCATGTTTCTGTAGAGCTCTAAACTCATGGCATCTGGCAGCAGCATATACTGGTGGATCAGCCTCTTGTAGTTGGTGTTGGTTACGCGATCTTGCGCCTCCTTGGCTGCCACGATGCTGAGCGCATCAGAAGGAGTTTGGTAGTGTGTCTTGCCCATCTCATAGGCTTTCTTGTACTCCCTGTCAGACTGCATCTTGGCCACTTGCATGTAATGGACAAGTTTGGGGTCATCCTGAAGGCTACGGAAGCCTACAAGTTTCCCTTTGTCTTGTTCATAGCCTAATTTGTATTTATACTGTAAAGAAGCAGAGGCAGAGACTTTAATAGGCAGCATCTATCTCAGAAGGTAAAAACAAACTCACAAAAAGTACATTCAAGCAAAACTTCCACAATGTTGAGAAGACATCAGAGTGGTGGCTTTGTCCACCTGCTCTTAGGATGCCCTCCAAAGCACAACAGTGTCTCATGTGCCTTTTAAAAGTACCTGGAAACACTTTCCTACTAAATGAAATTTCCTTACCACAGTTTATTCTGCTCCTGCACAAGGTTCAATGTACCCTGAGGTTAAATCATTTTCCAATCTCTTTATGAATAGCACAATGAAAATATGAAACCATGTCCTGGGCTGCATGAAGAGCAGCATGGCCAGCAGGGCAAGGGAGGGGACTCTGCCCCTTTACTCTGCTCTCATCAGATCCCACCTGGAGTACATGTTTTTTCATTTAATAGAGCAAACAATCCAACTTATTAATTCTTTCCTCAAATTCTTATCCACCTTGGACAATCTACACAGACCAAGGATCAATTCTTTATTTTTTTTTCCTTTACTGCTTGGAAGGAACTCACAATGGAAGCATCCTTCCCTCAGACCGAGAGCAGTGGCAGATCAAATTGACTTTGCAGTGGCTGCAACATCCCCAGTATTGTCAATATCAAATGTGAGCTCTAACTTCATCTGTCTCTCAGGATGGTTTTGCCTCTGCCACAGCAAATCCCTTTGTGCACACACCATAGGTACACAAAGGAGTTGTGAATGGTTCTGATTCCAGAAGCAATCAGCATCAAGAAACGTAATGGGGCTTTCAGGAAAAGAACAAATTCCTTTTACTGCAGTGGTACAGTTTAAGTCCTGATCTGCTCTTCTCAGATACTTCTGAGGCTGATCTCTGACCAGTTTGTCTAAACTACAAAAACACAACGCACATCTACACAGCGTCCAAGCACCATCACACCAAGCATCTCCTTAACCTTTCTAACCTTTCTAATGGGGAAATTGTTCTTTAACCCTGCTCGAAAATGTTTTAGGACACACATCAATACGTCAAAGTTATTTACAAACCAGAGAATAAAGGCACTTCAGATAGTTGGTTGATAACATTGTGCCAAGAAATTCATGGTTTACACTATCTGAAGTGATCATTTTCAAGCACTTACATCACTAGCAATGTCCCTGGAAGCTTTGGCAGCTTTAATAGGGATAGCATCAGCCCTGAGGTCATAGCCTTTCTTCCTAGTTTCTTCAAACGACAGCCTGTACATTTTCTGTGAAAAGAAAGAAAAGAAACATCGTTAAAGCAAAGCAAAACAAAAAAAAAACCAACCCCTAAAGCACAGGCACTTGAAGATAATTTGATTAATGTTATATGATGACTTGAATCAGACTATTCACATTCTTTATACTCCTTGAGCAGTTGTTTAAGGCACTCAGGGACAAAGAAAGATGAATCACATTCTTTGTACTCCTTGAGCAGTTGTTTAAGGCACTCAGGGACAAAGATGAATCACATTCTTTATACTCCTTGAGCAGTTGTTTAAGGCACTCAGGGACAAAGAAAGATGAATCACATTCTTTAATTTAAATGATAGCATTCGGACACCAGTACCAGAAAAGGGCCATAAAGATGGGGCTGGACCACTTCTGCTATGAGGATAGGCTGAGGGAGCTGGGGTTGTTCAGCCTGGTGAGGAGAAGACTCCAGGGGGACCTTAGAGGTGTCCTTAAAATACCTGAAGGGATCCTACAAGAAGGCTGCAGAAGGACTGTTCATGAGGGTGTCTAAAGACAGGACAAGGTGGAATGGTTTGAAGCTGAGGCAAAGTAGGGTTAGACTGGATCTTAGGAAGAAGCTCTTTAATATGAGAGTGATGAGATTCTGGAATAGGCTGCCAGGGAGGCTGTGGATGCCTCCTGCCTGGGAGTATTCAAGGCCAGGTTAGATGAGGCCTTGAGAAGCCAAATCTAGTTGAGAGATATCTCTACCCATGTCAGAGAGGTTGGAGTAGATGATCTCTAAGGTCATAGAATTTCATAGAATCAACCAGGTTGGAAGAGACCTCCAAGCTCAGCCAGTCCAACCTAGCACCCAGCCCTATCCAGTCAACTAGACCATGGCACTAAGTGCCTCATCCAGGCTTGGCTTCAACACCTCCAGGCACGGCGACTCCACCACCTCCTTGGGCAGCCCATTCCAATGCCAATTACTCTCTCTGCCAACAACTTCCTCCTAACATCCAGCCTAGACCTCCCCTGGCACAACTTCAGACTCTGCCCCTTGTTCTGTTGCTGCTTGCCTGGGAAAAGAGCCCAACCCCCACCTGGCTACAAGGTCCCTTCAGGTAGTTGTAGACAGCAATGAGGTCTGCCCTGAGCCTCCTCTTCTCCAGGCTAAACAACCCCAGCTCCCTCAGCCTCTCCTCATAGGGTTTGTGTTCCAACCTAGGCCATTGCATCATTCTGTGGTTCCTCCTTCCAAGACAAATAATCTTCTACATTTATAGACCAGAGGTACAAATATCAGCTGTAAATCCCAATTAAAAGGCTGTGACTAGCAGCCAGAATTATCTCTAAGGTCCCTTCCAACCTAAATCATTCTGTGATGAAAACCTGTAACAAAAAGGCATGACAATAAAACAATGGTGAAAAGTTACATCTCTAAGGATGACAGCTATTAAAAATAGACAAGTATGTTTATTTCTCTGCAAATACATTATTAATTATTCAGCATCTGGAGATTTAACAACTGCCTACTGAAAAACTCTCTGTGACACTACCCGGGACAGAAATGTGCCTGTGTGGCCAAGAGGGCCAATGGCATCCTGGGGTGCATCAGGAAAAGTATGCCCAGCAGGTCTAGGGAGATTCTCTCCCTCTGCTCTGCCCTGGTGTGCTAGTTTGAAGCTAGCTAGAATGTTTTGGTGGAAAGAACTAGATTACAGGCTGTGAAAGACAAACAAGGGTGTTGTCTACTTCACTCCTAGGCTTGCTGAGATGTATAAGAACAAGAAACCAAACATAGATAAGGCACCACTTCTTCTTCTTGGGGAATTGCCTGAGCTGCACTTCTCTCTAGCCTCTCTGTCATCTCTCTGATTAATCCTCTTTGCTTCCTAACCCCCTGGCTGAACCTCCATTCTTCCTTGGGACTGGGCTAAAGTTGAGAGGGGTGGGAGAAGCTGGAAGGGTGGTTGGGAGCCCCTCCTGGGGACTCAGGTTTCTGGGAGGGCTGCTGTGTGTCTGTATTACCTTTTACCTTGTATATTTCTGTCTGTAACTGTATATATACTGTAAATATCTGCCTGTGTATTGAGCTAAGCTGTAAATATAAGCTTCATTCAATTTCCAGAGCTGGCTGAGTCTAGTCTGGGTGATTTCCAAAGTGTGGGGGGGTGTAAACACCCAAACCATCACACCTGGTGAGACTACACCTGGAATACTGTGTCCAGTTTAGGGCTTCCCAGTTCAAGAGAGACAGGGACCTGCTGGAGAGAGTCCAACAAGAATGACTGGGGGACTTGAACATCTCTCCTATGAGGAAAGACTGAGAGACCTGGGGCTATTTAGTCTGGAGAAGAGAAAGCTGAGAGGGGATCTTATTAATGTTTATAAATATCTGAGGGCTGGGTGCCAAGAAGAAGAGGCTAAGCTCTTTTCAAAGGTGTACTGTGATAGGACATTGGGCAATAGGCACAAACTGGAACACAGCAAGTTCTGTCTCAACAGGAGGAGAAACTCCTTTGCTGTGAAGGTACTGGAGCTCTGAAGCAGGCTGCCCAGAGAGGCTGTGGAGTCTCCTTCTCTGGAGATTAACAACACCCATCTGGATTTTTTCCTGCCCTTAGTGAACCTGCTTTAGCAGTGGGGCTGGATTCAATGATCTCTAGAGGTCCCTTCCAACCTTTACCATTCTGTCATCCGTGACCAAAAGTAGAGGGTTAATCTGTCAGAACTTGGAATCCAGTGCAAAACATAGTTGATGGGGAAATAAAATGCTAAGTGCAGCAGCAAAGATGGATAATAGATAAATTCTACTACTTTGGTAGTAATCAGTATATTTTAGTCACCCATATGATCAGGACTAATGACCTTTGGAGGTCTCTTCCAACCCAAACCATTCTATGATTCTATGTCATAACCTGACTATATATTTATAGTCTTTTTTTCCCCCTTTGGCAGCTTTTTGTACTTAATTTTGGGGAAGGAAGTGGGGAAAAGGAAAATTTGTAGCTTGCTTGTAAAGTTACTACAAGGTAAGAAACTGAGAATTAGAGATAGTTTCATCTGCTGTTGCCTCATCCCTAATTAAACACCCAAGAGCTACATCCCAGGCTTACGAACAGTACTTACATCACTCAGATTAAATGCATTCACTTTTGCTAAAGCAATCTGTGGGATATCTGGGGTGATGTGAACTTTCTTTTTGTCTTCTTCCCAGGCTTGTTTGTACTTGTGCTGGAAGGATAAAAGAGAAACAAGAGATGTCAACTGTCTACGCTAAGCCCAAATCCAAGGTTAAATCCTAGTAGCTTGATGAGCCCTGCCCAGCAGAGAAGGGGAATGAGGAAAAGAAGACCAGTGGGTTGGAATGGAAATGGGTTTCATGGAACAGCCAAATTAGTCCCAATGCCAACGTGAAGTGTACAAAGTTATACTCAGTCCAGTTAATGTCCAGTGGTCACAATAAATGCAGGCAAAAGCAGGAGCAAAAGATCCTTTCAATCTCAGAAACCTTCCCCCTTTGTCCTGAGCATGAAGTTTATGGGCTGGGATACATCAGTAGCTGTGCTAGTTTGAGACAAGCTGGAATGTTTTAGTGAGAGGAATTAGATTATAAGCTGTGAAAAGGAAACAGTGGTGATGTGTATTGCACTCATAGGCTTGCTGAGATGTGTGAGAACAGGAACATAAACACAGATAACCCAGTGTGGCTCCCTGTTGCAGCTGGTGCCTGTACTTTTCTCCCTGGCCTGCTTTCTGTGTAATTAATTCCTCTGTTTTCTAATCCCCCTGGCTGATCCTCCAACCTCACCTTGCATGTAAGGCAAAGTCTGGGATAAGGTAGAGGGGTGGAAAGAAGGTAGAAGGGTTGTTGGGAGCCCCTCCTGGAGACTCTGGTTTCTGGGAGGGCTGTTGTGTTTCTGTATTACTTTTACCTTGTCTATTTCTGTCTCTAGCTGTATATATTGTAACTGTCTGCTTGTACATTGTGCTAAGCTGTCAGTATAAACCTTCATTCAATTTCCAGATGAGCTGAGTCTAGTCTGGGTGATTTTCTTAAGTGTGGGGGCACAGGTAACACTCAAACCATCACAACTATCAAGCCCTTCTGTTTCTTTCTGCCCCCACAGACTTAAGGGGAGGTCTGCAAGGAGATGGGAGGGGACATAACCAGGCAGATGAACCCAAATCATCAGGGAGATATTCCATGTCATGAAACCTCACGATCAGCAAAACTAAAGGGAGAAGAAAGGGGTTAGAGAGGTCAGACATCTTCCCTTTGGGAAATGACTGGGCATCAATCTGCCCAGGGGAGGTGCCCAGTGGTTGCACTTGCATCATTTGTTTTGTTTTCTTTCCTTTTTTATTTTTCACTTATTAAACATTTTTTATTTTGACCCATAAGTTCTTTATGGTTTTACTCTGCTTTTCCTCTTCCCCCATCCCACCGTGGGGAGGAGGAGGAAGTGAGTGGCTGTGTGGTGCTTAGCTGTCTACCAAAGTTAACCCACAAGCAAAAAAAACAAGCCAGAAATAATTGCTAGAGGTGGAAGATCATTGGTTTATCTGCTGGAAAACAAGTGTCAGTTCAGAGAGGCAATAGAGCTGTGCTTAGAGGAAACAGAACTGAGAAGAGTGTGTGTAAGATTCTAATGGTCCATCAAACTAAAAAGCAGAGCAAATCTAGATACTTCTAAAGAACACCAGCAGATTACACCAGATCAGGAGGAGAATCACTAAATAAATCTCTCAGGATAAAAACTTCCCTATCAGGTAGCAAAATTGCTGCAACAGGCATTAGTTAAAGTTCTACTTCCAAAAGAGATTACTCCAGTGCTCTCAACCCCTAGATTTCAATTGCTGAAGTCTAAAATCAGCTACCTTGGGTCAACTTTGTTAATAAAATGTAACCTCCAGGTTTGTCTCTCTATGTTTTTCTTAGAGGCATCAGGATATTCAGCTGTATCAAAGGTCTATTGAGGTGAAGCACAATTAGTCAGGCATGTTCATTAGCTGCCAAGCTGGATGATTTCCAAAGCTATGCATACAAGAGGACTGACTATACACAATTAAGTGGAATTTGTGCCTTATTTCTGCAAGCTTGAATGACTTTTAGTGATCACTTTCTTACCTCATCCATGATTTTAGCATTGTTTAAAGCTAAGACCATGTTCATGGAATCCATAGGAACAGAATACTTCAGCTTGTCTGGGTGCTGGCGATACTTCTTTTCACTAACAATCTCCATGGCCTTTTTGTTCTTCTCAGCTTCTAGGGAGCCCAGTGGCATCCATCCAACACCTTTCATGGTTTCATCATAATCTGCTTTGTACTGATTCTGGAGGCAGAAAGGGAAAAAAAAAAAATCAGATGCATGAAAGCAAAAAGTCTGTAACCCATGACAGCTCTTCTTGTGTTTAATATTACATTTGGAATGTGTTTGCTCTGAAAAGAAGCAAACAGCATCAAGGTGCATGCAAGGTTTATTTGGAGACTGGAATGGGCTGCCCGGGGAGGTGGTGGAGTCGCTGTCCCTGGGGCTGTTCAAGGCAGGATTGGACGTGGCACTTGGTGCCATGGTCTAGCCTTGAGCTCTGTGGTAAAGGGTTGGACTTGATGATCTGTGAGGTCTCTTCCAATCCTAATAATACTGTGATACTGTGAGACACATTTGTTACAGTGGGGCCTTTATTATTCCATCTTTCACACAACATTCAGATCCTCTTTATGATGGGTATAGCTTGACAGGTGAGATTACAAGCCAAGGCCATCCTGAAGAAGAGGATCATCTTGAATCACTATACTGAGACAAAAAAAGCCCCTCAGACAGCCTCTGAGTAAGCCTAGCTGGGTTCCCCTTCCAAAAAGAGGTCGTTTTGGAAGCACAAGATGAAAGTCTTAGCGAAAGGTGAAGCTTTTCCTGTCTTAGCCTGCAAACAACTGTTGCTCCTGAAGAGCCTGATGGAGTCTGTAAAGAATCCATTTTACTTTCTATATAAATGATTCCTTTCTGAGCCCAAATATTTCAGTCTTAGAGAAACACAACAGCTATCCCTGCTGAAGGTCACCTTTAATTTACTACATTTCAGTACATAACTGAACTAATTCCACTAAGAAGATGGACCTGCATCTTGCAGCATGCTTTCATAAACTGAGCATCACTGAATTGACAAAGAAAGGCTGAAGTGTAGCTCACTCACATCACTTTGCAATTGCATCATGTTCTTGGCTAACTCGAGACTCATAGCATCTGGCAAGACGTTGTAGGTATGGATCAAGTTCTTGTAGTTGGTATTTGTAGCCACTTCCTGTGCTTTCTTGGCTGCCACAACGCTGAACATGTCCACTGGAGTGTGGAAATTTGTCTTTGCCTTCTCATAGTCCTTTTTGTATTCACGATCAGATTGCATCTTGGCCACCTGCATGAAGTGCACCAGCTTGGGGTCGTCTTCAAGGCTGCGGAACCCAATGTGCTTCCCTTTGGCTTTTTCGTAGGCTAGTTTGTATTTATACTGTCAGCAGGAAAAAGGAAGGACAGAAACATTTCAGTCAAACCCCCCCTGCATTATGAAGTTCAATTTCACTTCTGAAAAGATACCAAAAAAGTCAGTTCTTTTTCATCACAAAAGCTCAGTTTTAGTCAACTATAAAAGGACAGGAGGGAATGGGTTGAAGCTTGATGAGAGCAGATTTTGACTGGAGATGAGGAAGAAATTCTTTCCAGTGAGGGTGGGGAGACACTGGAACAGGTTGCCCAGGGAGGTTGTGGAGGACAGAAGCACAGAATGTGATCAAAGATCACATTCTGTGCTTCTGTCCTCCACAACCTCCCTGGAGATGTTCAAGGCCAGGCTGGATGAGGCCTTGAGCAACCTGGCCAAGTGGAAGCTGTCCCTGCCCATGGAAGGGGCATTGCAAATAGATAATCTTTGAGGTCCCTTTCAACCCAAACCATTTTGCAGTTCTATAATCTCACAGAACAGCCTGGTGAACACAGGCACACAAGACTTGACAGCTTGCTAGAGAAAGAGTAGAATAGCACAACTGTTACTCCAATGGAGAGCCAAGGCTTGTCCCACTATACACAGAACTGAAACACAGACAAGCCAAAATGCTTGTTCATAAAAGCACCCTGAAAACGTCCTGACTGCCTCTGTAGCTCCTCTGAGGAGAGTCAGCAGATCAAACTTACATCACTTGCAATATCTCTGGAGGCTTTGGCTGCTTTTATTGGAATAGCATCTGGCTTCAGGTCATAACCTTTCTTCTTGTCTTTCTCCCATGCTGCTTTGTAAAGTTTCTAACGTGAAAGAGAACAAAAACCTCGTTATAAAGACCTAACAAAGCATCCCACAGCTGAAATTTAAATGCTTTCCAAAAAGAACTTTCCACAGAAACTACACCATTTTTTGACCTGTGCAGCAGACACTGAATGTAACTCACATCACTCATGGTGATCTGGTTCACTCTGGACTGCAGAATCTCTGGAGTATCTGGCATCACATGGATAGTGGTCTTCTCCTTGTTCCATTTATCAGTGTAGAGTCTCTGCAGTTACAAAGTAATGGTTAGCACTAGAAAGGCTTTGCAGGCAGAAAGGAAAAGAATGATCATAGAATAGAATCATAGAATCAACCAGGTTGGAAGAGACCTCCAAGATCATCCAGTCCAACCTAGCACCCTGCCCTATCCAATCAACCAGACCATGGCACTAAGTGCCTCATCCAGTCTTTTCTTGAAGACCCCCAGGGACAGCGACTCCACCACCTCCCTGGGCAGCCCATTCCAATGCCAATCACTCTCTCTGTGAAGAACTTCTTCCTAATATCCAGCCTATACCTACCCTGGCGCAACTTGAGATGGAATCATTAAGGTTGGAAAAGCCCTCTAAGATCATCAAGTCCAACCTTCAATCCAACACCACCATGGCCATTAAACCACGTCCCAGAGTGGCATGCCCACACCTTTCTTGAACACCTGCAGGCATGGTGACTCCACCACCTCCCTGGGCATCCTGTTCCAATCTCTGACCACTATTGCAGCAATGAAATTGTTCCTCATATCCAACCTAAACTTCTCCTGGTAGAGCTTGCTTTTGGTTTGCTTATTTGCAGTTAATCATTTTACTATGACTCCATAAGCACTAGAAATAACCTGAAAATGTCACTTCACATAACCTTCACAAAGATCACTGCTGAGTGGCAGTATTAAATTTCTTCTTGCTCTTTACAGCTTTGAGGAATCTGCAGAGTATGTTTTGATGGCTAAGAAATACTGGAACTGAGAATTTGCATTCTGCACTCTTCCCTGATTTAATGCACAGCAGAGATTCTTTTCATCTCACACATCCTCTTTCTGTGGCAAGTATGGAATAGGGATCCAATGGTATCCCAGACAAATTGGAAGATTTCTATTCAAGGAAGGAAACTCAAATTTCATCTAAATTTAGATTTCCTTTTCAAAGAAGCTTCTACAAAACTGACAGAAATTCAGGGAGGTTTCAGCTCATTGGTTAAAAATACTTCCTGCACTAAGAGACAAAGCATTAAATGGCCTCCCCAGTTCCACAGAGACAGGGAACTACTGGAGGGAGTTCAGTGGAGGCTACAAAGATCCTGAGGGGCCTGGAGCACCTCTGTGAGGAGGAAAGGCTGAGGGACCTGGCACTGTGGAGCCTGCAGAAGAACAGCCCCAAGGGGATCTGCTCAGTGCTCAACAAGAGTAAAAGGACCTCTGGGAGGCAAGAGGCTGGGGTAAAACTCTTGTCAGTGGCACCTAGTGACAGGACAAGGGGCAATAAGCACAAACTGGAATCCATGAGATTTCACCTGAAGAGGAGGAAAAACTTGTTTGGTGTGAAGGTGCTGGAAGCCTGGAGAGAGCTGCCCAGAGAGGTTGTGGAGTCTCCTTCTCTGGAGACTTTCGAAACCCATCTGGATGTGTTTCTGTGTGACCTGCCCTAGCTGATCCTGCTGTGGCAGAGCGTTGGACTGGATGATCTCTAGAGGTCTTTCCCAATCCTTACCATTCTGTGATTCTATGATTTTGTCAGACCAAGATCCAATCTCTGTCTCAGTTAGCATCACCTGCAGCAATTCTCACCTTGTTCATGGTCTGGGCATTTTGCTTGGCCAGCACCTGCTCCATTGCATCTGTTGGGATGGAGAACTTCAGCTTGTCTGGGTGCTGGCGATAATTCTTCTCACTGAGGATCTGGGTGGCTTTCTTGACCTTTTCTACATCCAGGGACTGAAGTGGTATCCAACCAACTCCTTTCAACCAGTTATTGAAGTCTGCTTTGTACACATTCTTTGAACAAAAAAAAGAAAGGAAAAGGGAAAAACACAAACACAATGAGATGAGGAAAATTAGAAAGGCTGAGTACAAAACCAGAGCCTGCAGCAAGAGAAGTGTGGGCAGCAGGGTGAAGGAAGTGATCCTCCTCCTCCTCTACTCCACACTGGTGAGACCCCACCTGGAGCACTGCATCCAGTTCTGGAGCCCCTGGTACAACAGCGATATGGATGTGCTGGAAGGTGTCCAGGGAAGGGCCACAAGGATGAGCAGAGGGCTGGAGCTGCTCTGCTGTGAGAAGAGCCTGAGGGAGTTGGGGCTGTTCAGTCTGGAGAGGAGAAGGCTCTGATGTTACCTTATTGTGGCCTTTTAGTATCTCAAGGGGACTACAAGAAAGATGGGGAGGGACTTTTAAGGCTGTGAGGTAGCAATAGGACTAGGGGGAACGGAACAAAGCTGGAAATGGGTAGATTCAGACTGGATGTTAGGAAGAAGCTCTTCACCATGAGTGCAGTGAGAGCCTGGAAGGGGTTGCCCAGGGAGGTAGTGGAAGCCTCCTTCCTGGAGGTGTTTAAGGCCAGGCTGGATGAGGCTGTGGCCAGCCTGCTCTAGTGTGAGGTGTCCCTGCCCATGGCAGGGGAGTTGAAACTAGATGACCCTTGTGGTCCTTTCCAAGCCTGACTGATTCTATATGATTCTATACAACCAGCTAAGGCCTTAAATCTTCTCCTGGCATTCATCACCTACATCGCTCTGAAGCTGCATCACATTTCTCGATAGCTCCAGATTCACAGAGTCAGGCAGGAGCGTGTAGTTGTGAATTAGCTGCTTGTAGCCAGTGTTGGTCACTGCTTCCTGGGCTTTCTTGGCAGCTGTGACACTGAACATATCCAAAGGAGTGTGATATTTGGTCTTGGTGACTTCGTAATCCTTCTTGTACTCCCGATCCGACTGGATCTTGGCCACGTGCATGTAGTGCACGAGTTTGGGATCATCCTGCAGGCTGCGGTACCCAACCTGTTTGCCTTTATCTTTCTCATAGGATTGCTTGTACTTGTACTAGAGAGACAGGAGAAGAAAGAGAAGCAAGCTTTACCTACAGGAAAGAAAACACACCTGGGATAACTGAACCCATGGAAGCTCAGCATTTTGAATACAAAAACTTAACATGAGACTTTTTGGAACGCAGGAAATTAAAACATGAAGTTCCATCTAAACATGAGGGCTGGGTGCTAGGTTGGACTGGATGATCTTGGAGGTCTCTTCCAACCTGGTTGATTCTATGATTCTATGACTTCTTTAAGCATGACAGAGCACTGGAACAGGCTGTCCAGAGAGGTGGTGGAGTCTCCACCTCTGGAGGTGTTCCTGTGTAACCTTCTCTAGGTGAATGTGACTTGGTAGAAGGATTGGACTTGATCTCCAGAAGTCCCTTCCAACCTCTACCATTCTGTGATTTCAACAGCAAGGGACAGCCCTGGGGCTGTTGGGCCTGCAGAAGAGCAGATATAAAGGGGACCTAATCAATGCTCAGCAAGAGCTGCAGGACCTGTGGGGAGCAAGAGGCTGGGACCAGGTTCTTGTCAGTGGTGCCCAGGACAAGAGCCAAAAGGCACAAAATGGAACTCAGGAAATTATATTTGAAAATGTGGAGAACTTTTTTTGGTGTGAGGGTGCTGGACCCCTGGAGCAGGTTCCCCAGAGAGGTTGTGGAGACTCCTTCTCTGGAGAGATTCCAAGCCCACCTGGACATTGTAACCCTGGGCAAGCTGCTGTGGGTGCCCCTGCTTTAGCAGTGGGGGTTGGAATGGATGATCTCCAGAGGTCCCTTTCAACCCCCACCAGACTGGGATTCTATAAACTCATAAACTGTTTGCCAGGCAGCACAGGATTTTAAGGTCAACAAAAGGGAAAGCAGTGCAGGATTTCTCAGCTTGTCTTGACTCCAGGTATAGAGTTAAACCTAGACAGGCAGTGCCCTCCCTCACCATTGCCACATTCTGACTTACTGTCACAGACTTCTAACTCTCAGGAACATCTAATCTTTTAAATTAACAGCCTAACATGTAAAACCCAAGGCAACCAAGCAATTAGCTACCCCAATATTCAGCTACTGGAGGGAGGCACATTCAAGGTGGGGAATGAAAATCATTTGCAGCCTTCTGCTTCACTGAGCTGATTTACTTCTGTGTTCCAAATGTCCTCTCGTGGCTTGTGTCAGAGTACACCAAGCTTTGCTGTGGCCACTCAGGGAAGCTGTCTGAAGACAGCCACGTTTCTGTAAAGCTCATGAAGGGTAGATAGGGCTCCAGAGCCTTGAGCAACCTGTGGAAGGTGTCTCTACTCATGGCAGGGGAGTTGGAATGAGATTATTATTAAGATGCCTTCAAAGCCAACCCATTCTGTGCTTCTGTGTTGAAGAGAGGACAGGCATATTACCTGACCTGTTGGAAGGCAGCAAAGGGGAAAAGGATCTGGGGGTCCTAGTGGATGGGAGGTTGCCCATGAGCCAGCAATGTGCACTTGTGGCCAGAAGGGGCAATACCATTCTGAGGTGTATTAGAAGGGCTGTGGTTAGCAGTCAAGAGAGGTTCTCTTGCCCCTCTACTCTGCCCTGGTGAAGCTGCATCTGGAGTGCTGTGTCCAGTTCTGGGGCCCTCAGTTCAAGAGGGACATAGAACTGCTTGAGAGAGTCCAGCACAGAGCCACAAAGATGATTAGGGGAATGGAACATGTCTCTTATGAGGAGACATTGAGGAGCTGGGGCTGTGCTGCTGGGAGAAGAGGAGACTGAGAGGTGAGCTCAGCAATGATTATAAAGATGTGGAGGGTGAGTGGTAGAAGGTTGGGGCCAGGCTCTGCTGGGTGATGCCAGTGACAGCACAAGGGGCACTGGGTGAAGCTGAGGCATAGGAAGCTCCAAGTAAACATGAGGAGGAATTTTTTCCCTGTGGAGGTGACAGAACCCTGGAACAGGCTGCCCAGGGGGGTTGTGGAGTCTCCCTCTCTGGAGATATTCAAAACCTGCCTGGATGTGTTCCTGTGTGACCTGCTCTAGGTGCTCCTGCTCTGGCAGGGAGGTTGGACTGGCTGAGCTTTGCAAGTCCTGCTCTGGCAGGGAGGTTGGACTGGCTGAGCTTTGCAAATCCTGCTCTGGCAGGGGGGTTGGACTGGCTGAGCTTTGGAGGTCCTGCTCTGGCAGGGGGGTTGGACTGGCTGAGCTTTGGAGGTCCCTTCCAGCCCCTTACACTCTGTGATTCTGTGAAATTACATCAGATGAACTTGCAAACGAGCTGGTGAACACTTGAGGCCCACAGAACAAAGAGCCCCATCTCAGCAGCACTCTCATATTAGGCTACACTTCTAAAGAAGCAAGTTTCTTCCAGAGGTTCACGTAACTCAGCTGCTGCTTCATAGTATCACAAGAGTTTCAGTCCTCAGCTCTAAGTGGCTCTGCACCATTCCACACAGAGCATATAGACAGCTGTGCTGTGGTAGCTGTGTGCAGCCCACTTGGTGGAAATGCTACTTACATCACTTGCTATATTTCGAGAAGCCTTTGCAGCAATAATAGGAATGGCATCTGGCTTCAGGTCGTAGCCTTTGGCAAGGGTTTTTTTCCAGTCAGCTTTGTAG
Source organism: Pogoniulus pusillus (assembly GCF_015220805.1). Lineage (NCBI taxonomy): Eukaryota > Metazoa > Chordata > Aves > Piciformes > Lybiidae > Pogoniulus > Pogoniulus pusillus. Next base: position 5,872,738 of record NC_087265.1, read on the forward strand.
TTAGCCTTGTAAGGACAGAAAAGGTCTCAGTCAGCAGTGCTATGAGCAGCAACTTCAACAAAGAGGTTTAAGATATTATTTTTGTTATCATTTGAGGAATAAAAATACTCAATTTGTACACATGCAAGGCAGAAATAGTGACCTGCATGCAAACTAGTGATGTTACAACAACAAAATCTACTGCCCAGACCCAGAAGCCAGCCCACCAAGTCCCAGAAGCCAGTCCACCAAGACCCAGAAGCCAGCCCACCAAGACCCAGAAGCCAGCCCACCAAGACCCAGAAGCCAGCCCACCAAGTCCCAGAAGCCCACCACGACCCAGAAGCCAGCCCACCAAGATCCAGAAGCCCACCACGACCCAGAAGCCAGCCCACCAAGATCCAGAAGCCCACCACGACCCAGAAGCCAGCCCACCAAGATCCAGAAGCCCACCACGACCCAGAAGCCAGCCCACCAAGATCCAGAAGCCCACCACGACCCAGAAGCCAGCCCACCAAGATCCAGAAGCCCACCACGACCCAGAAGCCAGCCCACCAAGACCCAGAAGCCCACCAAGACCCAAAAGCCAGTCCACCAAGACCCAGAAGCCAACCAAGACAGTCAGTTCAGCTCATCTAGCTAAATCATTGACTCCACAACCACATTTTGCAATTTTTATGTGGAACCCCTCACTCAATGGTATTTTTGTCCATCCCTTAACCAAAATCTTTTGTCATTTGACTGAGCTTTCCAAATTGTTTTCCTGTTGGCACCAAAATCATGCCTTGTGTGCTCTGAAGCCACCCAGGGAGGTGGTGGAGTCAGTATTTCTGGAGGTGTTCAAGAACCACATGGACATGGCTCTTTAGGATATGGTTTAATGGCCATGGTGGTGTTGGGTTGAAGGTTGGACTCTTTCTTAGAGGTGTTCTCCAACCCACAACATTCTGTGATTCTGTGAAGTGACTGAGGAAATCAGTCTGGCTGGGTTTTTTGTCAGCAGTTAGTGTCTGGCCAGGCTAAAAGTATTTCAAGGCTGCTAAAGGAGATGGCAGCTTTTATCTAGTGCCTGGAGGGCTGATAATACCACCAAAAAAAATTAATATCACAAAGGGAGATACTCAGGGTGTTGGATGGGTGCAAGGAGTGGTGGAAAGGAAGCAGAGTAGTGGTGGAATGGCAGGAAAAGGCATCGCAGTCTTTCCACTGGGTGAGTCAATGTCCTCTGAGAGGCCAGTAGGAGGAAGCAACGTACAGAGAATTGCCTGCCTCTGCAGTGTGTTTTAGGTGATGTGGAAATTGTGTTACAAGTGATAGTGGTTTCTCATTCTGATGTTCATGAAGGATGTTCATGAAAGATGTTGAGTTGCTGGAACATGTCCAGAGAAGGGCAACAAAGCTGGTGAGGGGCCTGGAGCACAAATCCTATGAGGAGAGGTTGAGGGAGCTGGGCCTGTTTAGCCTGGAGAAGAGGAGGCTCAGGGGTGATCTTATTACTGTCTACAACTACCTGAAGGGACATTGTAGCCAGGTGGGGGGTGGCCTCTTCTCCCAGGTAACCAGCAATAGAACAAGGGGACACAGTCTCAAGTTGTGCCAGGGTAGGTATAGGCTGGATGTTAGGAGGAAGTTCTTCACAGAGAGAGTGATTGGCATTGGAATGGGCTGCCCAGGGAGGTGGTGGAGGCACCGTCCCTGGGGGTCTTCAAGCAAAGCCTGGGTGAGGCACTTAGTGCCATGGTCTAGTTGATTGGTTAGGGCTGGGTGCTAGGTTGGACTGGATGATCTTGGAGGTCTCTTCCAACCTGCTTGATTCTATGATTCTATGATTCTATGATCAGACAGCATTAAAAGGTGCTTAAGAAGCACCAGACTAACTGCCTCCTGGAAGTAAAAGTTTAGCTGAATTCACAGCTTGTGCATTTCTAAATTCAGCACCACAGCATGAAGAAACAGAGGTTAATTTGTTCTGTTAAGGAAGTGACAGACAAAGATATCCTGGAAAACAAACTGTTGGTGCTATGCTTACATCACTCAGATTGATGGCGTTGACTCTGGCTTGGATAAACTGAGGAACATCAGGATCCAGGGTGTATTTGTGCTTTACTTTTTCACCCTCTTTCTTATATGCTATCTGCAAAGAATAAGAAGCAAATTGTTGTTGACAAGCACAAGGTTGGTCATAATGACAAACAGAGACATTACAGAGAAGACTTGAGGGTGCTGGTTGATGAAAAGTTCAACATGAGCTATCAATGTGCATTGCCAGCACAGCCCCAGCTGTGTCCTGGGCTGATCCCCAGCAGCAAGGAGGGGATTCTGCCCCTCTGCTGTGCTCAGGCCAGCTCTGGAGTCCTCAGCACAGCACAGGTTGGAACAGGACCAGTGGAGGCCACAGCAATGCTGGCAGAGTTCTGCTGTGAGACCAGGCTGAGAGAACTGGGCTTGTTCAGCCTGGAGAAGAGAAGGCTCTAGAAAGACCTTACAGCAGCCTTCCAGGATTTGAAGGGGCTACAGGGTAGCTGGAGAGGGACTTTTTACAAAGGCATAGAGTGACAGGACAAAGGCTAATGGCTTCAAACTGGAAGAAGCTCAATTTAGATTAGACATTAGGAGGAAATTCTTCCAGTACCAAGCACTGGAACAGAGAACTGCTCAGAGAAGCTCCAAGCCTGGAAGTGCTCAAAGCCAGGTTGCATGGGTCCTTGAGCAACCTAATCTCTTACAAAGTGTCCTTGCCCACGGCAGGGGGTTGGAATTGGATGGTCTTTAAGGTCCCTTTCCAACTCAAACCATTCTAATTCTGTTTCATTCTTACCAACAAATTGCAATTTTACTGTTTTTCCAGTTTTAAGATGGAAAGGTTTCTGAGCTGGCCTGTCAGCCAGTCACATCTAACTCATAAATGAGTAACAACAATTATCTTACATCACTCAGCTTCTTGGTGTTGTCCTGAGCTAAAAGCATTGCCATGGAATCATTCAAGCTTGTAAATTTGAGGGTCCCAGGGTGCTGTCGATATTTCTTTTCATTTAGGGCTTCTCCAGCCTTTTTGGCCTTTTCAACATCCAGAGAACCAAGGGGGCTCCATCCAATACCCTTGAACCAGCTGTTGTAATCCTGTTTGTAGGCATTCTGGAAGAGAGAAAGCCAAGATGGAGTAAGATTTTCTCCCCAGAGCTGTAATAACTCTGTTCAAAACAATGACCACAGCCTAACCAGTCTGTTCACTAACAGCAGGGGTCTCGGAGAGTACAGAGGAAGGCCACAAAGATGATCCAAGGACTGGAGCACCTCTGCTCTGAGCACAGGCTGAGGGAGATGGGGATGTTCAGCCTGGAGAAGGAGGGACCTGAGAGCTGAAGTTACCCTACAGGAAGGCTGGAGAGAGACTTTTCATGAGGTTGTCTAGCAACAGAAGAAGGGGGAATGGTTTGAAGCTGAAGGGAGAGTAGTGTTAGACTGGATGTTAGGAGGAAGGTCTTCAATATGACAGTGGTGAGACTCTGGAATAGGCTGCCCAGGGAGGTTGTGGATGCCCCTCCCCTGGAAGCATTCCAGACAGGTTGGATGGAGCTTCGAGGTCTAGTTGAGAGGTGTCCCTGCCCATGGCAGAGAGGGTGAAGTAGATGATCTCTAGGGTTCCTTCCAACCCAGACCTCTGCAGGGATCCATCCAGAGCCAAATTCCATCTCCAACAAGAGGTACAGAGTGCCCCAATAACTATTTGTTTGCACGAAGGATCTAGAAGGTCCCAGGAGAGATCTTCTATGCCAGATGTCTCTGGAAGTATCTCTAATAATATCAACAGTTAGGTTTTGTCCACTCCTTTGTCCCAGGTAGTTAATAATAGTCCAACTACACCATCATACTTATCTCACATGAGCATATAACCAAGACAACTTCAAAGAAGCCCTAAAGAATAAAGCAAAACAAACTCCTAATGATCTTCTCTAGGAGACAGGAAACTCAGACCACCATCCCCCCTAGGAATGGCCATTTTCATTTCATAGAGACCTGTCTTTCCTTTGCCACAGCATGCAGGCAAACCTCCATGGAACTGGGATCATGGGAATACTTACATCACTCTGAATTTCCATCATGTTCTTTGCAAGCTCCACAGCCATGGCATCTGGCAGGTAAGTGTAGTGATGGATCAGGTTTTTGTAGTGGGTGTTGGAAGCTACATCCTGAGAATGTTTAGCAGCCTGGACACTGAACGAGTCTGGAGGTGTATGGTAGTTAGTCTTGGCCTTCTCATAGTCTTTCTTGTACTCGCGATCAGACTGAATCTTGGCTACGTTCATGTAGTGGACAAGCTTAGGGTCATCTTGCAGGCTTCTGAAGCCAACGTGCTTCCCCCGAGCCTTCTCATAGGCTTCCTTGTATTTGTACTGGAAAGGGAGCAGAGAGGTGTGCTGTGCTGACTGAAAGAGACACCAGTGGGGAGAAGGGGGAGAAAAGGGGGAGGCGGAGAGAGGGGGGGAGGGGGAGAGAGGGAGGGAGGGAGGGGGAGAGGCAGAGAGGGAGGGAGGGGGAGAGGCGGGGAGAGAGGGAAGGAGGGGGAGAGGCGGGGAGAGAGGGAAGGAGGGGGAGAGGCGGGGAGGGGGGGAGGGAGAGAGGGAGGGGGGGAGGGAGGGAGGGAGGGAGGGGGAGAGGCAGGGAGGGAGGGAGGGAAGAAGGGAGAGGGAAAGGGAGAAAGGGAGGGAGGAGGGAGGGAGGGCAGAAACCAGATGCTCTTTCCTGGAAACATGTCACGGAAGGATTGCAAGAGCTGCTGATGTAATCTCTCCTCTGAAATGTGGGTTAACAACCACAGTGTGGTAGCATTTGCCTGTCTAAAGCAAGCAAGACGGAGTCTCCATCCCGGCAGGGGTTTCAAAGCCGTGGAGATGAGATGCTAATGGCCACGGTTTAGTGGTGACCTGGTAGCACTGAGTTAATGGTCGGACTTGACCATTTTAAAGGTCTCTTCCAACCAAAATGATGCTGCAATTCTAAGGTGAGCACAAAGTAAGTTCCACACAAGCTAAGCCTCTGGGAAAGACTAAGAATCTACAAGAAGGATGGAGAGAGACTATTCATAAGGGCCAAGGGGCAACGACTTCAAACTAGAGAAGAAGAGAGTTAGATTGGATGTTAGGAACAAGTTCTGCACCATGAGGGTAGTGGAACACCAGAACATGTTGCCCAGGGAGGTGGTTGATGTCCCATCCCTGGAGATATTCAAGGTGAGGCTTGACAGGGCTCTGGCCAAAATCTGCTTAGTGCAGAGGTGGTTGCACTAGATGACCTTTGGAGATCCTTTTCAACCCAAACCATTCTATGATTCTCACCTCTCATAATGCTGTCTGGAGAAACCTGTGCACTGTTTAACTAAGCTCTTAAGGATTAAACAATTCCTTTAGGAAGGAGGTACTCACATCACTCGCAGCCTGTCTAGCAGCCTTGGCAGCCTGGATAGGAATAGCATCGATTTTCAGATCATAGCCTTTGGATTTTAACTCTTCCAATCCAGCTTTGTAATAGTTCTGGAAGAAAAGGTGAATTCTGAGCAAACGGTTTCTAGCTGACACCAATGTGCCCTTGTGGCCAAGAAGGCCAATGGGATCGAGTCTGTCCAGCAGATCAAGGGAGCTTCTCCTGTCCCTCTACTCTGCCCTGCTGAGTCCCCCAACTTGAGTACTGTGTTCAGTTTTGGACTCCCCAGTTTCAGAGGGACAGGGATCTGCTGGAGAGAGGCCAGCAGAGAGCTACAAGGATGATGAGGGGACTGGAGCATTGCCTGATGAGGAGAGGCTGAGGGACCTGGGGCTGTTTAGTCTGGAGAAGAGAAGACTGAGAGGGGATTTGATCAATATTTGTAAATATCTGGGGGCTGGGGGTCAGAAGGAGGGGACAGGCTCTGCTCACTGCTGCCTGGGATAGGACAAGGAGCAATGGATGGAAGCTGCAGCACAGGAGGTTCCACCTCTACACAAGGGGGAACTTCTTGACTGTAAGGGTCCCAGAGCCCTGGCACAGGCTGCCCAGAGAGGTTGTGGAGTCTCCTTCTCTGGAGCCTTTCAAGGCCTGTCTAGATGTGTTCCTCTGTGACCTGAGCTAGATTTTATGGTCCTGCTCTAGCAGGGAGCTTGGACTCAGTGATCTCTTTGGGTTCCTTCCAACCCCTGACAACCTGTGAACAGAAACTTCATGTTGTAAAGAGGACCAAGAGCTCTGGGTTCCAATTATACTTACATCACTGATGTTGTAGGCGTTGACTTTAGCCTGTATAAACTGGGGCACATCTGGAGGGAGGTGGTACTTGTGAATAACTTCTTCACCTTTGGCTTTATACAGTATCTGCATAGACAAAGAGGGAAGAGGAGAGAAAGATGAAGGCAGAACAGCAAGAGGGGACAGAGAGGGAGCAGGCAGGAGGGGACAGAGAGAGAGCAGGCAGGAGGGGACAGAGAGAGAGCAGGCAGGAGGGGACAGAGAGAGAGCAGGCAGGAGGGGACAGAGAGAGAGCAGGCAGGAGGGGACAGAGAGAGAGCAGGCAGGAGGGGACAGAGAGAGAGCAGGCAGGAGGGGACAGAGAGGGAGCAGGCAGGAGGGGACAGAGAGAGAGCAGGCAGGAGGGGACAGAGAGAGAGCAGGCAGGAGGGGACAGAGAGAGAGCAGGCAGGAGGGGACAGAGAGAGAGCAGGCAGGAGGGGACAGAGAGAGAGCAGGCAGGAGGGGACAGAGAGAGAGCAGGCAGGAGGGGACAGAGAGAGAGCAGGCAGGAGGGGACAGAGAGAGAGCAGGCAGGAGGGGACAGAGAGAGAGCAGGCAGGAGGGGACAGAGAGAGAGAGCAGGCAGGAGGGGACAGAGAGAGAGAGCAGGCAGGAGGGGACAGAGAGAGAGAGCAGGCAGGAGGGGACAGAGAGAGAGAGCAGGCAGGAGGGGACAGAGAGAGAGAGCAGGCAGGAGGGGACAGAGAGGGAGCAGGCAGGAGGGGAAAGAGAGGGAGCAGGCAGGAGGGGACAGAGAGAGAGCAGGCAGGAGGGGACAGAGAGAGAGCAGGCAGGAGGGGACAGAGAGAGAGCAGGCAGGAGGGGACAGAGAGGGAGCAGGCAGGAGGGGAAAGAGAGGGAGCAGGCAGGAGGGGACAGAGAGGGAGCAGGCAGGAGGGGAAAGAGAGGGAGCAGGCAGGAGGGGACAGAGAGGGAGCAGGCAGGAGGGGACAGAGAGGGAGCAGGCAGGAGGGGACAGAGAGGGAGCAGGCAGGAGGGGACAGAGAGAGAGCAGGCAGGAGGGGACAGAGAGAGAGCAGGCAGGAGGGGACAGAGAGAGAGCAGGCAGGAGGGGACAGAGAGGGAGCAGGCAGGAGGGGAAAGAGAGAGAAAGGGAAATGAAAGAAGAAGAAGACAGACATTTAGCAGCCCAGTGTTTGTAGACTGTAAATGCTTTGTAGTGCTGAGTAACACAACTTGAAGCCCTCCTGTTACTTCCTCCACAAGGAAAGTCAGAGACTAAGTCCTTGCCCAGTGGGTGGTCAAAACCCTTACTGGCTTCTTCCTTAGCAACTTAAGAGTGAGTTGCTCAGCTGAGGGGAGACCTTCTTGCTCTCTACAGTTCCCCAGAAGGAGGTTGCAGTGAGGTGGATGTCGATCTCTTCTCACAAAGAACAAGTGAGAGGACAAGAGAAAATGCCCTCAGGTTGTGCCAGTGGAGGTTTAGGTTGGACACGAGAAACAATTTCTTCCCTGAAAGGGTTGTCAAGCTCCAAACAGGCTGCCCAGAGCAGTGGGGGAGAAGTCCCCATGCTTGGAGGGCTTCTAAAGCCGTGTAAGGGTGCTGAGGGCCATGGTTTGGTGGTGACTTGGCAGTGCTGCAGAACTTCATGACCTTAAAGGTCCCTTCCTACCCAAATGATTCTATGGCTGTTATCATCACAAGAGTCTGGCATTTTTTGACACTGGGACATTCTTTGATGACTAGAACCTGTTAGGGAGGGATGCAAATCCACTTGTCTAGCAGAGGCAAGGGAACCTTTGAACACCCACAACTGTTTCTGAGCTGGTGTGTGTGAGCTCTCTCAAAACTGGAAGATAAAGCAAAGGTGGCCACAGGGCAGAACTTGGTCATGACTGGATGAGGCACTTAGTGCCATGGTCTAGTTTATTGGATAGGGCTGGGGGATAGGTTGGACTGGATGATCTTGGAGGTCTCTTCCAACCTAGTTGATTCTATGATTCTATATGATTCTATGTCAGAGTATAGCAACCAGTTTACTTACATCACTCAGCTGTTTGCTGTTGATCTCTGCCTGCTTCTGCACTGGAGAGTCAGTCACTTGAGTAAATTTAGTTTGATCAGGATGCTTCTTGTAGGTGTGCTGAAGGAAGAGAATAAACATATTTGCAGAAAGTTCCTGTGAGCATTTCATAAGGCTTAGAGTTGGGATTACAAAGACAGGACAAGGGAAAATGGTTTCAAACCAGAGAAAAGGAGACTCAGATTGGATTTTAGGAACAAGTTCTGCACCATGAGCATGGTGGAACACTGGAACAGAGTGCCCAGGGAGACAGTTGAGGCCTCATCCCTGAAGGTACTCAAGGTGAGGCTCAACAACAGGGCTCTGGGCAACCTGACCTAGTAGAGGATTCTGCTGACTGCAGAGGGGGTTGGACTGGATGACCTTTGGAGGTCCCTTTCAACCCAGACCATTCTATGATCATCAGCAGTTCTGGCATGTGTGCAGATTAAATCCTTTTTTAACATCAGCAGAGAGAAAATGAAAGTGTTAGAAGTACTTTTAAAGCCTAAATGTTAACATTTTGGATAATAACAGTATTTTAAAGCATGGGGTACAGTGTAATCTACACCTGAGAGCATATGGACATTCTTCAAAGTGTTTTACAGCCAAGCCAAGACTTACCTTGACATTCCTTGAAAGAAAATTATATACACACAGAGACATAAACCATGGCAACAGAATCTTCATATTATTTGGCCCATTTTAAACATTCCATTGCCTCTTAAAGAAAACCACTAGTGAGAAATCCACATGATAGAAACTTTAGGGTAGATTTTGTTCCAAAATTTAGTCTATTCTTTTGTTGTTCAGATGAAACTTCCAGTTCTGGGCTCCTCAATTCAAGAGAGATGTTGAGGTGCTGGAAGGTGTCCAGAGAAGGGTGATGAAGCTGGAGAGAAGCCTGGAGCACAGCCCTGTGAGGAGAGGCTGAGGGAGCTGGGGGTGTACAGTCTGCAGAAGAGGAGGCTCAGGGCAGAGCTCATTGCTGCCTGCAGCTACCTGAAGGGAGGCTGTAGCCAGGTGGGGTTGGGCTCTGCTGCCAGGCAAACAGCAACAGAAGAAGGGGACAGAGTCTCAAGTTGTGGCAGGGGAGGTCTAGGCTGGATGTGAGGAGGAAGTTGTTGTCAGAGAGAGTGATTGGCATTGGAATGGGCTGCCCAGGGAGGTGGTGGAGTTGCTGTGCCTGGAGGTGTTGAAGCCAAGCCTGGCTGGGGCACTTAGTGCCATGGTCTGGTTGGCTGGCTAGGGCTGGGTGCTAGGTAGGACTGGATGAGCTCAGAGGTCCCTTCCAACCTGCTTGATTCTATGAATGTTAGTATGTTATATCCACATATGTAAAGTACTCTCCAACTATTGATAACGAAATAAAACTATTATTAATTAAAGCAACTAAAGTACTGTTAAAATACAGACATCCATCTGGCTTTATTCCTGCCTGACTTGCTCTGGGTGATTCTCTTTTGGCAGGGGGGGGGTTGGACTTGATGATCTTCAGAGGTCACTTCCAACCCCTGCCATTCTATGATTTCATAAATGTAAAAATACTTTGGCTTAAGGAAGTAAATGTTTGGGGTTCGTCCCTCATTTTGGTACTCTCCCTCTGTTTAAATGGAGCTCAGCTGCTCAAAACCAGGTGGTGCTATACCGGTATCGATCACTAGATGTCACCAAGGGCTCACAAGTGCAGATGAACGTAGTGGTTAAAAGCCACATGTGCTAAGCCTGAACTCCAAACTCATGCGAGTTAAGTCGAAGGATAAGAAGCTGGATGAGAGCCAGCAATGGGCACCTGCAGCCCAGGCCGATGGCATCCTAGACTGCAACAAAAGAAGTGTGGCAAGCAGATGGAGCTGGTGAGACCCATGCCCAGCTTGGGGACCCTTGACACAAGAGAGGCATGAACCTGATGGACAGGTCCAGAGGAGGCCATGAAGATGATCAGAGGGCTGGAGAACCTCCCCTATGGGGACAGGCTGAGAGAGTTGAGGCTGTTCAGCCTGGAGAAGAGAAGGCTCCAGGGAGACCTTAGAGATGAATTTCAATATCTAAAGAGGGGATCTACAGCAAGGCTGGGGAAGGACTGCTTAGAAGGGCCTGTGGTGATAGGGTGAGGGGCAATGGTTTGAAACTGGAGCAGGGGAGATTTAGACTGGACATCAGGAGGAAGTTCTTCACAATAAGGATAGTGAAATACCAACAACAGAACCAGGGGACAGAGTCTCAAGTTGTGCTGGGGAAAGTATGGGCTGGATGTTGTTAGGAAGTTGTTGTCAGAGAGAGTGATTGGCATTGGAATGGGCTGCCCAGGGAGGTGGTGGAGGCACTGTCCCTGGAGGTGTTCAAGCAAAGCCTGGCTGGGGCACTTAGTGCCATGGTCTGGTTGATTGGAGAGGGCTGGGTGCTAGGTTGGACTGGATGAGCTTGGAGGTCTCTTCCAACCTGCTTGATTCTGTGATTCTACCAGAACAGGTCATCCAGATATATGCTTGAGGCCCCATCCCTGAAAACATTCAAGGTCAGACTTGATAAGGCCCTGAGCAACTTGATCTAGCTGGAGATGTCCCTGATGACTGCAGGAGATTGGACAAGATGACTTTTGAGGCTCCCTTCCAACCCTTCTGTGAATCTGTGAACTGGAACCACAGCATAAATGTCTACCTGCCTCAGAAGCAGATACTGTGTATAGGTGGCTACTTGAGTACAACCAGTGTCCTGTACTTACATCTTTACATTGCTCCAACTTCTTAATGGCTTCATACTCCTGAGTTATGGTCTGAGGGAAGTAGCATTTTGTCTTTTCCTCCTCATAATCTGCTTTGTAATTTTTCTAGGAACAAAAGCATCATTGAGTGAGAAACCCCAGCTGAGTTTTCTCTAAAATGGAAGTATGATGGTGCAAACGTTTGCCACACTTACATCACTCTTCATAGCTTCCACCTGCATGCAGTGTGTGTGATGTGGGTCCTCAAAGCTGCCCAAATAGTGTCCCAAAATATTCTTTTGGTAGGAATCTTTATATTTAACCTGGAAAACAAACCAAACCAAACACAAGTTGACAAAGCAAAGTAAATCAGGGGTGTCAGCACTGAGCAGCACCACACCATTCAGATACACACATCACTGAAGTTCTTCATGGCATTGTCAATCTGGAACTTGGGGGTGTCACAGTAGTTCATTCTGTTTCCTTTGGATTGTTCATAGGCTTCTTTGTACAGCTTCTGCAGAAGAAAAAAATCACTTTGGGTCAGGCAGAGTTCCCTGCCACTCACAACACCTTCAACCCAGCACAGGCAAAACTGAAATGGTTTGAGAGAAAAGCTTTGCCAGAAGGCTAAAAATCAGAGGGCATTTTAATTCAGCTTTATGAGGAGTGACTGAAGATGATGGAGATGGTGAGTTTGAAAGAGAGGAAGATGAGGGAAGACCTCATCACTGCCTACAGCTACCTGAAAGGACCTTGTGGAGAGGTTGGTGCCAGTCTCTTCTCACAGGTAAGTAGTGACAGAACAAGAGGGAATGGCCTCAAACTGCCACTGGGTAGGTTTAGACTGGATAGTTGGAAAAACCTTTTCCCAGCAGAAGTGGTCAGGCATTGGAATGGGCTGCCCAGGGAGGTGGTGGAGTCACCAACCCTGGAGGTGTTGAAGCCAAGCCTGGCTGAGGCACTTAGTGCCATGGTCTGGTTGACTGGATAGGGCTGGGTGCTAGGTTGGGCTGGATGAGATTGGAGGTCTCTTCCAACCTGGTTGATTCTATGATTCTAAGTAGGATATGGGTCAGACTTGGTGATCCAACCTGAAGGTTTCTGTGATTCCAATGACTACTTAAGCTCTTTAGAGTGACCCTTGAGTCTGTAGAGGAAGATCTGACTAATGGGGTTGGAACTTTTGGGACTGAGAAATAGGCAACTTCTGTCCAGGCAGGTGAAAACAGCAAGTAAAGCCATGACAATGAACAACCAGAGCCACTACAGGAGTGTGTGAAAGTGCCACAGCTTTTATCCTTATTTGCACCAACTGAACTCCCTTAAAGCAGGGTGGGAAGAACTGCCATCCTCTGACCCATTTTCCACAGGGGTCTAAAATGAACTACACAATAATTAACTACCCCCAAACATCACACCACAGCTACTGCTATATTCTGTGTGGAGAAATGTCTCAATACCTACATAGTTCTGGGTGGTGGGATCTCATGACAGATGTTGGTCTGTAAAACTCAAGAGATCCAAAGGAGAAGCCTTGGGAAGAACTGAGTTTAGCTGAAAACCACTCTGCTGTACTTCAAGACCAGGTTGGTCAAGGCTTTGAACAACCTGGTCTAGTTGAAGGTGTCCCTGCCTATTGTGGGGGGGTTGGAACTAGATGATCTTGAAGGTCCCTTCCAACCCAAACCATCCTATGATACTTTGACAATACTTACATCACTCAGTATGTTTCCTGCAGCTTTCAACTGCTTCAGCAAGGGGTTCTCTGTGGCAGGCAGCACATTATAGTCTGCAATAGCTTTGTTCTTCTCATAGTCTGCTCTGTATTTTTTCTTCAAAAGAATGAAAATAAACAGGGTGAGGGCTTAGAGATCACTACTGAAAGCCAAAAGCTCCCTAATCTTTATCATCACAAACTTCTGAGGAAGATATCCTGGGTTTTAAATCAGGAATCATGGAGACACTCAGATTGGAGATTTGAGTGGGTGAGGAGATGGGAGGCAGAGACATAAAACAATCAAGAGCTATTTAGCTGATGTCCCCACTGCTAGGTCCCTCTCCAGACACTCTGCTTTGCCAGCTATCAGCTCACAGCTCTGAATAGTCACATTCTTACAACAATGACCAGAGATTGCCTCTGTTGATGCAGATTCTAGTGCAGAAGCCAGAGGAGTTCTGTATGTTGGACAAAAGATGGTCCAGCACAGCATCACAGAGATAAAAACTGGAAAACTGCTCCACATTCAGCCAGCCTAAATTGGTTTGCTTAAGAACATTTGTGATTTGCTCCAACTCAAAATCAACCACACAGCATCACAACAAAACAATGGAGCAAATTCTCCTTCACTGAAAGAAAACTCACTTGATGGGTGCTATCATGGAAGGTCATAAGGTGACATTCAAGGTCAAACTGCACACAGGACCCCACTTGGAGTACTGTGTATAATTCTGGAGCCTCCAGCACAAGAAAGATATGGAGCTGTTGGAGTCAGTCCAGAGGAGGCCACCAAGATGCTCAGAGGGCTGCAGCAGCTCTGCTATGAGGACAGGCTACAAGAGTTGGGGCTCTGCAGCCTGGAGAAGGCTTCCAGGAGACCTTGGAGTGGCCTTCCAGTATCTGAAGGGGGCGTACAGGAGGGCTGGGGAGGGACTACTGACAAGGTCTTGTAACGACAGGACAAGGGGTAATGGGTTTAAATTGGCAGAGAAGAGACTGAAACTGGATGTTAGGAAAGGGTTCTTTGGAGTGAGGGTGGTGAGACACTGGCATAGGTCACCCAGGGAGGTTGTGAATGTCCCCTCCCTGGAGGTGTTAGGTTAATGATTGGACTGGATGAATTTAAAGGTCTTTTCCAATCTAGAAAATTCAGTATTTCTGTGACTTCAGAACTCTGCCCCACTCCAGTTCAAGAGGGACATAGAACTACTTGAGAGAGTCCAGCACAGAGCCACAAAGATGATTAGGGGAATGGAAGATCCCTCTTATGAGAGGAGCCTGAGGAGCTGGGGCTGTGCTGCTTGGAGAAGAGGAGACTGAGAGGTGACCTCAGCAGTGGTTATAAAGATGTGGAGGGTGAGTGGCAGGAGGCTGGAGCCAGGCTCTGCTGGGTGATGCCCAGTGACAGCACAAGGGGCACTGGGTGGAAGCTGAGGCAGAGGAAGCTCCAAGTAAACATGAGGAGGAATTTTTTCCCCTGTGAGGGTGACAGAACCCTGGAACAGGCTGCCCAGGGGGGCTGTGGAGTCTCCCTCTCTGGAGATATTCAAAACCTGCCTGGATGTGTTCCTATGTGACCTGCTCTAGGTGCTGCTGCTCTGGCAGGGGGCTGGACTGGCTGAGCTTTGCAGGTCCTGCTCTGGCAGGGAGGTTGGACTGGCTGAGCTTTGCAGGTCCTGCTCTGGCAGTGAGGTTGGAATGGATGAGCTTTGCAGGTCCTGCTCTGGCAGGGAGGTTGGACTGGCTGAGCTTTGCAGGTCCCTTCCAGCCCCTGACACTCTGTGATTCTGCCATTCTGAAGCCAGCCAACAGGCAGCACACAGGACACACCTTGCTGATGTTTTCTGAAGCTCGCTTATTAGCTTCATACTCTGGAGTCTCAGTCTGCATAAAGTAGATTTGGTCTTTCATGTTTTCAAAGTCTTCCTGGTATTTTCTCTGTGAGGAAGGTAGACAAACAGAAAACAGCCTATCAAATGCACTTACATCATAAATCAGACATCCACCAAGTAGCTTATTTAGCAAATGATTCCCCTGTAATCAGCACTGGCGAGGTTGCACCTCAGATACTGGGTTCTATTTTGGGCCACTCACTCCAAGGAGGGCATTGAGGGGTTGGAGCAGGTCCAGGGAAGGGCAACAAATCTGGTGAAGGGTCTGGAGAACAGGGCTGGTGAGAAGCAGCTGAGGGAACTGGAGGTGTTTAGTCTGGAGAAGAGGAGGCTGAGAGGAGAGCTCATCACTCTCTACAGCTCCCTGAAAGGAGGCTGGAGTGAGGTGGGGGGTGGTGGTAGAACGAGAGGAAATGGCCTGAAATTGTGTCGGGGAGGTTTAGGTTGGAGATGAGCAACAATTTCTTTGCTGCAAGAGCAGTCAGGCATTGGAACAGGCTGCTCAGGAAGGTGGTGGAGTCACCTTCCCTGGAGGTGCTGAAAAAACCACGTGGGCATGGCACTTTGGGGCAGGGTTTAATGGCCTCGGTGAAGTTGGGTTGATGGTTGGACCAGATGGCTTTTCCAACCCAAACAATTCTACAGTTCCCTGAACCAGGCAAAAATCCTTCAGTGCTTTCTATATGAACATAAAGAGAGGATGAATCTGTTAGAGATTTTCTGAAGTCCTCACTTACCATGCTTAGATTTTCTGCATTCATTTTTGCAACTGCCACATCATAGCATGGAGTCTGACTCCACTTGCCTTTGACATTGGTTTTATAGTCCTTGTGGTAAATAACCTAGAAGAAAATGAAAGGATATTGCATTATTGCAGATTGCCTGATAGAAAGGATACATCCTTATTGTAGCAGGCAAAAGGGATTATAGCTGAAAGCATTCATTCTTATCAAATACATTTGGAGTTACAGTAGGAGAGCTAAAGTTTACCACAAAGCCAACCAGAAAAGCAAACAGACAGCAAAAAGCCTTTCCAATCTGCAGCATTCTATTGCATCCAGCTCTTGTAGGGGTGACCTCACTGAAGGGTGAGTGTTGGGAGTATGGAGCCAGGCTCTTCTCAGCGATGCCCAATGATAGGGCAAGGGGCAATGGGTGCAAGACAGAGCATAGGAGGTTCCACCTGAGCACAAGGAAAAACTTCTTCACTGTGAGGGTGTACAGAGCACTGGAGCAGTCTGCCCAGAATGGTTATGGAGTGTCCTTCTCCAGAGACACATAGGAACCTGGACATGTTCCTAGATGACCTGGATGGCTACTGGAATGGGCTGCCCAGGGAGGTGGTGGAGTCGCTGTCCCTGGAGCTGTTCAAGGCAGGATTGGGTGTGGCACTTGGTGCCATGGTCTAGCCCTGAGAATTGTGGTAAAGGGTTGGACTTGATGATCTGTGAGGTCTCTTCCAACCTTGGTGATACTGTGATACTGTGACCTATGCTAGATGACTCTGCTGTGGCAGGGGGGTTAGACTAGATGATCTGTCAAGGTCCCTTCCAACAGCTAACATTTTGTGATTCTGTGATAAAATTGAGTCCCCAAGAAACAACTGTGGGTTTGTTCCACAGATTTGGGTTCAAAGGTCTTTTGAAAGTTGCTACACCTTTTCCAGAGGCAGGCAGGGACAAGATGAGAATGGGAAAAGATGGATTTAGATGAGGCATTAGGAAGAAATTCTTGCCCATGAGGGTGGTGAGGCACCACAACAGGCTGGTCAGATGGAGGATCCAGATTTCTTTGGTGATAGACTGGTTCCAGCTGTTGAAACTTTTGGCTCTGTGATCTTATTTTTATGCACAAATATCTTTAAACCAATCCTACTAATCATGGTACTCTGGGGACATGGTTTAACGTCCATGGTGGTGCTGGGTTGATGGTTGGACTGGATGAGCTTAGTGGTCTTTCCTAACCAAAACAGTTCTGTGATTCTATAATCCAAGCCTGGAAGTATTGAAAGCCAGGTTGGATGAAGCCTTGAGCAACCTGGTCTAGTAGGAGGCTGTCCCTGCTCATGGCAGTGGGATTGAAACTAGATAATCTTTAAGATCCTTTCCAAACCATTCTATGATTCCCTCTGCCTTACAACCCCTTTATCAGTTATTGTCAAAGCAACATTAAATAGAATTTGGCCACTTCAGTTGCGGGAATGTGATGTGAGAAGGAATAAAACCGGCCAGCCTGTGACCATTCAGCCTTGGTTCCCACAGCTTCAGGATGCCTCCCACGGGAGAGGAAAGATAGTGGGGCACCTGGCTTATGAGAAAAACAAGGTGTGATGTATGTAAGAGTCTGAGTTGTTCTTGCCTAGATTATGCTAATGTGTAGGTGTGTGCTCCATGCTCAAGACTAAATAAATGGAGTCAGAGTGAACAATAACTGAGTCAGTCATCAGCAAGTTTGCAGATGACACTAAGCTGGGGGCAGATGTGACTGGGTTGGAGGGCAGAAGGGCTCTGCAGTGGGACCTTGGCAGCCTGGATAGATGGGCAGAGTCCAATGGGATGGGGTTCAATAGCTCCAAGTGCAGGGTGCTGCACTTTGGCCACAACAACCCCATGCAGAGATACAGGCTGGGGTCAGAGTGACTGAGAGCAGCCAGACAGAGAGGGATCTGGGGGTGCTGATTGATACCTGCCTGAACATGAGCCAGCAGTGTGCCCAGGTGGCCAAGAGAGCCAGTGGCATCCTGGCCTGTATCAGGAATGGTGTGGTCAGCAGGAGCAGGGAGGTCACTCTGCCCCTGTACTCTGCACTGGTTAGACCACACCTTGAGTACTGTGTTCAGTTCTGGGCCCCCCAGTTTAGGAGGGACATTGAGATGCTTGAGCATGTCCAGAGAAGGGCGACGAGGCTGGGGAGAGGCCTTGAGCACAGCCCTACGAGGAGAGGCTGAGGGAGCTGGGATTGGTTAGCCTGGAGAAGAGGAGGCTCAGGGGAGACCTTATTGCTGTCTACAACTACCTGAGGGGAGGTTGTGGCCAGGAGGAGGTTGCTCTCTTCTCTCAGGTGGCCAGCACCAGAACAAGAGGACACAGCCTCAAGCTATGCCAGGGGAAATTTAGGCTCGAGGTGAGGAGAAAGTTCTTCCCTGAGAGAGTCATTGGGCACTGGAATGGGCTGCCCGGGGAGGTGGTGGAGTCGCCGTCTCTGGAGCTGTTCAAGGCAGGATTGGACGTGGCACTTGGTGCCATGGTCTAGCCTTGAGCTCTGTGGTAAAGGGTTGGACTTGATGATCTATGAGGTCTCTGCCAACTTTGATGATACTGTGATAGTGTGTGATAATAAAGGTCTCCGGTGGGATTCACATTGAATCGTGTGGAGTTTGTGTGGTATTCCTCACTAACATTCAGTCTTCAGTGATTTCTCTGACTGAAAACAGAGAGAGAAATGAATCCCCTCTTCTAGGAGGCAGAACTTAGTGGTTATTGCTGCTGAAATTTGTTAGGAAGAATCTCTTTGAATCTTTGGGCTGCTTGGTGTGATTGCTATGAGACCACGCTCAAGCACGTGGGAATCTTGTAGCAACCATTTCAACACAGTTCCTGTCTTCCCAAGGTTTGACTTTGTGCTGCATTGGCAGCTACAGTCACCATCACTTTCCACAGGAGGTACTTCTACATTTTTTTAGTGCTTAACTTAAATAAATAAATAAATAAATAGGGGGTGGGGGTGGTGTAATTCACAATCAAAATGGTTGCTTGAAATTCCAACTTAAATTCCTTTTTTTTTTCCCCCAGAGAAATGATCTTTTTAAACTGGTCTTTTAAATTGCTACCACAACCTAAATATCAAACCCAAGGTTTAAAAAGAAAAATCTACATTTTAGTTAGCTTAGCATTTAGTAGGTTGCTATTTTCTTCATTTCAAAGCACTGTGTCACTGATGTTGCTTTTTACACATCACAAGATCACAGGATGTTAGGGGTTGGAAGGGACCCAAGGAGATCATCTTGTCCAACTCCCCTGCCAGAGCAGGACAATACTAACACAGATCACAGAGGAACACATCCAGACAGGCCTTGACAGGCTCCAGAGAAGGAGACTCCACAACCTCTCTGGGCAGCCTGTGCCAGTGCTCTGGGACCCTTACAGGAAAGAAGTTCGCTCTTGTGTTAAGATGGAACTTCTGCTGCGACTTACACCCATTGCTCCTTGTCCTATCCCAGGCAGCAGTGAGCAGAGCCTGTCCCCCCCCTCCTGGCAGCCTTCAGATACTTAGAAACATTG
This sequence comes from Pogoniulus pusillus, assembly GCF_015220805.1. NCBI lineage: Eukaryota > Metazoa > Chordata > Aves > Piciformes > Lybiidae > Pogoniulus > Pogoniulus pusillus. The sequence goes on from NC_087265.1 coordinate 5,891,598, forward strand.
ATCAAATCCCCTCTCAGTCTTCTCTTCTCCAGACTAAACAGCCTCAGGTCCCTCAGCCTCTCCTCATCAGCCATGCCTTCCAGTCCCCTCATCATCCTCGCAGCCCTCTGCTGGACCCTCTCCAGCAGATCCCTGCCCCTCTTAAACATCTAACCATTTTCTTGATGACAACTGAGCTTTTATGCTGTGGAAAGTAAGATTAAGAAAGGTAAGATTAAAGTCCCATAAGAAAGCTGGGGAGGGACTTTTTAGGGTGTCAGGTAGTGATAGGACTCGGGAGGGAATGGAACACAGCTAGAAATGGGTAGGTTCAGACTGGATGTTAGGAAGAAGTTCTTCACCACGAGGGTGGTGAGACCCTGGGACAAGTTGCCCAGGGAGGTGGTGGAAGCCTCATCCCTGGAGGTGTTTAAGGCCAGGCTGGATGAGGCTCTAGACAGCCTGATCTAGTGTGAGGTGTCCCTATCCATGGCAAGGGGGCTGGAACTGGATGATCCTTGTGGTCCCTTCCAACCCTGACTGATTCTATGACTAAAGACATTTTGCCTATGTGAAATGCTACCTTATTTCACCTACCAAATGGGTTTGTTTCAAGGGATTAATGTAACCACAAGAGATTAATGCAACTCTCTGAGAAGAGTGTGGGCAGCAGGTTGAGGAAGGTTCTCCTGTCCCTCTCTTCTGCCTTAGTGAAGTCACATCTGGACTAATGGGTCCAGTTCTGATTTCCCAGGTTCAAGAGAGATACAGGCAACTATACTGGAGAGAGTCCAGTGGAGGCTCCAAGAATGCTGAGGGGCTTGGAGCATCTCTGTGAGCTGAGAGCTGGGGCTGTGGAGCCTGCAGAAGAGTAGCCCCAAAGGGAATCTGCTCAAGGCTCAACAAGTTAAAAGGTGGAGGGCAGGAGGATGGGGCCAGACTCTTGTCAGTGGTGCCTAGGATGCATCCAGCAGAGACTACAAAGATGCTGAGGGTTCTGGAGCATTTTTCTGATGAGGAGAGGCTGAGACCTGGCACTGTTTAGCCTGGAGAAGACTGAAAAGGGAACCTTCACAATGCTGACCAATAACTAAACACATTGCTCTGTGGAATCTGAACTCACTGGCAAGAACAAAGTTTCACCTTTCACCCGAGGCTGGGGCAGCATTTTCTCTTAGGCACTTCAGGGAAGGGAACTGGCTTCCAGCACTGAAAACCAGAGGCTTCTTCATATGAGCTCTGCTCTTTTCTTTTGTTCTCCCTTCCTTCAGGTACCTTTTTTGCCTCCCTCACCCCAAAAGTGACATTTCTGCAGAGAGAAGAGCTCTGCACTCTACTCACATCGCTCAGCTGCCTTGTCACTTTCTTGGCTTGTTCCACTTCAGGTGGATCTGGCAGAGAAGTGAACTTAGATTTACGTTCATCGTGCCCTTTTTTGTAGACAATCTGAAAACAGGAAAGAAGTCAACACTTAGAGGAATCACCAACTGAAGCACCAACGCTGTCATCAACAAAAGCAGTTCTGCCCACAGCTACTGCAGCATGAGCCCTTTTCATCTCTCTATGCTGGAGGGCTACTGAGGAGTCTCTTGCAGAGGGAAAGAATCAGTTCCTTGGGAATGTTTTCATGGATAGTTCTCTGCTGCTCCTGATAAACCTGGACTAGTGAACTTCTGAACATCCAGAAAACTGCTTGAAGGGTTCAGCAAATCACACACAACCTCATGAATGCCTTACTCTTTATCTGCAGAGACAGGCTGAGAGGCAAAGGCTTCAATCTAGAGAAGAGGAGAATTAGAACAGGTTCTGCACTGTGAGGGTGCTGGAACACTGAAGCAGGTTACCCAGGGAGGTGGCTGAGGCCCCATCCCTGGAGATATTCAAGGTGAGGCTTCAACAGGGCTCTGGGCAACATGATCTAGTTGAGGACGTCTCTGCTGACTGCAGAGAGGATTGGACTGGATGACCTTTGGAGGTCACTTTCAACCCAAAACACAGGAGACAAATCAAGATCTAATGCTGAACGGCTTCCAAGTTCACTCACAGCTGAATAATCCAAACCAATCTGTGACTCTTTGTGATTCTAGAGAGACAGATTTGCAGTCACAACAGTGAAAACTGGGCTTAGAGCCAAGCCTGAGAGTTTCTCCAGGAATATGGAGAGATACAGGAGATCCTCTTGCTGCTTACCTCAGAAGACCTGTAATAAATTGGGTATTTCACTCATCATCTGGCATCAAATTGCCAACAGATTTACACTGCTCTAAAGCACCTATTTTTTGAATTCAAATATCACTACTATCAGAGCCCACCCATGTATTTTGACCTTCTGTTGCATTAAGAAGCTTCTCTACCTACTCAAAGTCTACCAAGATGCCCACCCAGTTACACTGTGCAGTCATGCAGCTGTCAATCCAGCTTTGATACTTACATCACTCAGAGACTTTTGAGCCTCTGCCACTCTTCTGAGCTCTGGACTGTCATTGTAGGGATAGAACAATGTTTTGTCTCCTTCCCAGTCCTCAGTATAGAGTTTCTAAACAACAGGAAAACGTCAGGATGTTTGTTATGAATTCACCTTTGATGTGGGATGATTCTTGCACTTCAGCTGCCCAGGCCTGTGATTTTTTGGGGAGGTTTTCCCCTCTTACCTTGCTGAACATTGCTGTGTTTTTTATTGCATTCACGAGCTCTGGAGCATCAGGGGGAAGCAGGTACTTATCTTTATTCTCCTCCCAGTTCTGTTTGTATAATACCTGGAAAGAAAGAGCAGCACATTTGTTACTCCATCATTAGAAAACATTGTCTTTAGTGAACTAACTCCATGATACAAAGATTTTTCTTTTCCCCAAGGGAAAGCTCTTAAACCAGTAACATTTAATGCCAACTGAAAGCATTTAATATGGGAGGTGATTGCCCTCTTCTACTTCACTCTCATAAGACTCCAACTGCAGTTCTGGGTCCAGCTCTAAAGCCCCCAACGCAAGGAGGGCATTGAACTGTTGGAAGAGCCATAAAGATGATCCAAAGGTTACAGCACCTCTGCTGTGAGGACAGGCTGAGACAGTTGGGGTTGCTCAGTCTGGAGGAGAGAAGGCTTCAGGGAGACCTCAGAGCAGCCTTCCAGTATCTGAAGAGGGATACAGGAGAGCTGGGGAGGGACTTTTTACAGAGGCCCATAGTGACACGATGAGAGGTGATGGCTTCAAACTGGAAGAAGCTGGATTTAGATTAGACACTGGGAAAAAATTCTTCTCCATGAGGGTGGTAAGGCACTGGAACAGGTTGCCCAGAGAAGCTGTGGAAGTTCTCCAACCCTGCAAGTGTTCAAAGCCAGGCCCTTGAGCAAGCTGGTCTAGTGGGAGGCATCCCTGTCCACATCAGGAGGTTGGAACTAGATGATCTTGAAGGACCCTTCTGTCCCAAACCGTTCTGTACTTACTCTCACCTTGTGACCTCCTCTGCTCTCCCTCCTTGTGCTTCTAAACCATTGTATAAACACAGCTTTAGAGCCCCAAGTTCAAACATTTATTCATAGCAGCAACCTCATGATACACCAAGCCTGCCAGAAAGCCAGAACTCTCACCTTGCTCACTTGCTGTGACACCTTCTTTGCATGTTCTATGTCCATGGCCTTCTCATCAACGTGGCAGATAGTTCTGGCAACTTCCCCAGCCATGCGGTATTTCACCTGCACCAGGCACCCAAAAAAACACTGTCACATTCACAGCCAAATCTGACAGTTTGGCATTTAAAAGCAGAACATCGACTTCTTGATGCTGCAAGCACCCAAAACCTGAACTCAATTTGAGTATTTAGGAACCAGCTGTTCCTCAGAGAGGCATCCTATGGAAACCAACTTCTTGTGAGTCAACTGACAAAGAAATGCAGCCTGGAGACAGGTTCAAGAGCTGTGAATCCAAGTTGGAGGCAGTGTCGTCCTGTAATCAGAGCTCTTCTGAAGAGTACACCCCCACCTTGTCTAAGGAGATGGAGAGATCCCCCTGCTATGTGGTACATCTGCACTGCACAGCTCATTGCCATGCAAACGTCATCTGCAGTGTCAAACCAGAACCATCACAGTCTGCACAACAGGGCTGGTGAGGAGCAGCTGAGGGACCTGGGGCTGTTCAACCTGCACAAAAGGAGGCTTTGCTCTCTGTAACTCCCTGAGAGGAGTTTGGAGCAAGATGGGGTCGGTCTCCTCTTGCTTTAACAAGTGACAGGATGACAGGGAATGGCCTTGAGTTGCACCAAAGGAGGCTTAGGTTAGATATCAGAAGAAACTCATACCCTGAAAAGATTCTCAAACACTGGAAGAGGCTGCCCAGGGAAGTGGTTGAATCCCTAACCCCAGCAGTGTTTCAAAGATGCAGAGATGTGATCCAGATACATGGTTTAGCACCAGACTTGACAGAGTTAGATAATGGTTGGACTTTATAGTCTTGAAGGTCTTTTCCACCCAGCATCATTCTGTTCTATTCCACTGATTGTGCCCAGCGGGTACAGAACCACCTCGACATGGTGATACCACTCCCAGCTCGACAGCATTAGCACATGAATTGCTGCATCATGGTCCTCAAAGTATCTTGTCAGGAGTGGAGCAGAACTTAGCACACACTCTCCTCCTGAGCACTGGTGAGCTCCAACACAAGAGTGATATGAACCTGCTGTAGTGGGTCCAGAGGGAAGCTACAAACCTCTGTAAGAACAGGTTGAAAGAATTTGGGCTGCTCAGCCTGCAGAGGAGAAGGCTTCAGGGCAACCTTAGAGCTGCACTTCAATAACTGAAGGGGGCCTACAGGAAGGCTGGGGAGGAGGTGTCTATAAGTGCCTGTGGTGATAAGACAAGGGGCAATGGTTTGAGAGTGGAGCAGGTTGGACATTAGAGGAAGCTCTTCACAGTGAGAGTGGTGAAATACAGATTGCCCAGGGATGTGCTTGAGGTCCCTCTTCCTGAAGACAGTTCAAGATCAAACTTGATGTGGCCCTGAGCAACATGAACTAGTTTGAGTTGCCTCTGCTCACTGCAGGGAGGTTGGACAAAGTGACCTTTGTGGCTCCCTCCCAACCCAATGCAATCTGTGAACCATCTCCCATGCCTGTACCTCCCAGTCAGAAGCTATGAGACCTCTTTAGGCACAATGAAGTAGTGCTGTGGGTCAGCCAGGAAGGAGCCACCACATCCCTGTGCTCAGCACTGGTTAGGTCACATCTTGAGTACTGTGTCCAGTTCTGGGGCCCTCAATTTCAGAAAGATGTTGAGGTGCTTGAACGTGTCCAAAGAAGAGCACCAAGGCTGGTGAGGGGCCTGGAGCACAGCCCTGTGAGGAGAGGCTGAGGGAACCGGGGATGTGTAGCCTGCAGAAGAGGAGGCTCAGGGCAGACCTCATTGCTGGCTACAGCTACTTGAAGAGAGGTTGTAGCTAAGTGGGGTTTGTTTTTTTCTCCCAGGCACCCAGTGACAGAACAAGAGGACACAGCCTCAAGCTACCAGGGCAGGTTCAGGCTGGATGTTAGGAAGAAGTTCTTCAGAGCAAGAGTGATTGGCATTGGAATGGGCTGCCCGTGGAGGTGGTGGAGTCGCCATCCCTGGAGGTGTTTAAGAGGAGGCTGGATGAGGCACTTTGTGTCATGGTTTAGTTAATAAGAAAGGTTAGGTGATAGGTTGGACTCGATGATCCTAGAGGTCTTTTCCAACCTGGTTAATTCTGTGGTTCTTGATTCTTGCTTCCTGAGAACCCTCAATTTGAACCCACAAGGCAGCACTCACAATCATGCTCTGTGTTCCTCACTCTTCTTTCTGCTGAACTTTCTGTCTGCCTTAGCACCATATCACCCCAAAAGGAGGACTTCCATTTCCATCATTTCAACCTGTGACTCGATTTGCTGCTTTCCCACTCAGCAAATCCTGACCCTTGCTGCCTACCTCACTGAGCTGCTCCTGCACTTTCTTGATCCTGCGGATCTCTGGGGTATCACTTGTGGAAGCATAGGGTTTGCCTTTTTCTTTCCTGTATTTCTCTTTGTACTTGTTCTGCAAGAAAACAGTGACAAATACAATTAAGATGCATCCTAAAGCCCTGCAGAAACAATATAGCAACTGCTGACTTCTTTATCTGGTTAGTGAAGGCATTTGGGGCAGATAATGGAATAACAGAAACTGGCATCAGTTATATTTACAGAGTTGTGATTACTTCAACCAGCTGATTTTCTTCCATCTGACACAGGACAAAGCACCCATTTTGACAAGAGCTAGTACTGATAGGATGAGAGGCAATGGGCTGAAGCTTGAAGATTGGAGCTGTAGACCAAATATTAGGAAGAGATTCTTTCCAGTGAGGGTGGTGAAACACTAGAACAGGTTGCCCAGGGAGGTTGTGGATGCCCTCTCCCTGAAGGTGTTCAAGGCCAGGCTGGACAAGGCCTTGAGCAACCTGTCCTAGTGGAAGGTGTCCTTGCCCATGGCAGGGGGTTGGAACTAGGTCATCTTTAGTGTCCCTTCCAACCTGAACCACTCTATGAATTAATCCACAAATTTCTATCTTTAGCCTGCTTTAGTTAACTTTCAACTGATTATATTCTCCTTAGGAGTTTGATATTGATAAACTCGTAGTTATTTGGTTCAGTGACCAAAGATAAAGCAAATATGTGGGTGAGGGTAGCACTCCTAGACCTGAGCTCTCACATTACCCTCTAAAGAGTGCATGCTGGTGGATAACAGACTTTAAAATACAGGAAAGAGGCTCTGTGCAGAGTGGTTTTCCTCTTTCCACAACAGACTCTCTTATTGGTTTACTGGGCTTTGCTATGCCACATCAGGGATTTAGGTTGCTCCTTGTTCCTGTACACCGTGCACAAAGATTTTTACTTGAGTATAGGTAGAGACATAAAGTAATATTCTCTTAGAAATAATACTGAGATTTGCTGTTCAAGAAACATTAGTCTCTGTTATCATCCTAGGTTCAGTTTTGGGCTCCTCACTCCAAGAATGACACTGAGGGGCTGAAGCAGGTCCAGAGAAGGGCAACAAAGCTGGGGAAAGGTCTGGAGAACAGTGCTGGGGAGGAGCACCTGAGAAACTGGGGGTGTTTAGTGTGGAGAAGAGGAGGCTGAGGGGAGACCTCATTGCTCTCTACAGCTCCCTGAAAGGAGGTTAGAGTGAGGTGGAGATTTGGCTCTTCTCCCCCAGTAACAAATGCTAAAACAAAAGGAAATGGCCTGAAACTGTGTCAGGGGAGGTTTAGGTTGGAGATCAGCAACAATTTCTTTGCTGCAAGAGTGGGCAGGCACTGGCACAGGCTGCCCAGGGCAGTGGTGGAGTCACCATGCCTGGAGGTGTTCAAGAAATGTGTGGCCATGGCACTTTGGGTCAGGGTTTAATGGCCATGGTGGTGTTGGGTTGAAGGTTGGACTCTATGACCTTAGAGGTCTTTTCCAACCAAAACTATTCTATGATCCTTCACTCAGACACTACAAGCAGTGCAGGAGTCCTATTACCTGACATCTCTGACAGCATTCAGCCACCTGCCTCAAGGCACTTTTCATATCTCATGCACTCAAGCAGAAAAGAGGAGAGGCAAGAGAATGGCTAATTAAAAGAAGGAAACCTTCTACTTCAGGCAAGCCACATTAATAATATACCACACAAAATTAAACACAGGAGATGAAACAGCAGCAGGAAGGTGCCTATTAAATACTTTTAAAGCTGATGTTCCTCAAGAAAGACTTTACCTCACTGAACAGGTCCTTCATTTTATTACTGTGTTGCAGGTAAGGTGTCAAAAACTTGGATGTGTCCACTTTTGTCCGGATTGTCTTCTTCCTGACTGGAGCTGGTGCATCTCCAGCAGCAGCAGCAGCAGGAGAAGGAGGTTTTGCAGGCTCAGTTGTGTAGGTAGTTGTTTCAGAATCTGTGTAGTCTGTGTAGTCTGTACTAACAGTCTCAGTGATCTCAGTGACCACCTGGGAATAAAGAAGAAAAGAATTGTTTGTTTTACGACTATAGACCACCCAATGAGCAATTTTCACCTGCCCTATTCTCAGCAAAGGATGCTCAGGGCTTATCTAGGAACCATCTGCAGGACCAAAAGTCAGTGACCATTTTCCTGCTGGGATCACTCAAGCTAAAAATCTCCCACAAGGAATGAAGGGAATGGCTGCTATCAAACTCTGTAAGTATCCAGAAGGCTTTTGTGGCCTCTTTTTCGCATGGAATCTGGAGAGTTCTCAGGTGGCAACACCACTGGCAACTACAGCCCAGTGCAGAAACATTCTCAGTGCCCAATTTGTGTTGAAGAAACAGAATCAGGGCTTCTAATGACATAACTGAAATCTGTGGAGGCAGTTCAAAGATGCTTACTGTCTTCATGCAAAAGGAAAGGCCTAGACACAGGAGACAGCCAAGGCCAAGTCTTTGCCATCCTGTCGTGAACACACAATGCACAAAGACCTAAAACTCACATTTTCCACCAAACAGCATTTTCTCATGGCCAGCTCACAGCCCTGGCAGAGACACAGCTGGGATGCTTCAATAATCAGTCACTCAAGCACCCATTAAATCATTTATCAACTTCTTTATCAGCATACACTGGTAAGCCTGAGCCAGAGCAGAACCAGTTCTGGTCAGGGCTGGAAACTTCTCTGCTCACTGAGGCACTTGTTGAAGTTCAGGGCAGGTTGGCGCAGCCAGTGGCTGCTTCTAGCAGGCAGAAGCTGATGGGCAGAGGTCCTGCTAAGGGCTGGCTGCAGAAAGGCTCTGCCTGACACTTGCTCCTCTACACACCAAGGGCACTGCCACAGCTTGTGCCACACTTTCTGTATTTGTCTCCTTCAGTAGGAACCAACACCCCAACAGAAAGGAGAAGAGAGGTTTGGAGAGAAATGATGACCATGCTTTTCCCATGAAGGGTTGGACAAGATGAGCTCCCTTCCATCCTGTGTTCAAGGATTCTCTTCACAAGAAGGTCAAGTATAATATATCTCTGCCTGGTGGCCACATGTATATAGCAACTCACATTCAGATCCACTGCAGCTGTGCTTATTTTCACCCTAATAATTGGCTTTTACACTAAGAATTGGATTGCTGTCCATGTGTTCATCCAGTAATCTCCCTGTCTGGGTTTCTTGTTATTCATATAACCTCTTTCTGTCAGCTCTTGTGCAAACAGCTGCTGGGCAGGAGTAAAGACTGACAGCATGACACAAGGCAGGGCAGAAATTAGCACAGTGCTTTTCTGATAGGACACATCCTCAGCTCCTTCTAATGGAAACCCAAGAGTGGCAGCCAGGATGCTCAAGAACAAGCCAGAATTCCTCTAGATCATTCCATAACAGCATCTTGCAGAGGGAGTGAAGCATGAAGAAGCAAGTGTTGGTTGATAGTTGTCTGCTTTATATGAAACACTGAACCTCAGAATACAAAAGGTCACTGATTATCATTACACATCAGTTACACACAGACATCCACCACATACAACGTGACAGGGACCTTTACCTCATGTGGTTCACCTTCCTCAATAATTGTCTCTTCAATGTAGTACTATGGAAAGAAAAAGGAAGAGGAAACCAAATCATTCTTAGCACTGACCATAGAGAAGACCAAACTTTATCTTCTGGTAAGCTGTGGAGAAAGAGAACTGTAGTTCATCAGCTCCTCCACAGCCACACTTGCATCCTCAGTAATTCTGAGCACCTGCTCAGTTTTTGCATTAATGATTGGGGTTTTTTTCCCCCATATATTCCTCAGTTAGTCAGACCCCCAGGTAATTCATGCAGGATCCTGACCTCATTTTGCCCACAGGAGAGAAGACTGTGATGACCATACTAAAACAAAGCAGCAGCATCCCAAAACCATACATTTTCCAAGTGTTGGGCAATACTCTGAGAGCATTGCAGTAGGTTCCCCTCTCTGAGGTTGGCCTCAGAGTTCTTCTTAGCTACAGTTCCCTGAAGGACATCAGTAATTGCTGGCTGCCAGCTAGGCTGTGTACCAGTGAGCACCATTTCATGCCAGCCACGTTTCTGTCCACTTGTCCATCCCACATCTCACAGCTTTGGTGATGAAAAGACTATGGGAGAGTACCTCAGAGGTCATCCTAAAGTAGCCAAGGTCTGCAACATTCACCAGTACCACCTGCAACACTGACTGCTCTGCCTTTGTCCATAGCAGCAGTGAACTTAATGTGGCCTTCCAGTACCTGCAAGAGGGCTACAAAAAGGCTGCAAAGGACTTTTTAGGCTGTCAGGTAGTGAGAGACCTAGGGAGAATGGAGCAAAGCTGGAGGTGGGGAGATTCAGCCTGGAGGTGAGGAGGAAGTTGTTGAGCAGGAGAGTGGTGAGAGCCTGGAATGGGTTGCCCAGGGAGGTGGTTGAGGCCTCATCCCTGGAGGTGTTTCAGGCCAGGTTGGATGAGGCTGTGGGCAGCCTGATCTAGGGTAGGGTGTCCCTGGGCATGGCAGGGGGGTTGGAATTGGATGATCCCTGTGGTCTCTTCCAACCCTGACTGATTCTACAAAAAGCTGTTCAGACAAACCCCTCAACATACCACAGGTTGCTCAGGGAGGCTGTGGATGTCTCCTCTCTGGAGGTGTTCACAGCCAGGCTGGATGGGGCTTTGAGCAACCTGGTTTAGAGGAAGGTGGCTCTGACAATAGCAGGGGGGCTGAACTGAATGATCTTCAAGGTCCTTTTAAACTTGAATCATTCTATGAATCTGTGAATCATTCCAGCAGCAACAAATAAGCATGGGCCAAAAAAATACAGTACATGGAACTGTTTGAGCCAGTCCAGAGGAGGCCACAGAGATGCTGAGAGGGCTGCAGCAGTTCTGCTATGAGGACAGGCTGAGAGAGTTGGGGCTGTGCAGCCTGGAGAAGAGAAGGCTTGGAGGAGACCTTGGAGTGGCCTTCCAGGACCTGAAGGGGGCTACAGGAGGGCTGGGGAAGGACTATTGACAAGGTCTTGTAATGACAAGACGAGGAGTAATGGGTTTAAACTCGAAGTGGGAAGACCTAGACTAGACACTAGGAAGAATTTCTTTGCAGTGAGAGTGGTGAGACACTGGCACAGGTTACACAGGGAGGTTGTGGATGCTCCCTCCATGACAGTGTTCAAGGCCAGGTTGGATGAGTGACCTGTTCTAGCAGGAGGTGTCCCTGCCTGTGGCAGGGGGTTGGAACTGGCTGAGCTTTGACGTCTCTTCCAACCTAAACCATTCTCTGATTTTGTTACAGGGAGCATTTAAGGCTCACAAAGCACAAACACAACTACATGGCAATAGGAAATCACAGAACTTTAGAGATCATTGAGTCCACTGCCCCTGCCAAGGCAGGATCCCTTAGGGTTGGTCACACAGGAATGCAGCCAGGTGGATTTGGAAAGTCTCCAGAGAAGGAGACTCCACAGCCTCTCTGGGCAGCCTGCTCCAGGGCTCTGGCACCCTCACTGCAAAGAAATTTCTCCTCATGTTGAGGTGCAACCTCCTCTGTTCTAGTTTGCAGCTGTTGCTTCTTATCCTACTGTTGCTGACCACTGAAAAGAGCTTGGCCCCAGGCACTTGACCCCCACCCCTCAGGTATTTGTATCATAGAATCATAGAATCATCCAGGTTGGAAGAGACCTCCAAGATCATCCAGTCCAACCTATGACCCAGCCCTATCCAATCAACTAGACCATGGCACTAAGTGCCTCAGCCAGTCTTTTCTTGAAGACCCCCAGGGACAGTGCCTCCACCACCTCCCTGGGCAGCCCATTCCAATGCCAATCACTCACTCTGGGAAGAACTTCTCCCTTCAGTCTTCTCCAGAAATGTGATGAAGGCCTGGTGTGTTTGTGACTAGGTGGCAACAATGCCTTTGAAAAGGACTTTCTGACCAATAACTCCTATCTTCCAAACTGCCTTTAACTCATTCAATTGGCAAAAAGTGTTCTCTCATTCCCTATTTGAAACTTATGAAGCCAGTTAAGGCTTAAAGCTGTCACACTGCCAAAATCAACAGTCCATTGAATGGAGTGCAGAGATGCAGAGTTGGGAGATGACTACATTTGTTATTAGATTCTCCTTTTCCTCAATCAGCAGGTCTAGGGAGGCTCTCCTGTCCCTCCACTCTGCCTTGGTCTAACCACGCCTGCAATACTGTAAGCATTTTGGGCTCCTCAGTTCAAAAGAGACAGGGATCTGTAGGACAGAGTCCAACAGAGAGCTACAAGGATGACTGAAGTACTTGAATATCTCTCCTATGAGGAAAGACTGAGAGACCTGGGGCTGTTTATTCTGGAGAAGGAAAGGGTAAGAAGGAGGATCTTATCAATGTCTATAAACATCAGAGGAGTGGATATCGAGGTGAAGGGGCCAAGCTCTTTTTCATGGCAACAGGACAAAGAACAACAGGTACTAGCTGGAACACAAGAGATGAAAGCATTAGAAGAAACTTCTTAACTGTGAGGGTGCTGGACCCCTGGGGCAGGCTGTCCAGAGAGGTTGTGGAGTCTCCTTCTCTGGAGACTTTCAAGATCTGCTTGGACGTGATCCTGTGTGACCTGCTCTAGGTGACCCTGCTTTGGCAGGAGGGTTGGTCTGGATGATCTCTGGTGGTCCCTTCCAGCCCCAAACCTTCTGTGAGACACTGAGCAATTGGTTATAACCACTCATGTATTTCATATCACAACTTCATTTAGGAATAGAAATAAAGCAGCAGGTAAGGCCACCTTCTTTGTTGGTTGCCCTCATCTGTCTCAGCAACAAACTCATTCCAACGGCACTCACTCGTAGCATCAAGCTGTAGGTTCCCCAGTTCCCAGGGATTTGTCTTTAATCAGATTGCTGGGACTTCAACAGTGAGGCATAGAACTGTGAATTTAAATGCCCTGTCAACAGATCAATCCCTGATGCAGCCCCATGGATATCTACAGGTTTAAATCTAGCTCCATCTCTGCAACTTCCAAGGCTGAATTGGTTAATGATACCTTGGTGCCACAAAACTGCTGCGTTTCTGCACTGCAGTGGGCACAGAGGCAAGGCTGGGAAGTGGCTTCCCAAGTCATCCTCTCTAGCATGGATTGGATGACAGAGGGCAAGCCAGGAGGGAAAAGAGATGGCCCACTGCATCTATAATTATGCAGAGGAGTAATCAGCAAGCCTCGCAGTAGAGGTGTGGGATGGTTACAACCCTTATTTAAGCAGAGAAACTATGTTGGAATGTTAGGGGTTGGAAGGGACCTCTAGAGATCATCCAGTCCAACCCTCCTGCCAAAGCAAGATGTGTGGGCAGGGCAGGTCACACAGGAACACATCCAGGCAGGTTTTGAAAGCCTCCAGAGAAGGAGACTCCACAACCTCTCTGGCACCTTGGTTTTGCTTTTAGTCCTCATTCACCGGCACCCCAAGTGATTTCATGAGTTTGGCTGCAGAGATTCTACTGCACCAGTGAGACCAAGCACATGAACACTACATACATAGAGGGGCTTCTCCATCCCAGGAATGATGGACACACAGACCTTCAACACCTCCTAGGCATCACCCACGTGGATAGAAGAGGATAAAGCGACTTAAAGCCGTTACTCTTGCTACTGACTGCATCTGTGCTGGGACCAACATCACCGCAGATCTACACAGCAACAATGCAAGTATTAAGTTTGCCACTTGGAAGACAGGGAATTCCTGCCATGACTCTCCATTTCCAAGAATCTTTGGGAGAAGACTGCACCACAGAGGACAGACAGGTCTAAAACTCAACTACAGAGTCAAAGATGCTGACATCAGAGGGCCTCTGCTTTTGCTGCACTGAATACTTGAGCCACTGGCTGCACTTGCCTCTTTCCACACAGAGAGAAACTGAGATGCTGTGATGTGTCCAGTCCTGGGCCCCTCAATTCAAGAGAGATGTTGAGGTGCTGGAAGGTGTCCAGAGAAGGGCAATGAAGCTGGTGAAGGGTCTGGAACACAAACCCTATGAGGAGAGGCTGAGGGAGCTGGGGGTGTGCAGCCTGCAGAAGAGGAGGCTCAGGGCAGAGCTCATTGCTGTCTGCAACTCCCTGAAGGGAGGCTGTAGCCAGGTGAGGGGTGGCCTCTTCTCCCAGGCAACCAGCAATAGAACAAGGGGACAGAGTCTCAAGTTGTGCCAGGGTAGGTCTAGGCTGGATGTTAGGAAGAAGTTCTTCACAGAGAGAGTGATTGGCATTGGAATGGGCTGCCCAGGGAGGTGGTGGAGTCTCTGTCCCTTGAGGTCTCCAAGAAAAGACTGGATGAGGCACTCAGTGCCATGGTCTGGCCAGGCCTGGGTGCTAGGTTGGGCTGGATGATCTTGGAGGTCTCTTCCAACCTGGTTGATTCTATGATTCTATGAAACCACCAGTTGGAATAAGGAAATTACAGAACTGCTGCAAAATAAACCCCCTACCAACACCACTGTGAGCAAAGTGAGGCTGAAAAATGGCAGCACTTGGCCTTCATGGAATAGCTGGGCAAGGGGAAAACCCAATAACCTGATTCATTTTTCACAAGGAGGCATTTCCTTTTAATGCACTTCAGTGCCAGGACACCTTGGTGAATAGCAATGGCAATAATCAAGCCTTTGACAGGAACCCAGGGAGACCTTGCTCCACTGAGAGCACTTTTGTTGTTGTTGTTGTTGCTTTTTATTGATGAAACCATTTAACAGGCATCTCACAGCAGCCTAATTGTCAGAGATCAAACAGCAAGCAGCCATCAACGTCTCATTCAAGTGATTAATACATTCATTCACAAGGCAGGAGACAAATATTCCACACTCAGACTTCCTTCTTACCTCCACAACCTCCTCATATTCTTCTTCCTCCATGTTGAGGGTATTCTTCTGTCTCTCCCCCACTCACTGGTCATGCAACAAATGAATAAGAAAGTATTAGGCCATGAATAAAGAACTAATGGGCTGCCCAGGGAGGTGGTGGAGTTGCCATCCCTGGGGGTGTTCAAGAAAAGACACTTGATGCCATGGTCTGGTTGACTGGATAGGGCTGGGTGCTAGGTTGGACTGGATGAGCATGGAGATCTCTTCCAACCTGCTTGATTCTGTGATTCTATAACTATGAGAAGCTCCTTCACCATAAGGGTAGTGAGACCCTGGAACAGGTTGCCCAGGGAGGTGGTGGAAGCCTCATCCCTGGAAGTTTCTAAGGCCAGGCTGTATGTGGCTCTGGGCAACCTGATCTAGTGTGAGGTGTCCTTGGCCATGGCAGAGGGGAGTAGATCTCGATGATCTTTGAGGTTCCTTCCAGCCCTGCCAATTCTATGATTCTAAGCTACTAAACAAGTTCATAAAGCACCTGGGCCCATGGTTAGCAGCTAATCAGATTACTCCAACCCAGCAAACCAGGGAAAGAACTTGAAACAGCAGAAAGAACTTGAACCCCAGAAAGCTGTTGGGTTCTGGCATTGCTTTGACCATTATGGGAATGCATTGGGTTGAGTTTCAAACATCTTGATAGGAACCACAATCTGGGACAAGATTCTAATAGCTGTGTCACCAATACTGGAACTAAACAAACAACCCCCATAGAATCATAGAATCAACCAGTTTGGAAGAGACTTCCAAGATCATCCAGTCCAACCTAGCACCCAGCCCTGGTATCAGAGGAAGTCTGATTTCTGGAAGCCTGTTTTGTTATGGTTTTTTCAATCACCACAGTGTGATATGAAGAACATTTCATTTCTTTGCAACTATTCTCTACCATTTCCTCACATTACTCAAGCTCCTGTTTGAATGGGAGCTTTGCCTCTTATTTTAATAATAATAATATCATTAATAATAGGTATTACTTTAATAATGTTTAAATAATATATAATATTAATAAGATAACAACATTACATACTATATAATACAGAGTATAATAATATAATAGTATTATTAAGAGTATTAAAAATCCCTTTTTTATTACCATAAATAAAAACATAATGTAGGAAAAGACTGCAAGAATTTGGGTTTCAGTGGCCTTAGGTTAATGAGGCAATTTGTGTTTTTCCCTGCATTAGCTTACATAGATGTCCTCTGAGGTTTGGTTTTTGTTAAGCTCTTGTGGCTTTGCCTCCCCTCTCTATTTCCTCAGACCTAAGAGATGAAAATCCATTCAGCTGGATGGAGGGCAAAGCACAAATTGCTATCAAAAAAAACCCCTTCAAACAAATTAATTAACACAAGGATTTTGCTGCAAGGCAAAGGTACAATTTTCCACCAGGGAACTGCAGCCCTGTTTCTAATGTTGGTAGGGGATGAGGCTTTGGAACAGCTGCTCCTGAGTCCAAAGATATTTGCCATGAAAACCAATACTATCAAATGACAGGGGTGGGTTTTGTTTAGCTGGCTAAGCTGCAATTCCTTCTGAGGCAAGTGGAGTCTAGTACTGCAGGTTAAATATAGGAACATGGAATACTGTCCCTTCTTAGTTCCAATGTGTTGAGAGAAATTACACACACCCCCCAAAAAATAAATTAATCAATTGGTTAAAGCAGAATGATAACCATTAAAATAACTCCCATTAATAAGCAGCATCTTGTGTGGAAAAGTAAGCCAAAGGTTATGAATAAAAGTCAAGAAGCAGAGGTTGAGTACAAGGATACAATCTCTACCAGCTGCCCCTATTACACCTTTCAGTTATGCTTCCAAAACTGAATTCCAGCTTCTTTTCCTCCTATTGGAATTTGCAATTGGTCAATCCTAACAGGAAAATCTGACTTCTATGGGCAAAGCATAACCACAACTCCTCAAACCTTACAGGATCAGGAAACAGCTCAAGACCCCACTGCAGGGAAAAGAAATTAAATGGGATTTAAATGTTCTTACCAGCAACATCCAGTAAATATCCTTAGGAGCAAAGCCTCTCCAGCCTTCCCTCCTGAGCAGCACCAGGCAAGAGCAAGCCTCTGGTGTATCAGCTCCTAATTACTCATGTGGCTAGCACAGCCAATCTGGCTCCAGCCTGCTCGAGTTTCAGCCCAAAATATACTTGGTGACCCTACAGCAGGCCACCTGTTCTCAGCAACATGAAGGAGAAGAGAGCTGGATGCTTCTGAGCTCCCAAGGAAAGCCAAAACACAGCAGAGCTTGACCTCAAGCTGAGACTGGGTAGGTTTAGACTGGACATCAGGAAAAAGTTTTTCATGGAGAGAGTGGTCAGGCACTGGAATAAGCTGCCCAGGGAGGTGGTGGAGTCACCCAGCCTGGATATGTTTAAGGGTCGTGGATGTGTTTAAGGGTTGATAGGTTGGACTGGATGATCTTGAAGGTCTCTTCCAACCTGGTTGATTCTATGATCTGGTTTAAGGTGAATCTTGTAGAGGAGGGTTCTAGGTTGGATTTGGTGATCCTGAGGGGCTTTGCCAACCTGCATGTTTCTGTGTGATTCTGTGCACTACACCAGGTCCCTGCTGAAATGGATCCTTGGGCAAATCAGTGGCAGCAATCAGATGGAAAAACAGGGACATTTTCTTCACTCAGAGGTGAGAGTCTCAGAATGGTAGGGGTTGGAAGAGACCTCTGAACACCACCAAGTCCAACCCCCCTGTCAGAGCAGGAACACATAAAGCAGATCACACAGGAGCACATCCAGGCAGGCCTTGAACTCACAACAACAACTAATTTGAAATGAGAGATAACTAAATTCCTTTGGTTTGCCTGAATCAAAACTACCTCAATTCTTGGAGGTCTCTTCCAGCCTGGCATATTCTATGATTCCATGACTCTATGCTGGAAGAATCTCTGAGCTTCAAGAGGAAAGAAGAAGAATCTGGAATTTGAATTAATTTGTTAATGTAACCCTGTCTTTAACTTCATCCCTTAAGCCTACTTGAAGCTCTTCATCAACTTAACAAGTGTCAATAGTTCCATCACTACTTATGGTACAGAGCTGAACACAGGGACCCAGGAACATGTGAAAATTGGCTACTTGCAGGGAGAAAAACTTGAAAGGAGCATGATTAACAACCAATATGCCTGGGAAGAAGGCCTAAGAACACGTAATAAACGGGTTGAGTGCAATTCTAATGCACCAAGTATTTTAGAAGGTCAGATTTTATATGATACATGGAGCAGAATCATGGTAGCAGTAACAGAAGTGACCTCTTAGATCATGTAGTTGTTTCACATTGTAGGATTTGCTTTACTCCTTCAAGTAGGTGCATTTAAAAACCAACACCAGCAATTATCTCCTCTCATCATCTCCATCACAGAATTCAATAAATGATTGTTGGGAGCCTTTGAGGGACATCATAGAATGGTTTAGGATAGAAGGGACCTCAAAGCTCATCCAGCTCCAACCCCCTGCCATGGGCAGGGACACCTCCCACTAGAACAGGTTGCTCAAGGTCACATCCAACCTGGCCTTGAACACCTCCAGGGAGGGAACATCCACAACCCTCCTGGGAAACCTGTGCCAGTGTCTCACCACTCTC